>NC_013079.1:600000-900000 GCF_000142805.1 Lachancea thermotolerans CBS 6340 | reverse complement strand
CCAGAACTCTTCAGCATCAGCTAATCTTAGCACTGTCGTCCCATTATTAAAAAGCACGCCAATATCATCTGTGGAAAGCTGGTATGAAAAGCCATGCTTATTAGAGTAGTCAACCCATTTTGTCACAACAATCGGATTTTTCAATTTCGGAAGCCTTGATTTGGGCAAGCCACCCATCCGCTTTTGTGCTTCTGCCTCAAGAATTCCGTTCAAGGTTAAATGACATTCACTTGCCAATATCCTCAGAGATATCTCTGATTTGATTGCGTTTGTAGAAGTCGCCACGAGGTCCTTTTTAATAGTAGCCTGCTGAGCTCTTCTAACCCTTGCTTCGCGTGCTAAGTCATTCAGCTTTCGTTGGGCATCAAGGTCCACAACCTCCTGGTATTTATTCTTGGTTCCACCAGGAGACAGCGACTGAGGCAAAATAGTTCTACTCTTCTCTTGCTCCAGATCTGTTTTCACCATCCTGATTGGATCTTTGGTCGAGGATGAAGAGCCACTTAACAGTCCTGAATGTGCCATGCAGTTTTTGAAATTAGCTAGTGATTGAGCAGCATCTAAATTCTCATATGATGGTGCCGAGCTCAAGACGCTTGCATCAATTCGAGGAGGGAAAATGCCTCTGAACCACACATAATCGATGATTTCGTCAAGTGAAGGTCGTTCGAGTGGGTCGATCGATAAAATATCCCTAATCAGAGTTAGGGCCTCCTGGGAAATGCATTTGTCCCTTGGAAAAACATAATCCCCACATTTGATTCGTTCGTAGATAATATTGACTTCTTTTGCTTGAAATGGCGGCTTCCCAATTAAAAGGGCATATATCATAACACCGCATGACCATATGTCAACCTCGTAAGAGTGGCCCGTGTGTTTCCCAGTCAAGACTTCAGGGGCAATATAATTTGGCGTACCACAAACAGTGTATTTACGCTCCCTGTCGTTTGCTAGGACAGCCGCTAGTCCAAAGTCACCAATTTTCAAATTGTAATGCTTGTCAAAGAAGATATTGCCTAACTTCAAATCCCTATGAATAACACGTCTACTATGCATGTACTTCACAGCACCAACAATTTGAGTAGTAAAAAACCGCACTTCAGGTTCTGTCAGTACTTTTCGTCTTTTCAAGAGGTCCATTAGGGACCCGTTAGGGCAAATCTCCAGCAAGATATAGACATTGGTGTCATCTTCAAAACAATCGATAAACTGTACTATGTTGAAATGCCTCATACTCTTGTGGATCTGTATCTCCGACAAGAGTTTCTTTCTCGTCTTTTCAGACTTTATAGAGATTTTCGCAACAGTTTTGGCAGCAAAGATTTTACCGCTATCGTCTTTGATTTGAAAGCACCTCGCAAATCCTCCCTCTCCTAGGAAATGGCCCCTATGGTAGTCTCTGCCTCTTGTTTTAATCAAAGATGGCGGGGTTTTGCATAGTGCAGACAGCTTCTCTTTCTTCTTCTTTTGAGCTGGCTGCCTATGCTGGTCATTGTTATGGTCAAGCCGCTTATTGCTGCTCAGATGTTGATTTTCTTTGCCAGCTGTGTGTTTAGTGGGCGTGAAAACAGCATTGGTGCGCGTATTAAGGTGCCTTTCGTTGACAATCTGCAGTGGGGCCGCAGACATTGCAAGCGGTCTTTAATTGGTTTTGACTCAACTCTGTTTTTGGTGGAGTGAAGAACTATCACAGGCTCTTGTTTTGGCTTGTGTCTTTTTTGTGGCAGAGCCGTCCAACAACTTAGTACTTGTGAAACAAAGTTTGAACTGAAAGTGCTCGAAAGGTTGATATGCCCGATATGTAAACTTCAATCTTCAAAGCTGAATTTAGGTATTGAGTCCAGAAGCTCTCTATGCGCTTTGCTCAGGGCCTAAGTTTCTTGCCTTAGGAATTTTTTTTCTTCGCTAATTTCGAAAGGATGTTATCACAGGCAATGTTCTGAGCCTTCAATCTTCTTCTTTTTTGCTTCCAACGGAGTCGCTCCTCCCTAAGTACCAAAAACTATTCGTCTCTTTTTGACTCTTCAGCTCAAGTGTATTGTTGTAAAGTACAGTTGATTTGTGAAGTATCAAAACCCGAGTTTTTTAAAAGTAAACAATGTGATCTTGTATTTGTCGCCTTTTCAAAAAGAGGAAATTGTCAACAATGATTAGCTCACGAGCATCATGCATGGCCGACGTAAGCGACAATTTCTCGTAGGCCCTTCAGAAGAGGGCTGCGAGGATTCTGGTAATCATTTTATAAGCCGGCAGCTGCAACCAATTTCCGGAGCTTATATTGGAAGTGCCCTGTCTGTTAAATGAGCTCAATTCGAAGATGGTTTTGGCTGTTGTATGAGAGCCTTTGAGCACAATACTGCAACAGCGTCAGAACGCATGTTGGTTGCTTGGTTCATCAGAACCAGGTAATAAGCTGCGTAGGAGTTTAGATTCTATAGATATATGAAGTTCAGTCATGCAAGTACTTTGCTGTCATTGTTCCGCCAAGGTTACAAGTTATTGCAAAACCCATAGTGCTGACATCTTGATTTAAGACTGAACCCCCGGTGGCATCAGCGAACAGCGTCACAACCTTGCTGCCTTAACATCTTTCTTGCGCCCTTGATGTTTAGATCGGGAGTGGATTAGGTATCGAAGTTGGTAACTGGCCGGGCGATAAAAATTAAGAAAAGAGGGCGCGTTTGGTCTTAAAGCTTATACGAATGTATGTATTGACCGCATCTTCTTTCTTGTTTCTTGTAGGAACCCTGGAATCCAATTTTATTTGATATCCCGGTCCTCACCAAACGTGACATGAGATATTCCTTCAGAAGTTGGAATGGAAAAGCATTAGATACCTAGCGAGCTCTTCGGCGGCAGATGAATCAGAACTTTTCTTGTAACGATACAAGATTGAAAGTGCCTCCCAAGAGGGCACCTTGTCCCAGAAAATATTTATGTGACTATTTCTAATTCTTTGAGGGTTCAAAGACCCGATTTCAGAATCTTCTTGCTGTGAGTTTTTATGGCCCTTGCCCACTAATATGAAAAGGACGAATGAATGCGATAGCGCTCCAATGGCGGGGCAATCGCCCCAGTCTCTGATCAAAGCATGGATTCGTTAAGTTACGATAACTTTTCACTCATGTGCCCCCCGCTCTGCTGAAGATGAAACAAATAACTCAAAAAGGCGTCTTTTTATGTGGAGTCTCCCCCCCCCCCCCTTATGAAGCTTCTCAATCTACTAATTGGGACCGGGTCAGTTTCCATTTTGTTTCGCTCATTGTGCAGCACAAGTGACATTTTTCTGTCAGGTATTTAGTCCACGTACCATTTTTTTTAGGTTTCTAGGATTTTATGGAAGAAGATCGTCATCTCGCAATTTTAAGCAAGTCGTCAACACTCCAAAATTGGCAATGACGGTCAAGCTGAAGGACGAGACCTCCGACGAAGATGACATTCCGTTGGCATCGGCTACAAATGGAAGGAGGAAGAGAAAGATAGATTATTCTGAGCAAGGAGAAGATTCAAACAACGAAGTCAAAGAGGAAGAAGGGGATTCTTATGACAGCGACGAAAAGCTCTCAGAGGTCTCAAAGTCAGGACCAAAGACGAAGAGGGCAAGAAAAACAACACCAACGAAAAAATCTGCAACCAAAAGAGTCGCCAAAAAAGCCAAAAAGGCTGTTAAAAGAGAGCCATCAGTTGAACAGCAAAACGCAGAGCCTGAAGAGGATTCTAAGGAACTTACAGAAGATGCGGATAGCTTCAAGTGGTGGGAAAAGGAAAACGAGGACGATTCCATTAAATGGACAACTTTGAAGCACAATGGCGTCATCTTCCCGCCACCATACGAGCCGCTTCCTTCACACATCAAGTTATATTACGACGGGAAACCAGTGGATCTTCCTCCACAAGCAGAGGAGGTTGCGGGTTTTTTTGCAGCTCTGCTAGAGTCCGATCATGCTCAGAATCCTGTTTTTCAAAAGAACTTCTTCAACGATTTTTTAGATGTCCTGCGAGAGAATGGTGGACCGAAAAATGGTGCCGAGATAGAAAAGTTCGAATTGTGTGACTTTTCCAAAATGTTTGACTATTTCCAGCTCCAAAAAGAGCAAAAAAAGCAGCTCAGCTCACAGGAGAAGAAGAAGCTCAAGATAGAGAAAGAGCAATTTGAAGAGCCCTTCAAATTTTGTTTCCTCGATGGCCGAAAAGAACAAGTAGGAAATTTCAGAATTGAGCCCCCGGGGCTTTTTCGGGGCCGTGGAGCCCATCCAAAAACTGGTAAGCTCAAAAGGCGGGTATATCCTGAGGACGTTGTTCTCAACTTAGACAAAGAGGCCGAAATTCCGAAGGCGCCTGAAGGCCACAAGTGGGGCGAAATTAGACATGATAGCACAGTTCAGTGGCTTGCTATGTGGAGGGAGAATATATCCAATTCTTTCAAATATGTGAGGTTTGCTGCTAACTCCTCGCTCAAAGGCATGAGCGACTTCAAAAAGTTCGAAAAAGCCAGGCAACTGCGCGGTTTTATTGACGCTATCAGAGCTGATTATACAAAGAATTTAAAGAGCAAAGTGATGTTGGAAAGGCAGATTGCAGTGGCTTGTTATTTTATTGACGTCTTTGCTTTGAGAGCAGGAGGAGAAAAAGCGGACGACGAAGCAGATACCGTAGGCTGTTGTTCGTTAAGGTACGAGCATGTTACTTTGAAGCCTCCCAACACCGTTATATTTGATTTCCTAGGTAAAGACTCAATTAGATTTTACCAGGAAGTTGAGGTTACAAAACAAGTTTTCAAAAACCTTACAATATTCAAAAAACCACCCAAAAAGCCAGGCCATCAGCTCTTTGATCGCCTAGACCCTTCTATTTTGAACAAGCACTTGCAAAACTACATGCCTGGATTAACAGCCAAGGTATTCCGTACTTACAACGCATCTAAAACCATGCAAGATCAATTAGACTTGATTCCTAACGAGGGAACAGTAGCAGAGAAGATGCTCAAATACAACGCTGCCAACAGAACGGTTGCTATTCTATGTAACCATCAGCGGACCGTTACGAAGGGCCATGCGGCCTCTGTTCAAAAGGCAACCGAACGCATCGAAGAGTTGGAGTGGCAGAAAATAAGGCTGAAGAGAGCTATTTTGCAATTGGATGAAAAGCAGGCGAAGAAAGACCCTAAATTCTTCGCTGAAGTTACAGATTTGGTAAAAGAACAGGAGGCTGCTATTCACAAACGACTAATTGAGAAGGAGCGCGAGAAATATGTTAAAAAGTTTTCAAGAGAAAATGAAAAGCGCAAGTTCGAGAAGCAAGAGGAGCTTCCAGAATCGCAGCTGAAAGAATGGATGGCCCGCGTTGACGAACTTGAGAAGCAATACAATGAAGAGTTAGAATCTGGAAAGGTTCAGCTTAAAACTAACTCTGAAAGCGCCGAGAAATTGAAGATGCAGATTGAGAAGCTTGACCAAAGGATTGAAACTGCCACTATCCAACTCAAGGACAAGGAAGATAACTCTCAGGTTGCTCTGGGCACCTCCAAGATCAACTACATCGACCCCAGGCTCTCTGTCGTCTTTTGCAAAAAGTATGGTGTTCCCATTGAAAAAGTCTTTACCAAGTCTTTGCGTGACAAGTTCAAATGGGCAATAGAATCCGCAGACGAGAATTGGCGCTTTTGAACTGTCCTTTGCCTATATAGAACGCACACTTTTTACATACTACGGGCGCGTCCGACGCACTAAGGTTTTTTCTCCGATCGTTTCAAGGATCGCTTTTCGCGGCAGCCTGCAACAGATTTCGTGTCATGCGCGAAAACGCGAAATGAAAGATCAAGTTGTACTGGTCGGGCGGTTTACTCCTAGACAAAGAATACATAAGGCTTGACATTTGAAGGGAGCCATATGACCCCGAGGGCTTCTTGACTACCGCCGACTTGCAAGGAAACACGCGGTCAAAATGAAGGTACATCAGGTTTTTGTTACGCTGTGCGCAATCATCAGCTTAGCTTCAGCCACAGCAGAGTTCAATAGAGCGTTCAGCTCCCTTAGAAAGCGTGCTCTGCCGAGTCTCACGGCTAGCACTACTGCATCTTCTACAAGAAATTCTAGCTTACCTGCGATAACATCTTCGGCAGCGGCTGATTCCGCAAGTCTTTCTTCGAGCAATTCAACAACCTCGGCATCGAACACAACATCATCCTACATTCCAACATTCACGCCCCAAGTACCCGATTCTACAGGCAATCATTACATTTTCCGCACCAAGTATCATAATGGCACAGTTTTCGTTGCTGTAGGTGCAACCATGGGTGCTATCGTGTCAGCGTTCGGATTAGCCTGGCTCATCCTTGCAGCCAAAGCTTGGAGCAGTGCGCGCAGAGAACACCGCATACATTCCCTGCGAAGCCGTTATCAGTCTGATCCCTTCCTCTTCCACTCTGGAGATGCGGACTCTAATTATTCAAATGGTTCTGATAGCAGTGATATCTCAGAGCAGGTGCTCAAGACAAGGGCAACTACACGTCCTAGTATTTACTCATTAGGATCCCACTCAACAATAGATCTACTCCAAAGATGCGCGCAAGATGGGCCCCTGATATCCGAGGCCAATAAAGAGTCGATGTTTATATCTCCCACTGCGGTAATCAAGAACACTGCTAATAACAAAAGCGCGTTATCTCAAGGCACTCCAACTTCGGACACCTTTAACACCACACCCGTGCAGGGCGCAGATGTGGTGAACTTTTATGGCTCTTACTATCATCCATCGCACGCGGCAGAGGCGCAAGCTCACGAAACGGGAAGAACAAGACCCCCCAGTGTTCATCTTGAGAAAATGTTTGACGAAAATAGATAATATAGCCTGTCAATAATGTTAGCGCTATGATGGCTGTCCTACTTCACGTCTGGCGCGCACTTCATGAACTCCGATATCGGATAATCCAGTCACGTGATCTGATCGAAGGGCCTCGAATATTGGTCTACGTGGTGCACAGATGTCACGCATATATAAATTGGCATCTTAAACAAATTTAATCAGTCGCACATGTTTGCCACCTCTCATCATCATCTGAACAGAAAAGTGTAAGCTACTATGGCACGTTCCAGAGGAGGAGTTAGATCTAGACCAGCGCCTGCGCAGACGCGTTCGGCCTCCAGCATGGCTGCATACCCACCAGCGCAGCAACATGCCCCGCAGACTTCCGCCTATTCTCACCCTCAATCCGCTACCCAACCCCGTCAGCCAGGCCTTTTCGCACAAATGGCGTCTACTGCGGCTGGCGTTGCTGTTGGCAGTGCCGTAGGCCACACGGTCGGAGCAGGCATCACAGGGATGTTTTCTGGCTCTTCAAGTGCGCCAGCTGAACAGCAGCAGCAACAACTCGCAGCAGCAGCACCAGCGCAGCAAGGTTTTGCACAAGAGCAGGCAAGATCGTGTGATCTAGATGCTCGTAACTTGACGCGTTGTCTGGAGGAAAACAGCGGAAACATGCAAATCTGCGAATTTTACCTGCAGCAGCTGAAGGCCTGTCAAGAAGCTGCTCGCCCTTACTAGTTAGGTCCTTGAGCCCTTTTGGTTGTTCATATTCCTGAAACTTATATATAGTTCACTGCAAGCCCTATGATTTGGACCGGAATTGCATTGATGTTTGGAGCCTTAAGCAGATTAGATATTCAAAACTGTAAATAGCCACCGCAAGGTAACTCAAATAGCAGATTTTCATGGCTGCGCCGGTTGGAATCTCATTGTACCGCTGATGCAAAAGCTCATTTCTCTCTCCCTACAGCTGCTGCAGACTTGAATTATTATCTATTTTCGTTACGTGTGATATATATGTGGGGTTGTTGGACTCGTGGATAGTATAAACAAGACGGATCGATCTTTCTCGCTACTTGGCTGCCCAGCATGTTGTTGTGATTTGCAAGCACTGTGAGACTCATACGTGATCAAACATGAACAAACAATTCTATTCCCAACAGTGGAAAGGTGTGCTGACGGGGTTTAGGCCGCTAACGATGGTCTCGCCAAGGTTTAGCATGTTCTTGGTTCCACGCCGAATTTCATGCAGATTTGTGCATAGCACTCCCAAAAAAGATCACACAACACTACTCAGTAATGATAAGCTTGCTACATTTAATGTCATGAGCTTGAAAGCCTTGAAGAATGAGTGCAGAACTCGAGGTTTGAAGATTTCCGGGAGGAAAGGCGAGCTAGTTGACCGTATACTGGCATTTGAGACCTCAGGGTCGTTGAGCGGTGGAGCCGCTAAACAAGCTGCCCGGCAGCTGCACATTTCTAAATCTATTAGAGCCAGAAACGATATCAAACCTGTAGATGATGTGAGAATGCCGGACATCGCAGCAACCGAAAAATCGCTAGAGACCCCAGAGCAAGAATATATTGTTCACATCACACCGCTCTCTAGCAGTGCAGACAAAAAGCCAGTTACTAGGTTAGAGAAAGAATTAAGCGTTGAAGAAGTCAGTGCAAACGTCCCACCTGCGGTCTCGACCACAGACCACGACAAGGTGATATTTCAGGTCGATGCACCAACTGACAACATTGAAGTGGTTGATGAAGAGGCAGAGCTTGATGCCGACAAGCGAGCAAGCGAAAACTTTGGCTTACACGCTACGAAAGAAGAACTGAACAGCAGAGACAAGACATTTTTATTTGGATTCGCCGCGGCACTCGTCGGCTGGTGGTCGCTTAAATTTTGGGACAATAAGGGCAAGAAGCGGAGTTTAACTTGAACTACTCGAAGCTGGGATATTTCTTTTGCTATTATTTTATTTGGGAATTATTTGGCAGTACACCAAAACCGCAACCTTGAAGTCTGCATCTCCTTTTTGGATGTATTATGTATGGACAGGTTTCATTATTGTTAAATAAATGGTTCGAACAACGTATGATTTAGGAAAACGAGCTGCAGCAAATCTAGTAAGCGAAACGCTATGTGGTACGCTGCGATTTCTTAGAAGAACGTGCCTTGGCTTCTTGTTTCATAAGCATAAAAATACGTCTCTCAAACGATTTCATGACATGCTGTGTAACGCTCTTTCCAAAAATTGATGCTACGTTGTTGTAAAGACTAAATTTGAACTTGAACTTCAGAAGCAGTTCTGCTGTGGTGACGCCATCCTTTGACGGGTGTGGGCATATTGTCCACTTAGTTAGGAGAACATCGAATAGGCTATGCGTTAGCGAGTCAGCTTGGACAATGCAATGGTCCGAGGGGTCGCGCTGGCAATGAATCTGACAAACATATTTTTCGTCGTAGTGTTGAAACCCCACTCTTAATCCGGCTTCTGTTGGTAGCCCAGTCACAGGATTTCTCTTGTTCACGAAAGACTCATTACAGTAGGGAATAAACCGATGATATTCAGAGATATCGCAAATAACACTATAGACATTTGTGACAGGTGCGTTTATAGTCTTTGTAAGCAGAAATGTCTGTTCTTTTGGCCCCTTAGAACTTTTAAGGAACGACCTTTTTTGGTAAATAGTGCACTGTCTCAATGCAGTTGCACTTGGGCCTTTTAGGCACGTCTTTATCATGATAGCGCTAGGCCCTGTTGGGCTCACTTTTATTACGCTTATTTTGTTTCATGAAACTACTTTTTTCAAAAGCATGCTAACTTTACGTATAGCTTGGTAAAGATCCAAGCCCTGATGTCCTTTGAGATCAATTGGCAGGATTTGGGTGAGGATGAGGCAGTTAATGACTCTATTAAGAGCTTTTTGAACTCGCATTTGCAATCGATATCGCTGCCAAGTTACGTTAGTAGCCTACAGGTGACGGATTTCTGCCTTGGTGGCATCCCCCCCAATATCACTCTGCGAGAAATCTCAGACCCTCTAGACGAATTTTACAACCACATCGAAAAGGAGGAGCTGCCAAAAGACAAGATTCCAGAAGAAAGCGACTCTGGCTGTCAATCTGCTGACGGAGAGAACGGGGATTTGCTGCCTGAGGTTCAGGCCGAAAGTGATCTACAGTTCTTGGTCGAAGTTGACTATAAAGGTGACATGAGGATCGGAGTTAGCGCTGAGCTTGCGCTGAATTACCCGAGCCCCTCTTTTATGACTCTACCTGTGAAGCTATCGATTACGGACCTTGGTATACACGCGCTTTGTCTTGTGGCCTACATTTCGAAGCAGCTTTTCGTAAGCTTTCTTTGCGACGTTGCTGATCCTATTTTGGATGCTCGTGAGTCACTAATAGACCTAGGGAGTTCCGCAATCCTTGGCAAGAAATCCCTTGAAAGGATATCGCTCATCAGGAGCATTAAAATCGATAGTGAGATAGGTGAACAAAACAACGTCGAAGGCTCTGTACTGCGTAGTGTAGGGAAGCTGGAGCAGTTTTTGCTTGAAGTCTTTAGGACGATTCTTAAGAAGGAAGCTGCGTGGCCAAGCTGGATAAACCTCGATTTCAATGAAGACCCATCGGGGAATGAATCTTCTGATGAAGATTAGAACAGGGCCAGAATAAATCAATTAGGCACTTTTCTGATCAGCATGCTTTCTTTCTGTGAAAAGCAGAAAGTCACCCCGCGTTTATCTATCTGCATATATTGTTCTCATTCGTAAGTTTAATTAATCTCTGCTGGCTTAGAGCGTATTTTGATGAGATAAAAAAACGTTTTGAAGGGTTGGCGAATTATTTATTGTGCTACAATAGAGCCCCACATCAAAGGAAGTGCCATGAGCCTCTACGATGACTTGGAAGACCCTTGGAGATCTGAACAACCCACGAGTACTTCACATTCGGCCAACGAATGGACGGGCTTAAACGTGGATCCTCTCGCTGGTTCGGATGTTCTGCCTAGCGGCTCACTAATCTCAGGCATCAATACTATGACATTGGATAGTGGCCTGGGCAACTCTGGCAGTCTTCCAGTAGGTTCCTCTACTTTACTCTCTGCTCACCCAGAAAATTCAATGGAGGGTGCTTGGTCTGACAGCCTTGATGAGGCCAACCACCGAGTTTCGAATGACCTTAACCGTGGAGAAATGGTGGCTGGAGTCCCTTTTCAGAGCGAAAATCCTCACTCAACCGAAGAGAGCGGGAAAGAGGATTACGAAGTTTGGTCTGACGGTATTCGCAAAGCCTACAATCCGCTGGCACCTGATATTATTACAGTCGAAGAGATTCCGGAGAGAGAAGGGCTCCTCTTCAAGCACACAAACTATCTCGTGAAGCACCTGGTAGAGCTACCTGACACAGAACCTTCTAGTGACCGGAGCGTCATTAGAAGGTACTCGGACTTCGTTTGGTTACAGGAGGTTCTACTCAAAAAGTATCCTTTTAGAATGATCCCTGACCTTCCTCCCAAGAGAATAGGCTCTCACAGCTCGGACCCAATTTTCTTAATTAAAAGGCGAAACGGGCTATCGAGGTTTATCAACATCGTTGTAAAGCACCCTGTTTTCAAGAAAGATGATCTTGTTCTGACATTCCTAACAGTCCCTACTGATCTACTTGGATGGAGGAAACAAGCCAGCTATGATACTTCCGACGAATTTACAGACAGAAAAATCGAGGCTTCTTTCATCAAGATGTGGCGCAAAGACATGGCCGAAAGGTGGAATCAGGCAGATGCCTCTATAGATGGGGCTTTGGAGCTGTGGGCTAAAATCACAGTTTTAGTTGACCGATGCGAGAAAAGATTAAGATTCATTGCTCAAGATAGGTCGATGCTTGCATCCATGCTGGATAGCTTCTCTGATAGTGCGCCTCAAATTTTCGCGAGCGACGACGGCACGCTTCTTGATATCAAAAATCACCTTGGCATTGTGTCTAAACATCTTACAACGTGTAACAACTTGGTCAAGGAAGAGAACATGCAAGCATCTTCAGAACTTTCACCCCGATTCCGAACATTTACGGACGTTCTTTTATCATTGAAGGGTCTATTTGAGAGATATAAAATTATGGCTGGTAACAATGTTCCCCAGCTTCAAAGGCGTATCGAAGTCAATACAGACCGTTTAGAGCAAATGAAAGACAAACCTGATTTGAAGGGCGCTGAATATGATAGGGTGAAGCAGAGCATCCAAAGAGACCGCAAGAGTATTGCTGAGCAGATGAATAGGAGCTGGCTTGTAAGAAAGTGTATTTTAGAGGAGTATGTTTACTTCCAGGAGACTCAGTTTTTGGTCTCCGATGTCTTTCAACGATGGGTTAAGCTTAACATGACATTCAATGAGCTGAACACAAATGAATGGGAGAAACTGTTGGATCACGTTCAGGCTATGCCGAGCACAAGGTAATTTATCTCTCATAGCACCTGAAGAAGGCACGCGCCACCAAGTATAGTTGATTAACTCTGTTTCCCCTAAATTAGATAAATTTTAACAAGTTTCGCGATGGTAATATTTTACAGGTTTGTGAAAATTATGCTGTTTTTTTGTTGGTGTTGGTAAAGCCAATGCCCTTGATGGTCACAATGATGTCATCACTTTCCGGCTCGTCAACAGGCTTCAAAAA
Source organism: Lachancea thermotolerans CBS 6340 (assembly GCF_000142805.1). NCBI lineage: Eukaryota > Fungi > Ascomycota > Saccharomycetes > Saccharomycetales > Saccharomycetaceae > Lachancea > Lachancea thermotolerans. Next base: position 887,519 of record NC_013079.1, on the reverse strand, counting down.
CACTTCAGTCCCAAACATTTTCTTAATGTGCCTCAGAAGCCATATAAACCTTTCGTCAACTTGGGATTTTGTGATTCTCAGCCTGCCAATGTCCTCTTTACCGATTACCATGTAAACTATGGCTAGTGGTAACTGGGTCCGGCCTACAACGGCGCTTTCTGAAATTTCCTCTAGAAGTTCGTAGGCCACTTGCGTACCGATGTCCTCCGGGACGTCTCCGGCGCCACCAATGTTTTCTGCAAAATATCTCCAACCCTTTTTGCTTTCAGCAACCAACGTTATGCCCCAACCGGGGCTTTTACCGGAATTTTCGCCTCTCCAAACATCAGCAGTAATGTCTACTTCGCAGCTCAGTCCTCTAAGGACATTTCTAGCGCCTTCAATCATTCTGTTAACCATTGAAGGGCTTACTCTGGTGGAATATGCAACGCCTCTAATAGAGGCTATTTGTGGAGTGTCCAGCGCATGCATTGTGACTGGTTGAGCGATCAGAGAGTCAACAACCAAGTGGACTTCCCCACCTCCTAACGGAGGGGAGCCTCTCTTCAAGGTATGAAGGGCACACTCTCGAACTCCGAATTTTTCCATGACAGGCAGTAGCCCCCACTTTATAGCTTCAACACCAGCGTCGTTGTGAGAGGCAGTGACGCCCCGGAATATAATGGAAAACTTATTTTTGGAGAACGGGGCCAGGTAAAGCATGGGCTCGACATAGTATCCGACTGGCTTGCTTGGTGGACAGTTGTGAGTGTAGGAACCACCTGTTATTATTCCAGGCTTGTAAATAATTGTCGTACCTGTATATGAGATCTCAATTGAGCTGCCGTTCGTAACTGCTTCCATCAACCTCAAGAATGATACCTCGTGGTCTCGCAGACCAGGGTTTAGGTCATCGGACCGGATTTTCTCTATTTTGATGGGCTTGCCCGACAAAGTCGCTAGTACTATAAGCAGCCTAAAGTTCCTTGAGCCTTGAAAACTTGTGATCCGCGACGAAGACATCTTTAAGAGGGCGCTTAATCTGCTTCTTGCTCGGACGCCGCGGTAAGATGAGGGCGATGAGCTTCTAAAATTTTTCATGCTCTGTAAACTCGACGCTCGATATATTCGTCAGGAATTACAACAAATATATTGAAATTCAAATTACAAGGTTTTCGTCACAACACGCCCAGTAGAAGTGGAGAAGGTTGACGATAGGGCCATTCAAAAGAGAGACTGGAAACTTCTCGAAAATGGCAAGGTCACCTAAAAGACAGGATCCTAACGCCCAAGAAAACCTGCGAGCAAAGAGGCCTAAAAAAGAGGAGCAGGAGCAAATATTTGACGAGGAGGAACCGGCCTTTGAGATTGGAGGTGGCAACACAAACGAAAGCGCGAGTCCTGAAAACACGGATTTTTCTACAAATATGCCAACTCCGTTTGACAATATTGTTGAGGACCCCGTCGGCGGAGCAAGTTTACCAGAAAGCGCGTCGCCGACAACTAATCTCGCCCAAACTACCAACAGCAATAGCCAGAGTGTCAAGGATGTTGATGACAAGAAAAGAGGTAGGCCAAGTGGCTCTCAAACACAGAATACTAAGGTCAACAGTACGGGACCCAAGAAAAGCGTTATGACTCAGTCGTCTGCATCAGCGCATCATCCCAATACGCAACAAGCACAATCCCAAAATCAGCAGGCAGCTTCCTCGAAAATGCAGACAGATCCCGACAAGTTGAGTGATGCTCTTTTTTCAGCAGGCGTTGACATTCGAGAAGAAGAAGCGCTACTGAACTCATCAATGAACATCACTAAATCGAGCGCCCAAGCTGGATCGCAAGCTGTGAACAATCAAATACCACCCCAGCCGCCGCTCCTGCACCCTACCCATGTCGCCAGTTTTATGAAGAAAGTTGGGAGTGAGCAAAACTTCAACCAGGATTTCAGCAAAGCCCACGACGTTCTAAGCTTAATGTCGACAGCATGCGAAGTGTTCATGACCGATATAATTACGAATTCTTTGGTTATCTCTCGGCATAGAAGGCGCTCTATTAAGCTGAACTCTGGAAGGAGAAGCGAAGTGTCTCGTGCTCTTAGAGATCTCGCTATACATCAGAAGGAACAAGAAGAGAGAAGAGTGAAAAGAAGAATAGCAATGGGACTCGAAAAGGAAACCGCCGAAGCTAAAATGGAGACTGAAGAAACGCTTCATAGAGCTTCGAATGCCACTGCGAATATGATGATCGCGGGCGGAAAGAAAAAGTACAGTTGGTTGAACGCAGGCGCCAAGGCCAACAATAATTCAGTCAAGGTGCTAGGCAAGGTTTCGTCCGATGTGGCAGCTAGAGGTGAGATGGGCATTCGTTACAGAGAAGCAAGAGAAGAACCTGGCATAGTTATGAGGGATCTCCTTAACGCCTTGGAGAACAGAAGAGTAGGTGTAAATACAGTTGTCGCCAAAGGTTACGCGAGGATCCGCGACTGAAGGTGTATACGCAGCGGCATTTGTAATAAATTAATGAAGTCATGCAACCATAGCTCGAGCTTAAGCTCTTCCCCACCATTGGTGCAATCATCGGGTTTGAAACCTGCAAAAAATTGATTTCGCCCAGGATCGAACTGGGGACGTTCTGCGTGTTAAGCAGATGCCATAACCGACTAGACCACGAAACCAACTGTTGGAAGAGCTTCAGAAATTAACTTATCTCAGGAATATAGTTAAACATATGACCTCAAAAGAGCGCTTCAAAGCTGTTGTAACTTCCTCTGAAACTTTGCCTCCCTGTCAGTCTAGCCAAAAAGAGTCAGTGGCTTATAGAGCCCGCCACCTCCAAAAATTATTAGTCAACTGCTTGCAGTTTCGAGGGTTTTTTTTGGTACTCCACTTTATGCTGGTTTTGCTACTGGGAATGAGTTGAGGGCCGCTACTTAACTTTGTTGCAAATAATGATTTTGGAAGTTAGAGCTACTTTCGATAAACATAACTAAAGAACTTTTATGCTTCGCAGCCAAGGCTGGCATTACTATGTATTTATCATATGGGACTGCTGCTTTTGCTTACTTACATGAGACCAATGGCCATGCCCAGCAAGCTTGCGAAGGCAACGTACCATTTAAGAGAGTTAGAAGAGGGCAAGGAAGCAGCAGCGTTTTTCTTACTAGTAGAGGTCCCTGAGGATGAGGCTGCCGCTGTAGAAGAAGCTGCATCGGCAGATGCCGAGTCGGTAATGAAGGAAATCGATCCACTGTAGTTCTCTATAGTGCTAACTTTAGCGGTCTTGTTGGAGATTTTCCCATTCCAGCAGTAGTCCTGGAAACACTTTGCGCACTCCTGGGGGAGCGTCATGTTTTGAGACTCCTGCTTCCGCCTTAGGACTGCGCAAGCAACACAGCCCCTGAAAGAAGAGTCGTCAGTAAGGTTGTTCCTAGTGACAGCCTCAAAGCCGTTCTGGAACATCTTCATACGTTGGCTGGAACTGTAGGACATCTTGAAGGTACTCGTGTTTGAATTGTAGGACTGCCTGTTGTTTGGCATGTAGACAATGAGGGGTGGGGTGTAGGAGAGACCAGTGGTGTTAGAGGCGTCACACCCAAAGAAAACAGGCTTCTGGTTGAGACCCTCGTTGATGAAGGTGTCAAAGTCGGGGACGTAGGGGAACGCAATGTCCTTGCCCTGTGCGCCGAATTGACGCTCGTAGGTAGAAATCAGCGACAAGCCAGCGGGCCAGTACTCGTCTGTGTCGGCACTGTTGTCGAGCGCGAAAATAACGTCCACGTCTCTCTCCTTCTGGATGAGAGGAACGAAGGGGATGTTTTCACCATCCTCACCACCGTCAACCAAGAACAAGTTTTCTGAGTTGACAATGCCCTTGGTGTAGTTGCTTTCGACAAACTCGGTTTCCCTGAAAGGGTTGGGGTTGTAGATAGCAATGTCATCGTAGTCCTCGGAAAGGTCTTTCAGGAAATCGCCGATAATGCCCTTCAAGAAGGAGCTCACACTGGTGGTGTTCAGCTGCAGCAGGAACTGGTTGAACAGGGTCGAGGAAGTGCCAATGACAAAGCCGGTGTTGTCAAAGCCCGCGACACACTGGCCCTTGGTCACAGGGGTGCCGTTCCTGGCGTTGGTACCCAGGTACTTGACGTCCGTGAACGCGTTCAGCGAAGGGTCCCAGGAGCCCATCTCGAACGGATTGAACTCGAATAGCGTGGAGTTCAGGTCGACGATCTGCGTGCCCGGATACCGCCCGTCAGCCACACTGATGGGGAAGGGCATCTCACCGTTCTTGAAGACGTCTGCGTCGCGCAGCGTGGACCACGTGTAGCCGTCCCCGCCCTTGGAGAGCGTGGGGAAGAAGTTGTACGCGAGGGCGCGGCCCCAAACGTCAGCCAGCGAGGTGTTGAAGCCCGCGTCCTGCTTGGCCTCCACGGCATCGGAAATCTGGTCCCAGCGCGAGGCGCTGCTCAGGATGTTGATCCCGCCCGGGTTGACGATGGAGTTGCTGATGTCCCACAGCTCGTCGTCCTTGCCGCGCGTGTCGATCACGTGCTGCACAGACGTCCAGTTGTTCCATGCCAGAGACCCAACAAGCCAGTTGCCGCCCGAGAGCCCGGCCAAGTACGTGGCGCCCTGGAGCAGCCCGCCTAGCCCGTGTTCCGTGGACCCGTTGGTTCTGTTGTCGAACGCGGAAATCATGCCCGCGCCGCTGAGCATGGCGCGGTACCCGCCGCCCGAGAACGCCATCGCAACGCGCGGAATCTTGTCCGCGCTCCACAGGCTGTCGACGAGCGACGAGTTGGAGAAGTTGGCGGTCGCGCCGTCGAGGAACTCGCGCAGCGCCTGTTTTGTGTACGCGTCACGCTTCTCGAGCCAGGCGGTCTCGTTGGGCGAGAGCCCGGACGCCTCTCGCACGAGCGAGATGTCGTCCGCGCAGGAGACGTTGCCAGGAGCGTACGAGTCCGTGGGCGACCACGCCTGCACCGCGCGTAGCGCAAGTAAAAAGAGGGGCACTAGCCAGAGCATCCAGGACTAGCGATGTGTGCCGGAGGAGGAGAGGAAGAAGTCTCGGAAAGAAGTACCGGAGAAGAAGAGCGGGCGTGCTGGTGCGTCACGTGCCTTTGTGGATATGTCACGTGAACTACTGCTGTACTCGTGCTGTACTCACTGAACTTGTACTCGCGCCGGACTTACTTACGCTGCTTATGCTGCTTGCATCCACCTCGAAGCCGCGCTTCCCTCGCAGTCCATGCGTTTCTTATATCCCATGCCCGAGGTAGCATGCGCCGAAGGGCCGCACCGCGCCTGTGCCGGCGGCTGTGAGTCGGCGCAGTGACTTGCTACCGGCATGAAAGGCACTGCTCAGAGAGTGCCGCGGAACGGAAGCATGGCGCAGGGCGCAGGGCGCTGGCGGAACGGAAAATCAGTGGGCTGATACACGTGACTATGACGCGGACCCTGAGCAGAACGGCGCCTCGATCACGTGAACACGGACGTCGGGAGTGACACAAGAGTGAATCACACTATACGACAGATATTGATCGTCACATACGTACATCGCGAGACACGGGATGTTACCGGACCACGTGATGGCATGGAAGGGTTACCCGCCCTCACACGTGACCAACGCCTGAATTATCACTAATAAACAGCGGCCACCGCTGCCATCGACAACAACAACACCAAACTTCCCCCCAGCTCCACCACCCCCGCGAGTACCAAGCCCCGCGCCCCGCAACCACAAGTTCACGCGCCCCGCACCCCCCACTCATCTCGTACCCCCCTCTAGCAATGTCAGGCAAAGTTCACGGCGGCAAGGGCAAGTCTGGTGCCAAGACCGGCTCCAACATGCGCGCCACCACGCACTCCGCGCGTGCCGGGCTGCAGTTCCCGGTGGGAAGAATCAAGCGGTACCTCAAGCGCAACGCCGCCGGCAGGACGCGTGTAGGGTCCAAGTCCGCGATATATCTGACCGCGGTGCTGGAGTACCTCACCGCCGAGGTGCTCGAGCTGGCCGGAAACGCGGCCAAGGACCTGAAGGTCAAGCGTATCACGCCGCGCCACCTGCAGCTGGCCATCCGCGGTGACGACGAGCTCGACACGCTGGTCCGGGCCACCATCGCGTCAGGCGGTGTGCTGCCCCACATCAACAAGGCGCTGCTGCTGAAGGTCGAGCGCAAGGGCACCAAGAACTGACGCGCCCGCGCCTCTCGTGTACCATATAGCCCCCCGTATTTTATTCCCCCGCGCGCGCCCCTGGTGCGCCCCTGGTGCGCCCTCTGTACTATGGAATGTATAATTTTTGGATACCTACTTTCTATTTACAGGCTGAAAGTGACGGCATCCAGCCATTTATCGAGCGCTTTCTTGCGCTGGGTGCACGCGTGCAGCCCGTCACTTGCCCGCCGCGCGCTCTTTCGCGTCAAGTTTCTCTCGCAGGCTTTCGATCTCGCTCTGCAGGAAGCTAATGTCGTTCGCGACTTGTTCTCGACGGTTCAGCTCCTTGGTCCTTTGGCGCAGCGTCTCCCACACAACGACACTCCCGGTGACTCCAAACACGAACGCCTCACTCAGCCACGTCGCGCCGTTCTCCACTGCGCGGGCGTCATTGAGGGGGCGAATCTTAATCTCCCGGTTCCCAGGTGTCATTCTGGTCCTGAGCCTTGCGTCCACCCGGTGCATCTTCTGCGCTAACCCCACGCAGACCTTCTTGAATGTATCGTGTTGTTTTGCTTGCGCTTTAAGTACGTTTGCCACCGGCCTGGTCACTTGCCGGATAAGCAGAGTGCCCAGTTTCAATGCAAGCCCGCTCATTTCGACTGGCCACTGCGGTCAGAACTTCCGTTTTGGAGGTGTATGCTGTTTTGATCTTACTGGGACGTGATTATGCCTTCACATGATTAAACTAGTAATATTTAATTATAAGCTTTCTCCCTTGACCGAAGGCTCACGTCAGAACACCAGTCAAAAGCTAGCGTGCGAAAACTCCATTTAGCGCCCAAAAGCGTGCACTAGACTTGCTTTGAATCCTAAGATTAGTTAAAGATGGCGCTGCGGGTTCAGAGGCGTCAATTTGTAGGGTACACCGTGTTCACCTACACAGCCGCGGCCTGGTCTGTACTCGACTGCTTACAACCGAGCTTATCATTCCTGGATGCGTGCTTGAAGCTCTGCGAGGGCCTCAACCTGGTTGTCTTGTGCAACTTCGCCATTGTCAATAGTATCTTGCTGTGGAAGGGCCTGACGCGGTTGCTGTTCGGGGAGCTGCGACTGCTGGAATACGAGCACATCTTCGAAAGACTGTCCTTTACGATAGTAAACTGTTTCTTCATGTCTTCAGCCTTTCCAGAGTACCAGTTCCTGACTGTTATGATACTTTTCGCTCTGCTCACATTTATCCGGGTGTTTCACTGGGTGCTCAAAGACCGCCTAGAGTACGTGTTTCAGCACACCGACGAGCGCACCAATATCGCTCGCCTATTGTGTTCCCGGTTTTTCCTCAATGTCATTATATTCGCCGTTGTGGACTACCAGATGGTCAGATTTTGCCTGCGCAACTCGCTAACAAACAAGCATGATCCGTCCCCAAGCGCGCCTGTGTACATTTTGTTCTGCGTCGATTTCTCAATGTTACTGGTTGATGTGGCTGAGGTGGCTATGAAGAGCGTGATAAACTTGATTGAGCTGATTCAGTGCAAACGAGCATTTGAGCGTGATGGAGATGATTTTGTTGGTCTCGACGGCAAGTTCATGTATGAGAAGCTAGTTCAGCTTGTGTGCCAAGTGCTTAAATTGGGACTCCGCGTCGCGTCACTGGCACCTTTCAGCATGCCTCTTATGATTGCCAAAGACATTATATGGGACGGAATTGCCCTCTTTCACACGGGCAAGTCTGTTTGGCGCACTTGGAAAAGCAACCGCCAGATTGACGAAAAGCTACCAGATGTTACTGAAGCACAGCTAAATGCCTCCGAAGATAAGATGTGCATTGTTTGTATGGAAGATATGTTGCCTCCAAGCGAGGCAACGAGCGCTAAGCACAAACCTAAGAAGTTGCCTTGCAACCACTGCCTTCATCTTGGCTGCTTGAAAAGCTGGATGGAAAGATCCCAGACGTGTCCTATATGCCGTGTTTCAGTCTTCGATAGCAAAGGCAACGTCGCGCTGCCCAATCAAAACGCTGCACAGCAACCAATTTCAGAAGATGCAAGTGTTGCACAACAGCCGTTATCAGCGGCAAATGAGTCTAACTCGACGAGCCTGGCATCTACCCATACTGGAAGTTTGGGGGCTGTGTCATCGAGCAATCCAAACTTTCCAACCTGGTACACATTTCCAGTCACTCTTTCTGATAATGATGGCGCAGTTGACTTTAAAGTGAGAGACATCAATGGGGTCGAGATCAACGCTAAGCTGATTATTAAAAAGCGCCCTGGTTTTGATGTTCCGAAAGAACAAGACCAAGAGTCACAAAGAGTGGTCATAAATGACCCACCTGCTACTCAATATCAAGACATTGAAAGACTAAAAAGGAGGATTTCCGAGCTTGAGAATAAGGTGGACGAATTAACGAAAAAGGCAAGGACTGAATGAATTCAAAAAGTATCTTTCGGAATTATAGTATGTGTTAAATAGAAGTTGAATGAATTTTACCGGTATGTTACACTAAGTTCTAATTATACAAAGATGCTAATGTTTTTAATTAAGTGCTGCTGTCGGAATCAAACCCGAAATGGACCTGTTCTGCAGACCCAAAGAAGTTTTCTTCCTCGTCTATCATTGGTGACATCCCAGGGCCGAGGACATTCTGGGTGTCAAGATTTTCCGGACTATTGTCCAGTTCAAAGCCGCTTCCTAGATCGCTGGCGGTCGACTCCCCACTATTTTGATAAAGCCTCTTCTCAAAACATGCCAGTTGCTCCTCGATAATACGCCGCGGGAAGCTAAATTCTTCTTTTTTCGCCTCACATGTTCTAATGCACATATGCGCGTTCGTGATGTGCTGAGTGACTTGATTTCGAGAGATGTCTCTTTCAAGTTCTGAAGTTCTCAGTTTTGTGCTGATGAAACGCTGCGATAGTTGATCTGCACTTACTAAGTGGCAGACCGCGAAAATAAACCAAACCTCAGGGTCTTCCATATAAGGCGGTATCAACACCATTTCTGAAAGCCTTTCCAAAAGGTGAGATAGCTTGCGATTCGAAGCGTCTTCTGCTGAAGGGTGTTCAGTTCCATCGGGACAGGACGCAAATAAAAGTTCCCAAAGCCATGCCACGACGAACTTGGCGGCATGTGTTTTGGAGCCGCATCTGAATACTGGATCCATTAAAAAGTTCATCGTTTGATTGAAATTGCTTCTTGAGGAAAATATGCCGCTGAGCCAGCCTAAAAATTCTTCGCTGGTACCAAGGCCTTTATCATTGGATGCCAATTCACGCAAGATCCTTGCGCCTGGTCCCCAGACGCTTCTTATGTCAATACCTGGCAATCTGATCAAGAGAGAAAAACAGCGATATGCTGTGTCCCATTTACCCTTCATGATGTTGGTGTGTAATAGTTCATTAAGTTGTGCGATGTGGACAAGGTGATGGGATTCTGGCGTCTCTGCGACAGTCTCGTAACCATCTTTCATAGCCTGGAAGTGGAAGTTTGCATTCTTAGATATATGTGCCATCCCTGCCGACACACGCTTTTGCGCGTGCTTTTCAATTTGTTTGCAGGTGTCGTACGAGAGCGTTGCTGTGTTCATGGGGACCGCTTTTTGCCTATCAGTGTTCCAAACTTCGAACGTTTCTTGTGGTTTCTCGTGCCTAGTAAAGAACTCTTTTTCACTGTCCGCTTGATCAGCCTCGTGGCTACCTTCTTCGGCTTCCATATCCGAGAGCTCTGTGTCGGTCTCCGCATGCCCTAGCACGCTGAGCAGTCGCCTTTTCCGTCTTCTGCGCCGCGAGGTAGCATCTGCTGAATTATGGTCACCATCGCTTGCCTCTTCTGCCGCAGAGTTTTCAGGCGTCGGAAGGGTAGAGTTTGCGTTGGCAAAGCTTTGAACTTTGCGGTACTCTTGGTATAGTGTGTTAATGTACTGGTATCGAAGCTTTCTGACTGTTCGTACTCGTTTGGTGTTTCGCACTAAGGGCAGTTCAAACATCTGTGTCTTCAAAGAGTACGCATCAGTTGATGCATAAGACCTAGTATCGTGGTGTAAATACTCTGTTTTTTCGTCTTTTTGCTTGCTTCTCTGCTCGAGATGAGGGCGATGACTTGCTTATTGCACAAAATTTTTTGACTACGTAAAATAAACTCATGGAATTAGACAGGGGAAATAACTGAAGAGGTCTGGGAATGGTGCAGAGCTCGAGAGCATTGAGATGCCTGGGACATCATCAGTTACTATAAGGCCCATTTCCGATGTTATGAAATGGCTTCTACCTTTGTGCTGATTATTTTGCTTCCCATATACTATAAAATCATAATGCGTCGCAAGACGTAGCCTTTGGGCTCTTGGCCTAAAAAGCTGAAACGAGGTTGTCAGTCGCTGTTTCCAACGCCATTTGAAACATGAAATTCTATCATTATTATAATTATGAAAGTGTGTTCAGAGATAGAACATGCTCAGTTGAATGCAATGCTATGTTCAAAACAAAATACAAGGTCTCACCGGATCGGCTGTCCGAGCACTACCATGACATTGACCAAACAGCGCGACACACTTCGTGAATTGCCTGTCGGAATCTCACGGACTGGCGAGATTCTCTGCCTAAAGCTTGCCATCTGTCAGAACATTAAGCGAAAGGCTTCTCAGAAGGCATTTTCTTCGACTTTTTGAAAGTATGGTATTCGTACATGAAGGCAATAAGAATGCCGAAACCACTTAGGCCGATACCCATATACCAAGCACCACGATATCCCTTTAGTAAGTTGGCACCTCCGTTGTTGACCCGGCCTTCAACAGTACCTGCGAGACCCAATCCAATAGAAATCGAGTAATTCACCACCACGTTGACTAGTGAAGCTGCGAGGCCTTGGTGTTCATGAGGCATCGAGTCGCTCAACATTATTGTCGCCGCTGGAAAGGACATATCCATTCCCCAAGGCATCACAATGATCGAAACAAAAGCTTGTGCCCAATAGACCTGTTTCACAGGCGCAGTAGCGATCAATATCCCCCCAACCGTGAAAGCCGTCATTGCAAAAAGCATAACGAGACTGGCCCGCACTCGGGTTATCACAAAACCGGTCGTCAGAGCTGCACACAAGCCGCTAATAGCCACCGGCGCAAACTGCGCACTCGTCAAGAGGGGGCTGTGTCCTCTCAGCTCTTCTAAGAAAAGCCAGAAATAGTATATCCAGATCCCGAAGCTCGACCAGCCCGCGCCCACGCACCCGAGCACAAATGCGGCGTCGCTGCTCAGCGCAGAGAGGGGAAGGAGGGGGTGAGGGGCACGCGATTCAATAAAGGCAAACACACATAAGAAAACGGCGCTGACAATTAAGAGTGAGTATGTGTATGGTGTTTGCCATCCCACGACAGGGCCTTGGTTCCATGCGAAATTGAGCAGCACAAGCCCGATAACACCCGTAACAGAACCGGGGATATCAAGACGTTGGTAGGTGCTTACGGAAGTATCGAGCTCTGGCAAAGGCATGCGCGGGATGACTAGAATACCAGCAACTGCCAAAAAGAAACACACAATACCCATTGCCCAATACGCCCAAGGCCACCAAGTTAGCTGACCGAAAATGGATGAGAACACAGCGCCGAGGACAAAGCCTGCGGGCGCGGTCGCACCAAACAAGCTAAGGATCATAGCCTTTCTCCTTCCAGGCACATATGTACGACCAAGGATGGCGATGGCGTTGGGAAGCAAAAGTGCTGGCCCAATGCCTTGGAAGGCGCGGCAGCAGTCGAAGAAAATTTGATTGGAGTAAACGCTGAAGCCAGCCAGCAATGACCACAGCGCGTACCAGAAAAAGCCTATGATGAAAAACTTCTTGTGTCCATAAACGTCTCCAAGTCTCCCCGCGATCAATATGAACGTACCTACTGTCAAGGAATATGCAGCAGCAAACCAGCTGAGCTGCCCGGGATTACGAGTGCCAAAACTGTCACCAATTATATGCAGAGGCGCTATCGACTGGCCCAGTCCTGCCTGTGTCATCAGCTGAGCGCCGCATATAACCCCCACGAAAGCAGCCTCGCCCAAAAGAGACTCCGGCTTTTGGATGCCATTGTGATGCGGCTGCGACAATTCTTGACCTTGGTCATGTGTGGATTCTCTGGTCAGGCCATCGTCCTTCTTTTGATTCTCTTCCTTGTCCGTAAACGACATTACAATTGGTGGTTTCGGGTGGTATAACAAGGAGAAAACACTCGCCGCCTGTGCTCCACCCCTATTATGTGTTATAAGGTTCTTGAACCACTATTTGTACTTTGAGGGTTTCAATCCTTTTCTCAAGATTGTCTTTTTTTTAAACGTATAGCACCAATAAAGATTTGATAATTTTATCGGGAAATTGTGACGCGCTAGAAAAGTACGCGTGCGGAAAGCTTCGTTTATTAATTTAAGTGAGGGTTCAGGTGGTATCAGCTGAGCGTCGCCACAGCGATGCACAACATGAATGCGGAGCCTACCGTAGAGCGCGGCTGGGCCTCAGCTTAGTAAGGGCCAAGCCAAATTCATAATCCGCACACACTGCACTACGGGCAATAAACAATACTCCCGCAGATCCCGCAGTAGCCGCATGTTCCGCAATAACCGCAATAACCGCAATAGCCGCAACAACCGCAGTAGCCGCAGCAGCCGCAACAGCCGCACAGTACACCCCGGCCAACTACTAGTGGCCTCGAAAGCTAGGCCAGCACCAGGTCTTTAAGGTGGAAAGCTTAGTAGCGACGGCAATGCGACCTGAGGTGAGATCGTGCTCGGTTTTGTGATAGTTCGCGACTTCGACGAATATATGGCAATGGAAGCTCTGCAGCTCTCGCGTACCCATGAAGGTAAGTCCCGGTCCTATCGCTTGTGACCGTAGAAGTACCAACTCCTGGTCCGGGGGAACTTCTTGTTAAGATTAAGGCCTCTGCGATCCATCCTAGTGACTTGATGAACGCCCGCGGCGGCTTCCCATACACCGTTTTTCCTCGTATTCCTGGCCGCGATTTTGCTGGCACTGTTGTAGCTGGGCCACGAAGCGGCGAAGAAGTTTTTGGAACTAGTGGCTACACTCACGCCTTCACTACCAACGGATTCCACGCCGAGTACTGTGTTGTTTCTGAAGACGCAGTCGCACTGAAGCCCAAAAACGTGACTTTCGCTCAGGCTGCCTGTCTTGGTGTGCCTTTGACTACTGCGTCTCTAGCACTGCAACGGGCAGCTGTGGAGCCATCTGATTGCGTTTCGGTTATTGGTGCCTCCGGTTCTGTCGGTTCATATGTAGTCCAACTGGCTCAAAGTATGGGATGTCGAGTGCTGAGAGCGGCGCGCCAAAGTCCAACCGATGTGTGCATTGCAGAGGATGAAGAGTTTAGTGCATTGACGTCTCTCACGCAGGGTCGTGGCGTTGACGTAGTAATTGATACAGTTGGAATGCCGGCTTTAATGAAAGCTGCAGCTGAGAAGCTTGCGCATGGGGGGAGGATGGCGGTTATTTCAGCGCGTTATGGGGCAGAGCTGGCCATTCACTTGAAGGACTTCTACAGAAACGAAAAATCTCTCGTTGGTTGTAATACTTTGTCGCACAGTGCTCCGAAGCTGGCTAAAGAACTGGCGGCAATGTCACAGGCCTTAGAAAAGGGCGATATAACACCGGAAGATGAAAAAGTTTGGACAAAATTCAGCCTAGGGCAGGCCGCTGAAGCTTACAGAAAGTCTGAAGAAGGATCCGGCAAATATGTCCTCGTAATGGAAGAGCATTGTAAAGTGTGACTTACGCATCGCTCACGCGCCTCACATTGTTTTCTGTTAGGTGGCGATATTTGAAATTTCGATTTTATAGGCACATTTAAACCATCCAAAGTAGACCGCGGAAGCACTTTTCTTCTGTGATATAGTTTAGAAGTGTAAGAAATGGCCGCTTATCTGTTGAAAAAGATATGCCATTTGCAGGAAGAGCCAAAGCCTTTGCACTGATTGGTCCCAAAAGGGACCCTGTTCGAACCTTAAAGTGAAGGAATGGACCTCGCCTTGGGCATATAAGGTTTTCCAACATACATGATCATAGTTTCAATATAACAACATTGCTGCCTCAATGTTGAACTTTTGTTAGGAGACTAACATGGCTCTTTGAAGTACTCGTGCCAAAATTTGAACTTAATTGGTATCAAAAAAGAAAGGGCCCATGGGCCCTGAGTTGCTCAAGGCTAGAGCTACAACTGCCAATGAAGTCAGAAGTTATGCTCCAGCGGATTGTGGTCACTGAATCAACGGAGATTTCGTGTTTGGAGTACTCTCAACCAAAACGGTCGCGTAGCACGCTCAAGGCCGTATTGGTGTCGCGCTAGCAGAACATTGAGATTATTGATCAAATTTTGCTGCGCGTCATCTCTCTGCTTGCTCCATCGAACCTGCCAAGAATGAAATAAGCCAATGCGCATTTTAAATTTTACAAAACCATGACTCGAATTGTGTACGACCTCACTTGAGCCATGTCATCCAGGAGTTTTGAAGTGTATCTATAACATCTTTGGAGTTTCAAGCTGTCCCTGCAGGTGAACAAACAGCTTAGTCCGAACTTAAAAGCCTTAGCCGCGATTCGACTTTTTTCGGCAATATTCAAAAAGAAGAGAAGTCTTGTTGCATGAGATGTAATGCATGAGATGGATCGAGTAGCACGTCCCAATCAATCTCAGCTGTGAAAGGAGCTTCCGAGGCAGTTCCTGCCTGATCAGCGGCTTCCAGATCCGTAAGCTCTTGCCTCTTTTTTTTAATTGAATCTTGAAGAAGTAGCTTGATTGTATTCTGTGCCTCAATAGCCATATGCGTGTTCAAGTTCGATACAATGCGGTCGAAAATATTCTTGGCTTTGGCGACATTTGCAAGGCTTTCAGAGGTGTTGATTGCAAGAAGAACGCATATGTATTGAAACGGGGCACTCAGGACATTCCACCATGGTAATTTCCGCTCCACAAGGTCATATGCCGCAGAAAGTGCGTGGTTGCAGACCGTAGTAAGTTGAAAGACGACTTCGCTGTCCAAAGTATAATTAAAGAGACGGAGGCGTCGGTAAAAAGAGTTGCACAAGTCAGCTTTCACTAAAGATAGGAAATTGTGTTCGTCTGGCGTCTCATACACAAGCGTTAAAGCTTGTAGTAAATCTGCTACTCGAGTTTCTTTACTTGCCTCCGTATTTGCCGGTGGAATAATAAGTGCTAGGTCGACTAATTGAGCTGTGTAATTACCATCTGACTTAGTAGGAAGCTTACAGCTGATGCCACCTAAAGACGCGCTCGAACGTCCATAATCATATGACAGAATAGAATTAATGGACCAAGCACACCAAAAAAGGCGCCTTGCCCGTTCAGTTATCTTTTTCGTCCTTGGCGGCAGAGCCTTGTCGTTTGCAGTTAACTCAACGTTCTCAACCTCATGGTGCAAAGCAGAGGCTTCTGCAAGGTGGATTGTCACACAACTGGCCAGCCATGCTGCGTGAGGCCGGGTTGTGGCTCTTAAATAAAGTGTTCTCAAAACCCAAGCAGAAACCTGCTCTGCTGAAGGAAGGCGGCTAAACGTCGGGTCCTCTAGAACGTTTTTAGCATACTGGACAATTTCCAGTTCTCGAGGATGCCCGGGTCGCCCCGAGAACAGAGATCCAAGGGCAATTATACCTCCAACAACTGCACCAAACGCTGAAACCTTACAGCCATCATTCCAATAACTTTCGACACTTTTTTTAAAGTGCTCCGGATCTACCACATCGAACACAGGATGGATAGCGGAAAAGTAAATCTGCGTAAAGTGAAAGGTTTCCTCCTTGGTAATAAGATCATGCAACGCACAATGTGTGTTGGATTTCTCTTCGGATCTGAGGCCGCAATTCCACGCAAAAGAATGCAAGTGGGGAGGATTTGCTGATTGGAGCTCAATACCAAGACTGCGAGCAAACGCAACCGCTGAACTGAGCCCCATATATCTGGATTTCGCGGCGTCGAAAACTCCCTGGTCTGCAGCGCACTGAGTAGAATTTAGCAGGATTTTAGTGCGGATACTTGGCGGCTTTGCGACCATTCTGGTTCTTGGAGGGCTTATCGAACGGGTGCTATCAGGAATTTCAGGAATCAAAGGCGCGGGAAGGGTGGCAGGGTCGCCCTGTTCATCGTAATGACACTTGTATGCATAAGAAACACACATACCGCATGGGTTAGCGCCATCACACCTCCTCTTACGTTGTCGACATGGTACACATGCTTTTCGCGCCCGCTGACGCTTCTTGTGTGGAACAGATGGAATGCCAGTTGACATTTCACTACATTTAGGAATATCAAAGGCTGTGTTTACGGATCACAACGACCAAAAAATTCACTTTGCAACACGTTATGTTAGCGCCGAACACGATAAAAGCAGCACATCCCGTTATTAAAAGTTTAACTTACCAAGAGTTCACATGCTCGTCATACCTCGTGGAAGCTTCTGGCCACACTTTCAAAATTGTGCCGTTAGGCTACCGTAGAATTCTTGAAAATTTGGACGAAAGCATATCTTGTTCTATATACCCTATTTAAGTGCAACTCGTCAATGGATCTTAAGATGGCTCTCATTGACTGCTCCCAATCGGCAAGAACAACCTGTGGGACTTCGTAGGCGCCGCTGAGAGTAGAGACACGTGTGTATACGAGTTCAATCATTGCTGTAGTAAGCACTTTCTCACTATTTAAAGGTTGCGCCAACAGAAAGTACACTGTTCCTTCTACCATATTCCCACCAAGCGAGTGCAAACACCAACTCGCAGTAATTTACTGCTAGCGAGCTCATTAATTCTTCTTGAGACCTTGCAATGACAGGTTCAAGAGCTTGATTGCCCCGTAGCCAGGCTTTGCCATTTTTGCACGATTTTTTAGTCACCGCTCGCGAGAAGGCGCCACGTCCCTGAGGATGTTTTCGTTTGATAGACATTCAAGTTGAAGATATAGATTGTTTTGTTTACAATGCTTAACGCAAATCACTACAAAAAGTCGAGGCCCAAAGGAATGAGGCAGTTTCTCTGGCTCGTTTTGATTCCAAATTCAAAAATACGGATTGAGCCTCAGCATTGACTCCATACTCAAGACTAAGAAGTAGACTACCGGTATCTACAGCAGTCTCGAAATAACATTTCATCAAAGTTAGCCGCCAAAATTCAGCCAATTTTAAAAAAGACAATGTTGATTAAAGGTGTAGAATAAAGTCTGTTTGTTTGCTCTTTAGTTCAAATAATTAGAAGGGCGTGTGGTCTAGTGGTATGATTCTCGCTTTGGGCGAAATTTAAGTTACACTTGAATTACAAATCACAAACATGCGAGAGGCCCTGGGTTCAATTCCCAGCTCGCCCCTAATTTTTTGTTTTTGACCCCCGAAAATGTCAGATAAAGTAGTAGTGACAAGCAAGATGCAATTTTCATCGTGTGTACGATGCGGCTGTAGCATATTTATCGCAACGACAGAGCGAACAGACAGTTCGGCGCCAAGCCCTGTAGTAAATTCTTGGCAGGTTGAATTCATGTTGTCTTAAAGACAAGAAATAGTGAGAAAACAGCTGCCGATTTTTCGTGTCCTTCGTTGCTAAACCCGATATGAGTTTTACTGTTTTTTTCATGCATGTCCAATGATTGAGAGTTCTACCCTGAAGGTTAGTTGTAACGACATCAGGTTTGGCAGCATACTGCGTACTGAAGAGGTTACAGTGGAAGAACCAGTATTACAGAATACGCGTATAAGAGGGACAGTGTATTCGGTTATGGATCTCAGGCGTGTTCTCGCGACCACAACCACTACCCCACTACGATGACGTCGGACAAAAAAGTCTCAAAAGCGATTCCAATCACCCTGCTCTCGGGATTTCTGGGTTCAGGCAAAACCACACTGCTGGAGAAGATTTTGACGACTAACCATGGTTTCAAAATTGCCGTGATCATCAACGACATGTCGGAGTTGAACATAGACTCGTCACTAGTTCAGGCTCACAACGTCTGTCAAAAAGAAGAAAAACTCATTGAACTGCAGAACGGCTGTATTTGTTGCACCCTTCGTGGTGACTTGCTCGAAGAGCTTGTAGGCATTGGGGAGCGTGGCGAGTTTGACTACATTGTGATCGAGTCGACTGGTATCGCAGAGCCAATGCAAGTGGCAGAGACGTTCTCTGTCGAGTTTTCTGATATTTTGCTAGAAACGCCAGGTGGTATCCCGGAAAACGAGGAAAAGCTACTGAGAAAGGTTTCTGATATGGGTGGACTTCAAGCAATAGCCAAGCTCGATACATGCGTTACCGTCATTGACGCATTGAACTTTTTGTCCAACATACAAACTACCGAGTTCCTTGCAGACCGGTGGGGCGAAAACGGACAGGGTGAGGCTGAGCGTACCATCACAGATTTGATGGTTGACCAAATTGAGTTCTCCGACGTTATTATTGTCAACAAGAAGTCCATGGTTTCAAAAAAGAAGTTGAAGGAGATCAAGAAGATGGTCAAGATTCTCAATCCTGTGGCTAAGGTTATTGCTACTGACTACTGCAATGTGCCCCTAAGCTCTATTCTTGATACGAAGCTCCATGACTTCGAGAAGGCCTCATTATCCGCCGGGTGGCTGCAAAGCATCAATGAGATGACTGTGAGGGACGGCTTCGGAAACAAAGGTAGCAGCGTGCTAACTCCAAAACCTGAGACGGAAGAGTATGGTGTCAACAACTTTGTCTACCGCAGAAGAAGGCCTTTTCATCCAGAAAGGCTTTACGATCTTATTAGAGATAAATTCTTCGTTATAGAGCAGGCCGGTGCTGCTGGCATGGACGAAGAAGAGGAAGACGATGAGGAAGAATCCGAAGAGCAGAGCTCAGAGTCCGAGGCAGACTCAGAAATGGAAGCAGAGGTTGATGAAGGCGCCCGTGACGGCGAAGAAAAAGAGGAGGAAGAAGGAGAAGAATACACTGAAGAGGAAATTAACAAGAACAGGGCTAACTCACCTTTCGGAAAACTTCTGCGCTCCAAAGGTTTCTTCTGGCTAGCAACAAGATTCGTAGTCCGGGGAGAGTGGTCAAGCGCGGGTCCGATGTTAACTTTGAATGGTGGACTGCCATGGTTTGCGGTCTCTGGCCTTGAAGATGTCCCTGAAGAAGCTTTGGAACTTGTAAAGAAGGACTATGAAGGTGAGTTTGGCGACCGCCGCAATGAGTTGG
Organism: Lachancea thermotolerans CBS 6340; assembly: GCF_000142805.1. Taxonomy (NCBI): domain Eukaryota; kingdom Fungi; phylum Ascomycota; class Saccharomycetes; order Saccharomycetales; family Saccharomycetaceae; genus Lachancea; species Lachancea thermotolerans. The sequence continues at coordinate 868,182 of NC_013079.1, read as the reverse complement.
TCTTTATTGGCTTGGATATCAATGAGAAGCTACTCAGCGAGGCGCTGGACTCCTGCCTCTTGACTGATAAAGAGTATAAGCGGTTCAAAAACATTACTAGCAAGCACAATGCTTTGGTTGCAGATGAGAAGCTGTCAAAAGTTTGGGATGACGGTTTCGAAGACTGGATAATAATGGGAGCAGGCGATGAAGAAGAGGAAGATAGAGAACAAGAAGAGGAGCAAGAAGAGGAAGAAGAGGAAGAAGGAAAAGAGAGGTCTCAAAAGTCGGTACCTATGGAGATTTCCACTTCCAAAGGTATTTCGGTCTAAATGCTGACCTTGCTGCAAGTGTTATTTATTTTTATTTAAGTTATTAGTTATTTATTAGAGTTATTTATTATCATAATCAGTCTTTCAATTAATGTGCCGGCTGAGGTCAGATGGCTGCACCAATTGCCAAAATTCAACATGGCTCAGGTTGGTTGAGAGCTTCCAACTTTTTGTTGTAAGATCAAAAGATTTTATTGAAGCTATATAATTTTTGGCATCATTAACACATTTGAAAAATACGGTAGACATTACTATTGAAGACATTAAGAAGATGCCTTAGGTGTTTGGATTTGGAGATAAAAATGGCCAGAGAACTACAGATGTGCATTTCGCTGGCGAATAGTCCGTGTTGTTCGAAATCAAAATACTTCTGAAAACCAAAGAAACACCAGGTGGGAAATCGAAGACTGTACTCCTCTTCACTTGCCAGGCAATACATGCGAAGCGACAGTTTATGAGCTCTTATAAATTTCTGCCCGGCATTAAATAGAATATATCTTGCATTCTGCCCCGATAAAATTAGCAGTTCCTGCATCATCGCAAAAAGGTAATATAGATCAACTTTCTGAAGTTCGTGATTGGGTCATCTACGTTGGGTTATTTACATGTTAAAATCGTTATTTTCCTGCTGGAAGTATCCGACTGACCCCTCTCACATCATACCAGGCATACCAGGCATACCAGCTGGTGGTGCAGCACTTGGTGGCTGTGGAGCATCCACGATAGCCACCTCAGTTGTAGCCAACAAGGAGGCAACACCGGAAGCGTCGACCAACCCAGATCTCACAACCTTGAATGGGTCGATGATACCAGCAGCCAACATGTCGGTGTACTCACTCTTAGCGGCATTGTAGCCCTTAGTGAAGTCACTGCCATACTCGTCGATGATTTTGCCAACGATAACAGAGCCCTCCTCGCCAGCATTCTCAATTATCTTTCTAGCTGGTCTGGTAATGGCTTTTCTAATGATGTCCACACCCAATTTCTGGTCGAAGTTCTCAGTCTGGACTTCATCCAAAACTCTGGCAGCCTTCAGCAAGGCAGTACCTCCGCCAGGCAGGATACCCTCTTCAACTGCAGCTCTCGTAGCGTTCAAAGCATCGTCGTAACGGTCCTTCTTTTCACCAACTTCAACTTCGGAGGCACCGCCAACTCTTACGACAGCCACACCGCCTGAAAGCTTGGCAAGACGCTCTTGCAGCTTCTCCTTCTCATAAGAATTAGTGGTTGTTAGGTCGATAGAGTTCTTGATTTGCTCAATTCTAGCAGAGATGTTCTCCTTGGCGCCGTCACCGTTTAGCATCACGGTGTCCTCTTTGGTTATGGTGATAGACCCACAAGAACCAAGCTGCTCAATTGTGCAGTTCTCTGGCTTCAAGTCAAGCTCCTCGGTGAAAACAGTACCCCCAGAAAGAATGGCAATGTCGCCCAATGTGTTCTTTCTGTTGTCACCAAAACCCGGGGCCTTAACCGCGCAGACCTTGACCTGGCCTCTCAGCTTGTTCAAAATACAAGCTGCCAGGGCTTCGCCGTCGATGTCTTCAGCGATGATCAATAGAGGTCTTCTGGTCTGGTTGGAAATTTCCAAAGCAGGCAAAATGTCCTGGATGGAAGAAATCTTCTTCTCACTTAGCAGCAGCAGGGGCTTCTCAAACTCGACCTTGTTGGACTTTGCGTCAGTGATGAAGTATGGCGAAATGAAACCACGGTCGAATCTCATACCCTCCGTGACTTCAAGCTCATCTTCAAGGGTTCTACCCTCCTTGATAGTAATGACACCCTCCTTGCCGACCTTTTCCATAGCAGAAGCCAGGAGCTTGCCGACGTGCGCGTCGCCGTTAGCGGAGATGGTAGCAACCTGAGCAATCTCGGCAGAAGTGGTTATCTCCTTCTTGTTGGCGCTGAGGAACTCGATAACCTTCTCGACGGCAGCCTGGGTGCCTCTTCTCAGGTCCATAGGGTTGCATCCGGCAGCAACGTTCTTCACTGATTCAGTAAAGATGGCGCGACCTAGCACAGTAGCAGAAGTGGTACCGTCACCAGCAGCCTCATTAGTCTTGGAGGCAACCTCCTGAAGAAGCTTCGCGCCCATGTTCTCGAACTTGTCCTCCAAAGTGATAGCCTTGGCCACCGTGACACCGTCCTTAGTGATCTTAGGGGCCCCAAATGGCTGTTCAATCAAAACGTTTCTGCCCTTAGGGCCCAGGGTTGCCGAGACGGCCTCAGCCAGTGTCTCCACACCCTTCAAAAGCGCGGCTCTTCCTTCCACGCCGAACTTGAGTTCTTTGTGCATCGAGTAGTTACGACGTAGCACCGACCCGATGCGCTTGTTCAAAGCGCCTCTAGTAGCTCTCAACATGGTTCAATCAGAATTCAATAGCTCAAAATCGCAATGGCCTTTCTTCCAACTGGTTTTAGCCGCTTTACGTTTCCGGAATTTCAAATCGATAAGGGTTGGTGGTCCTCTTTTATACTGATATCTTCCCCGTATTCAAAAATTCTAGAAAATTTTCGCACTTGTGAATCATTAGCATGTGACCAGAGCACGTGTGGATCCCCGAAGACCACGTGATAGATCAACGGTTTGGCGCCAGGTTCAGGTTATTTTATCTCGCTCCTATAGCGTTTCAGGAGCCTCGAATTGGCACGACCAGTCGAATCTTGTTGAGCTTCTAGCAAGTTTCAACTGATTGATCCCCACGCGTTCAATGGGCCAAGTTCGCCGGTGAACAAGACATCAAAATGACAATCTGACAGTGGAAGTGTCGCGGTGCCCGTTGGGGTCTTCAAAAGAAAATCCAAGACCCTGAAAGAGTTTGGGTACGTATAAATGGGTGAAAGAGCCATTCTTTGAAATAGGAAGGGTTGCCTGTCGTAAGCATCGAAAAACTTATTAGCAACGGCGCTAGCAGATCGATAAATAAGGTACCTCACATTTACCATACGCCACAAACAAAACAGCTCCCATGAGCAAAGCAACTAATTTACTGTTGAAGCATGCTTTATGTACTTGATTTATGGAATTTTTTGTACATTTGGCCTAGTCTGCGCCATAGTTTCTATGATCATTAAACAGCGGTTATCTTCTGTTTACATGCGTAATAAATGATAGTAAGTTCGAATTGCCGCCATTGTGCTTCAAAGCATCAGTAGCCTTATTGTAAAGCTAAGCCCAAGATAGAGAGCTATGCGGATAACTTGTGGGGGAAAGTTGCAGGCCCTCAGCTACCGGAGGGCTGGGACGGGTAAGCGATGACACTCCATAAGCTCTTGAAACCATTCCCATCGCTCTTTCACCGAAAATGACAGTAGCCATGCGGCAGTGAGTGCAGTTGCTTCAGTTGGACAATCTAATTTTTGTATGTTTCTTAGAGTGTCGTTTCCTAAGCCAATGAAAAAGACGAGGCTTCAAAAGTGTGCTCTAAGAACGTCGATAATAGCAAACTGGGTAAGAATAAGCTTTGTCTGGGTTGTTGATTTGCCAAACCAGACTTGACATGCTAGCCATCTGAACGAAATAGGAATTCCGAGCTCATTGTGAGGTTTTAAAAGCAGCAAGAACCCAAAAATTATTGGATGACAGCGGAAAGGTGTAAGCGCAGATCGTAGGTCATGCTGCTGAAGGCTGATACAGTATCTAAGTGACACGCTAGGGGCGCTCACGCTTGAGAAGTTACGATTGAAGGCCGCACGGGCTTCGCACATTTACAGTAAATCATCGAGACCTTTTTGCGAGGAACAGCAGTTTTCTAGGCTGACCGGGGAAAGCGCAGTATCTCCTGGGGCCAAAAGTTGGTAAAGCGCACCCCCTAACACTGTAAAATACTAGGCTCTTGGGATTTTTCAAGCATGGAAATAAGCAATAAAAAACCAACCGGTTGCACAGTCCTCTGCTCGGAAACCTGAAAGCACTAGCAGTTGACCCGGCTTCCCTGCTAGCACTAATTCCCCTTCGACTCCCCTCACTAAGTTCTGAGAATTGTTAAGGTATCGGCTTTAAGCTCAAATACCGAAAGTTGTCCCTGACCTGAGAGACGGAAGAAAAAGATTGTTCCGCTAAGGAGTTAATTAACGGTATCAAATAAATAAAACGCCCAAGTTCCGAACCATCGAAGTTGGGAACCGAGCAAGCAAGTACATACGTCGGCTGGATTACTTTGAAGAATCTCGAGAGGGCTAAAAAAGCTATAATGAAGAAACTGAAGTCGTACATGAACAACTATGGAAGGGCTGTGTTGACGGACACGGGAATCATGATCAAGGGCCAACAGTCCCTCCCCGCGGATGCCATGGAGGCCAGCGATAGCTCAAACGCCAACCCATTTGCAGACAACGAAGACCGTGAAACTCGCAACAGCTTTGACACCAGCTCGCTCATAAGCTGCGTGACATGCCTGAGCGAGAGCGATTCGCGGGCAGATGAGTCTAGTAGCGGACCCCTGCCGACCAACACTTTGATTCCCTACGCCAAGGTACTCCACGCCAAGGAGATATGTGCTGTCAGCACGGAACTTACACCCTACAGGGACGAGGTCGGCGAGCAAGAAAGCTCGAATGCCGGTGAAACAATTTTGTCAACCTTGGTCGAAGTCACTTATGCAAGGCCACGTCGACACGACTTGGTCCCCAAAAAGCAGCTTCTTTGTGTGGGAGCCTTGCCCTCGGGCGGGAGCATAGTGGAAGAGATCATGTCGCGAAGCTACAAGGGCACAAAACGCAACAAGACTATCCTCGTAATCATGAACCCACACGGAGGCAAGGGCCACGCCAAAAAGCTTTATCTCTCTAAGGTCAAGCCCATCTTGGCCGCTAGCAACTGCACGGTTGAGACTGTCGAAACAACATACCACGGCCACGCTACGGATTTAGCGAAAACCGTTGATGCTGACAAGTTTGATATCATTGCTTGTGCCTCCGGGGATGGTATTCCGCACGAAGTTCTGAACGGTCTTTTCCAGAGGCCCGACCGCGCCGACGCTTTTAACAAATTGATAATCACACAGCTGCCCTGCGGATCAGGCAACGCCATGAGCGTTTCGTGCCATGGCACTACAAATCCTTCACACGCCGCGTTGAACATTTTAAAGGCTCCAGAGATAAGAATAGACCTGATGTGCTGCTCACAACCATCTTATAAGGACCAGCCAAGGCTCTCATTTTTGAGTCAAACTTACGGCATCATTGCAGAATCAGACGTGAATACTGAGTTTATTAGATGGATGGGTCCGGCTAGGTTTGACTTAGGCGTCCTTCTCAATATTTTGCAGAGAAAAAAGTATCCCTGTGAGGTCCATGTGAAGTACGCGGCCAAAACAAAGAACGAATTGCGCGAACACTACACCTATCACAAAAGCAAGATCGGGAGAGGCGAAAGCCAGGAAACTTTAGATGCCTCGAAGCAAGATATAAGTGAATCAGCCTTTGAGTTAAAATATCCTTTATCTGACGAGATTCCCGAGGGCTGGGAAACCGTTGACCCAACAATAACAAACAATCTTGGGATCTTTTACACAGGAAAGATGCCCTATGTTGCTCCCGACGCTAAGTTTTTCCCAGCAGCGCTTCCCAGCGACGGAACCTTTGATCTCATAATCACAGACTCGAGAACATCGTTGTCTAGGATGGTTCCCATCCTGCTGTCATCAGATAAAGGGCATCATGTATTGCAGCCTGAAGTAATTCATTCAAAGATTACAGCGTTCAGGTTGATTCCCAAATTAAAACACAGCGTTATATCAGTTGATGGCGAGAAATTCCCATTCGAGCCCCTGCAGGTTGAAATTCTACCCGGCGTGTGTAGGACTTTGTCCTACGACGGCTCATACGTCGAAACCGATTTTGATTCCATGTAGGTGCTCAAACTCAGAACAACTATAAGGGACACCACAAGGGAAAATAGGTCAATATATATACATTAGAGAGGGCTTTGCATTTTTATTAGGCTTACAATTATAAACCACAAAACGGCTGTTTCCTTGAGGAAAATATTTGAGCTTCTGGTCTTCACTTCATGTCCTTTGCTGCTAGAGAGTCTAATCACATACGCTAGCACTGGCAACTTGATTGTTCTTGTTCTTCATTTGTTGTGATGTCAATTACATCGGGCTTGTTCTTAGTGGCATTGTCATCCAGCGGAACGCTGTCAGACTTCTGGAACTCTGGTAAAGTTTTAGCTATCTTCCTGAACAGATTTTTAACGTTAAAGCCAACTTTAGTGGATGTCTCGATAAAAATTTTGGCGTTCAAAACTTGTGCTTTACGCTCTCCTTCTTCTGTAGACACCTGTCGTTCGTCGGAAAGATCGTTTTTATTTCCCACGATACAAAGAACAACGTTTTCTTCCCCACGCTCTGATTTCACATCTTCTACCCATTTATCGATGTATTCGAATGACTTCTTGTTTGTGACATCGTAAACCACAATTGCCACGTGGGAATCGCGTATGTATGATGGAATCAGCGATCTGAAACGTTCCTGTCCTGCAGTGTCCCACAATTGCAGTCTTATAGTTTTGTCATCGAGATACATCGTTTTTGACAGAAAGTCTATGCCTATTGTAGCCTGGTAATGGTCATCAAATGTGTCGTACATAAATCTGGTTATCAGAGAGGTTTTCCCCACCCCTTGTTCACCCAAAAATACAATTTTGTACTTTGTAAGGGACTTTCCGGCTCTATTCGCACTCATTGGCAGCTTCTTGGTCAATTGTGATTGCACCTTAAATTTACTCTTGATTAAGTGCTGGACCATGAAATCAAGAACATGATTATTGTGATGGAAGACTTCGTACTTATGTACGAAGTTAAGTTCACCTAGTACTCCGAACAGCAGTAGCAAGCGTCAGACTCAGCGAACAACTACGGTGATGAACTAACGGAACTTATTAGCCCAGAGCCCACCCTTGCAGAGACGGGCAGCTTTTATGTTTGCATTTTAAGGAGTGCCTAAGAACTTGACGCTCTTCTAAGGGCCAAAGAACTTTGAAGGCACTTCCTTTCAACAAAATTCCATGTGAAGCTTGCCGAGGGTCGATCGGCTGTAAGCATAGGCAGCGCTATGTTGCCTACCAATTATGGCAAGCTATCTCGAATTAAGTGGGTTGAAGAATTTGAGGCTAAAAAAACTATCACACAAACTACTTTATGGTGTCAGGAGCTTGGCAGCAAAGGGCTTGATGGCTTCAAGTTGACCCTCTACTTCTTTCCAGACTTTTTAATACCACCGCTGACAAGGTTTTTACCACCTTTCAGGTTGTTCATCAGGGCTTTCTTGGCCGCAGCATCCGCCTTTTGCTTCTCCTTGAAAGCGGCTTCTTCAGGGTCGAGCTCTTGAGGACCCTTCTTCTTGCTCTTAAGAGGCTTCAGCTTACCACCTTGACGACCAGACATGTCTTTTAACTTGTTTGACAATTAATAGTTATAACAGGGTCAGGTCTATGAATATTACCAAAATTTTTTACATGCGCGTATTATCCAAAAAAAAACTGATTTAAAAGGTAATTAGCAGAAAATACTGATGCTATGTAACTATATGCGTAAGTTGTACATATGTTGCCAGTGCGTTTCTATGAATTATTTGGTGCTGTCCTTCAAGCTCACAATTCTGTTCAGAATGATCTTGTCACTTTCGCTTTCTAAGTCAAGGGTGAAGTAGCCGACTCTCATGGCTTGGAATCTGCAGACTTCCTTGCGACCGTGCTGCTCCTCGACGTAGAATTCAGATTCCTTGGCACTGTCGACGACCCATGGAGATTTTTCAATGACGTGGTTGAAGTTGTGCTCAACAACAGAGTTGCCATGGACAAGTTCGCTTTCGGGGTTGATGTCATTCAAGAAGCCTTCAGGGTGGGCGGATGGATTCTCAGACTTGAAGAGCTGGTTGTAAACTCTTGTTTCGGCAATACGTACAGGAGAGTTGTATTTGCTAGAAACAGGAACCCACTGGATATAAGTTTTAGGCTTCTTTGGTTTGGCGTCCTCATTGTCATACTTCACATGAATTCTGATGACTTTCCCGTTTGAGTCTTTATCCACGGATTGGTAGGATACAGTGTATGGCACCTTAATCAATCCTACAGGTTGGTTAGGGGTCAATCTGAAAAATTCTTTATCATCGGTAGCTTCAGAAAAGTCAGATCTTTCGATGTAGAATTTGCCAGTGAAAGGCACCTGTCTCTCACCAAACTCAGGTGTTCCTGGTCTGTAAGGAACGGTGACTAGCTCTTCATAGTCTTCAGGTAAGTTGTCAACGACAACTTCCACGGGATCCAAGACCATCATCAACCGAGGAGTGTTATCCTCCAGGTACTTTCTAATAGCCGACTCAAAACGGACAACTTGAATGTTAGTGGTGCTGGTGGTAACTCCGAGTGTGTTAATAAAAGACAAAATAGCCCCAGGTGGAACACCACGCCTACGGATCGCCTCCAGCGTGAATAAACGAGGGTCGTTCCAGCCTCTAACATAGTGCTCGTTAACCAACTTTGCAATTTTTCTCTTTGACAAGATGGTACCAGTAATATTCAGTCTCCCGTACTCCCTTTGCGCTGGCCTGAACACATGTACCTGGTCACATAACCATTCATAGCTTTCTCTCGACAGGTAAAACTCTGTAGTACACAACGAATGGGTAATGTTTTCGAAAGAATCGACTAAACAGTGAGTAAAGTCATAGGTTGGGTAGATCTTCCATTTGTCCCCAGTTCTTGGATGAGAAGCGTTCAAAACTCTATAAGCAATTAGATCCCACATTTGAGGCGATGGGGACTCAAGGTCTTGCTTCATTCTGAGGGTGGCCTCACCAGGCTTGTAAGCGCCGTCGCGCATTTTCCTGAACTCGGCCAAGTTTTCTTCGACAGAACGCCCACGGTGCACACACGCATGTCTTTCACCACCTGGGGTCCCGTCCTCCTTTATACCACGGCCGCGCTTGATTTCCTCGGCGGTACAGTGGCAAACATAAGCCTTTCCATTAGTGATCAACTTCTCAGCAAGCTCGTAAAGCTTATCGAAATAATCAGAAGAGTAGGTGATTTTCCAGGGCTTGAAACCTAACCATGAAACCATGCTCTTTATCGACTCAAAATATTCTGGGGCTTCGGCTTCAGGGTTGGTATCGTCGAATCTCAGGTAACAAACACCATCGTTATGCTTTGCGTAACCGAAGTTGACCATGATAGCCTTTGAGTGGCCAATATGCAAATACCCGTTAGGCTCAGGAGGAAATCTGGTACGCACTTTCCCCCCAGTGACCTTGAGGTGGTCTGCCATGAGCTCTGGGTAAGCCTGAGGGTTTTCACCTACCTTATGTAGGTCGCCTAAGAAACCTTCGGTGAACATAGTTCTCTTTGGACCCGCCGTCTCAGCAGGGGCACCGCCCTTAGCCTCCTTACCTTTTTTCTTCTTCTCCTTTTTGACAACATCCCGCTCGTCCTTTGGACCAAGAAGCTTCAAAACCTCCTCATCGATAATTGGCTTGAACAAACGAGGCTCGGCCCACTTCAGCTCAGGCAAACCCTTGACATTGGCAAGAATGCCAGGAACAAGTTTGTATCTCTGGGTAACAATATCATCTCTGTGATCAGAAATGTATTTTTGAACTCCCTCTCTTACCTGAGACTCAGTTACCACGATTCCCACGCCTGCTTCCTTTTTGAGGTTTTCCTCAGTAGCGTCTTCCTTGGCGTCCTTAATGTACTTGAACGCTGCGTCCACTTGTAATGGCGTCTTTAGGTCTCCAGAAAGAATTCCGTTTACGATAAGCTTTTGGTTAGGAAGCTCAGTACCCTTGATCAGCGAAGCTAGCTGGTGCATTAAAGTCCTGCTCGATTTGTCCCACTCGTAGTTGTTAGGACATTCATTGATCAACGATTCTAGTGACCCTGAGACTTTCTTGTTCTTTACAATTTCCTTGACCTTAGGTTCCTCGAACCCGATCTCGCTGAAAAGCTTACTTAGTTCCTCTACAGAACTCATCTTGCCCTTCTTTTTCTTATAGCACTGAATGAGAGGTGGGCATCCATTGTCATTATAATTTAAATTTTTTTTCAATTGGCGAAATGACTAAGTATACAATTAACCTCGTGAGATAAACAAACTGCGATAACAAGCACTGCAGGCAAAAGGGGGCGGCAATGACATGAGTCATGATAGCGTACTACGTGTGTGGTATCTCGAAGTTTAAAAAGCTTGATCTGTCACAGTAGCATGCGCGCCAAAAATTATATAATTACGGCATTATGTACGAAGTAGCTTGGATGTCTCGCGGAGAACAACAGCGGCTAATACTTTAGCATTACCAACAATCAAGGTCAAACGATAAAGGAGAAGTGTTCAAAACCACCCACCTAATCATGTCACAACTCAACGGAGAGGTTCAGAAACTTATAAAGCTTGCTGAAACAGGATATCTTGGGAGGGAACTAAACTTTTTAAAAAGTTTACAGTCGCGGAAGGAGAAAGGGGCAAGCGTAGGCGCGAAGACGAAAAGGTCTCTTTGTGATCTTCTGAAGAAAGATAGTAAGAGCCTAGAGCCGTTCAGGTGGCAGCTGGCGGATATCACTGTGCAAGTTGTATTAGCGTCAAACGCCGAGGGCATTGACAGCGATAACAGCGGCTACATGTGGTCCGTGCTGATGGTAAGTAATGGATTGAATCACCTTTCTGAGCACAAGCCTTTCCAGCGATAAAAACCATATGATTCTAACAACTTATAGCGTCCACAATCTTGGAGCACCAGCGATTATGATTCCCACTTCCTCAAAACTCTCATAAATTTTGGCTTGGATTTCGACGAACCGCACTCATGGAAGTGTATCGCACTTTTACTAGAGATTGCTGTGGATGAACCAAAAAGGTGCAAACCTGTTTTGGCTTCTATGCTGCAGGTGAAATACAGAAAAGCTTTGCGCGACGCTTTGGAAAACACCAGAGATTTTCAGCTAGCGAACGTTTTAGTTAGGCTGCTAGGATTTTTGTTTCCTAGGAAAGCCGTCTCAGGAGCAGCCCAACTCCAGTGCAGTCTCCAAATTTGGGATGAGCCTTATAAGAACGAGTCCTTTTTCAACGACTCTTGTTACCCCTCAAAAAAGAGCAGTAGTTTGGAGTTTGCATTGAAAAGAATGGGCCCATTCCCCTGTTTTGGTCATCTCAAATCATTTTCCTTTGTAACAGGGAGCTCTAGTGAAGAAACTGAAACGATAAAAAATGCGAATTTTGTTCAATGCACGGATAGCATGTTGTATGTGTGGACTGCAAGTTCACATTTCGCCGAGTTTCAGCTGAAGCATCTTGAAGCCACGAAATGCACGGTAGAAGGTGGTTTGCGCTTGAAACTTCTGAACCCAAGAAACACAATATATTTTCCAGTTCAGTCTGTGTTCTCAGCTATGCCTTCCAAGGCGTGCTATCTTTTGATTGTGTTCGAGGACGCCTTACTTGCTGAAACGTGCCTAAAAAGCACGCGGCGTCACAAGATAAGCGAGGTTGAATCTTTCATAACACTTCCGTTAAACTCCTCAATTACTGAAAATAGTGACAATGCAAGCCCCAAGAAGTCGGAAAACCTTGCGTATAACAAGTCATCTAGTGGCTCAGGAAACTCGCCATCATGGCAGCCTTTATCAAAAAATATTCAAGACGCTCCCAACAGCAATGGATTAGTTTTGAAGCTAAAATCTGACGAGTGGGACTTTGATAGTCCTATGGATACTGATAAATCTGTAAGTTCGCCTCCTACTGGCGAGGAAGCTGACTCCATTAGTCGCAGTGGTGAAGAACACAATCATGATGAGCATTCCCCGCTGGTAATGATGCAAAAAAGGAAACAGGCACGAGCCGAGAGGCGTCTCACTGGCATTGTGCCTCCAAAACTAGCGAATATAACTTCATCGGAATGCAAAGCAACAAATGGTGCCCTTTTCAACCATGTTAAAGAAAAGGGTGAATCTGCAGCAGCCTCCGTCAGTGTCGGAAGTTCTCGGACGCAGAAACCGCGGTTGCCTAAGTCGAAATTTGCAGGTTCAATAAAACAACAAGATTTATTGAGATTAGAGAGCATTTTCAATAGCACAGAGCAAAAGGCCAACCCTCGGAAACCTAAGGATTTACATTCAGCACCTCGCAATAAGGGCCATGCAAAGACTTCACACAAAAGCCACAAACCGCCAACTGATCCCCTGAAAATGTATAAAAGAAGCGCCGAGGAGGCAGAAGTGGGCCTTTTAAATGCTAAGCGCGTAGCGTATGCCGCAGAGGAAGAAGCTGCTAAAGTGATCACGACCCAAGCCAAGGCTGCTGTAGTCAAAATAACAACAGAACCTAAACCTCTCTTTAACCCTTCAGCAATTGAAACAACATCCTTATCGCCTGGAGCGCTAGTAAAAGCGCCGCCTAGTCCAGAGATTACAAACTTCGAGTCTACGACCATCGCCACGCCGTCAGGAATACTGCAGGGGAAGGGCCCAGACCACACCGATAATTCGTTCACCAATAAGCTACAGGAGCAAATATTCAAGTCTGTTACTTGTTTCTCGGAAGAACTTGTCAGGAGAATAGAAATCGTGAATGAAGAGCTCAACAACAAGGTCTTTTTGGAGCTCTCGGAAAAGTACCAAAGGATGTTTGATCAGCTCCAAGCTAGTTTTCAGAGTGATGTCTCAAACATGTCGCAATTTGTTGGCGAAATCAAAGATCTCTTGCACCTGCCTGAAGACCAGCTGGTCAAGGCTATTCGCCAGAAGAAGTTCAATTAGCTTCAATGAATGTTCCGTGGGACGGCGTTCTCTTCTCATCGGCGGCTTTTCACGGTCGACTGCCAGGCTCCGCGGTTCGAACTCTGTTACCCGACTATTATCGTACAAAAGCACCACGCACTTTTTCTCTCACGATGCGCGATGGTTTGAAAAATTTTTCAAAGTGAAAAGTCACCAACACTTTAGGTTTTGACTTGTTCTTGTTCACTCGATCTCAGAAACACAAAGAGAAACACATTCAGAATGGACTCCAAGACCCCAGTTACTCTAGCCAAGGTTATCAAAGTTTTAGGCCGTACCGGCTCTCGTGGTGGTGTCACTCAAGTCCGTGTTGAATTCTTGGACGACACCTCCCGTACCATTGTCAGAAACGTCAAGGGTCCAGTCAGAGAGAACGACATCTTGGTGTTGATGGAATCCGAGCGTGAGGCTCGTCGTTTGAGATAAACGGATTGTTTTTGTTCTAAATGTGCTAGAAAGCTCTTTTTGTACCATTCTGAATTGAACACAATTTTTTTTATTTCCTTCGTCTTACGCTGGGGTGAACCATTAAAACTATTCATGGAGAGCTGGCAAGGGTAGCCGGGAGGGGCTGAGGCGCGTGAGAGCGGCGCAGACAACACCAAATAAGATGCTCACGCGGTCTGGGAACAGCGCGGTGCGGGATTGGCTTACGACTGAATCGGGCGGCAATTCCCATGGACGCTAGATTTTTTTTCGCTCGAAAACAAAAGCGGGTCCGGGACGAGAGGCTTATAAGAAAATTCCTCCATGATGCAGTATCTATCTTTCAAGGGAACGAAGCCGCAGACTGAAGTCTTCAGCTTCTACTGGTTACCTGAAAGCATACTGGCAGACGAGGACATAAAGCCATCGCCCAATTGTCCACTTTTTTTTGCTGGCGTTGATTGCACGCTTTGAGAAATAACAACTACCTGTCCCCACCATTTCACTTTGAAACGAACGTGATCCTGTTCCACTGCATGGCTGACTACTCTCATTTGCCGCGTGCCCTCATTCACTTCTGCTCCATCTAGTTTTCCTCTGTATAGCTCATCTATAATAATTCATTGTTTTACTTCAAATCATGTGATGCAAGCCTGTATTGTCTTTGGGAATATGACTGTTTCTTTACCGGTGTACGGGTGCTTTGGTTTTACAGCACTCTCTTCAGAACACCCGTACACTTCGTAAAAATAAAAGTAGTGGCACTTCGGTTCCTACACGAGATCCAGAATAAAACGATAGAACAGAAGTTCAGGGCTTTCGTAGCAGTTGATATTATATCATTTTTGCCGCTGTGCCTCTTCATGTCTGTGATGCCCTCTATTACGTAATGGATACTTCCTTGAATCTTGGCAAACTTGGCACCCTGTCCAACTGCAAGTTGTCGCAGGAACGCGACAGCATTCAAGTTAGACTACGAACTAAGATCAAAGTCTCTGCACCTCATATGTGCGCATTTTGAAACAGCATTTTACCCAACACCACAGGAATAGCACCGGTTTGTGACTGTATGGCGGCGTAGGACAAACTTTGGTTGTATGTGAGCTTTTGCCATCTCTGGAAAATATTCCCAGGACTCCTATAATTCACGAAACGTTAGGGGACAGCCGCGCACTTGATGGTACGTGAGGTTAACAGAATTTAGAGACCCATAGCAGACTCGGCGTTTTAGCTCATAAACATTTCGAGCCGGGCAGGCCAAGTGATGTAGACTACACAGGAGACAGACTTCAACTTCCATGGCATCAGAGCTTGCCAGCAGTTGGCTCTAGCGACTTGTAATATGGGCTTCAAGTCATTTTCAAGAGAAGATTCCACTTGTTTAGGCTGTCGAATTTGCAGACAATATTCGCGTGGGTTGTGTGAGGCTTTCAGAATTTGAGTTTACTCAGAATTTTTGCCTTAACAGTACTTTATCGTAAAATGTAGCGCCTGGCCTTGAGCCAGTGCGGATCTGATTCTTCTTGGCTATCGCAAGAGAAGACGCTTTTGAGGCCATTTCGAAGGCGAAAATTTAGCAACCACAGTGTTTAGGAATGGACTCTGAGATCCCAGACCTGTAATAAAAGGAATAGGACGGCGCACAGGGCTCAGGTTTTCCAAGTCAAGATATCCACTTGTTCACGTGACACCACCTTTTTGTTTAGATCCGTCACTTTCTACCACCTATCATCATACCAACGTGCTCATCGCAGCACCTGCCGACATCAAAGGCTTCAACTGTGGGCAGCAGTGCCAAGGGTCCAATATGCCTAAGTTCCCAGATCAAAAGTATACTATTGAAGATATAGAGCGTGTTTTGATTGGGCACCCTTCTCGTGCTGAGAAGCCAATAGCGCTACAAGCTGCGCATGGACGCCGTGCGGCCCGCCAAAATGCCAAAGACCAAGAGATTGGTTCACTTTCTCCCCTAGAAACTGATGAAGACGCCGTTATGATAGACATGAGTGGTGAATCTGGAGTTCAAATGGTTTCCGAGGCCGTTGCACATCAAAGAGAACACGAACCGCATCAAGCAACACAAGAAGAAGATTTGATGGAACTAGATAGTATCCCACCAGCAGTTGAAGTAAGCTCCTCTACCACAGCATTTGTAGTTGATACAAATTTTATCATATCCCATCTTGACATCCTAGAGTCACTACGTTCGTCAAGCTTCCAGTTTAACCACCAAATAATAATACCACGCACTGTGATACACGAATTGGATGGTCTCAAAAACCCAAATCATAGCAGCGTCCAGGGCACAAGTAAAGAAGCAATTAGTGTTTTAGCTCGTAAAGCTAACAACTGGATATATTCCAACCTCGCAAATGTTGCGCATGGCGTTGTAGGACAACGCTTAAATCAGAGACTTGATTATGAGAGCCGAAAAGACGATTCGATATTAGACTGCTGCCTTTTTTTTAAAGAGCGTTTGCGCCGATTTGTCATTCTTCTGTCTAATGACAAGAACCTTTGTTTGAAAGCCCTCACAGAGGGAATTCTAACAGTTTCATTCCGTAAAGGAATGTCTGCTGATTCAATTGCTCAAAAAGCCTACGCAGAAAGAGGCGTGCCATTGAATTCAGGTGAACACGCAGTTTATCATGACAGGGCGGCATCAACTTCATCAAGCCATGCGAGCACTGAAATCCAACCTTCCAGTTTTGAAAAAGTTGCACTGACGATAAAAAACGAAATAGAGTCCCTTGTGCTTTCAGCTGTTGATTTCGTAATGCGAGCCGAATATGGGGACGATCTGTACTTGACAGACTACAACGATAAAAAGCTAACGGACCTGAAATCATGTTCTCATTACATATTCAAGTTTTGGCTATCTGTATTTGCTGAATACTTTAGTACTGGTGATATCCGCAGACAAGATTGGAAGAGCGTCCCATCTTACCTAATCAGTACCCCTTCCACGGCGTCTGAACTTGAGAAGTTTGTACAATATTGGATATTCGCGCTCTGCTGTTTATACAAAAAACGAGATGATCAACAAAAAAATGCTTTGAAGATCTTATCTCGGCGATGGTCAAAGGGAGTTAGCTCGGGGGTTCTATAAAATTTACTCTAAAGATACAACGTCACTCAATCCTGAGTTTTCCGAATTTTCGCCTTTTTCGACTTGGAGAACGATCTTCAGATTGTTCCTGCATGTCCTCTATTTGCCCCTCTGGCGTGGGGGAGGGCTGTTTCGGGGAACGAGATAAGCGCTCTGTTTTTTGCGGAGAGAGAATAGGGACGTCAGCTAGGCGAATTTGCTTACCCAAGCTTTCGGTTTCAATGGGCGTCGAAGCTCTTTGTAAGCGGCCGCAAAGGTGTTTGGTATCATCAGATTCTGATTCATGAGAAAAATGCGTTTCATTCTGCTCATCTTCTGCGAAGCTCAATGAGGCGAACTCGTCTCCAGAAGACAAAACTTTCGTTTGCGCTTTTGGCGAGACGGAAGTGTTTTGTTGGCTAACAAAATTAGGTTTAGTGCTCAGTAGCCGTAGAAACTTGCAAACCTTAGGACTGTACCCTGTTCCTTGATGGAGTGTTTTTGCGGGTGAAGGCCACTTGTTAAGCCACTCATCAAAGTCGAATGGTTGTAGTAAGTCATGATTGAAGGAGCCTCTCGGCGCCCACTTCTTGATAAGACTTTCAAAGCCAACATCTCGAAGGCTGTCCATCAAAAAGGCCAGCCCTTGATCCTTGCAAGTGATTATGTTGTGAAGATCGTCAACAATTTCTCTCAAAAGAACTTGGTTATCGAAAAAAGAGCTTGATAAGGACTGGAAAATTGAACTCCGTTGTGGCTCTTCGATTTGGCGGGTTGGAGAGTCCAATGTCAAACAGAGCTCTCGCGAGACAACGATTTTGAACGTTATCTGTTTTCCGCTGTAAGAGAATTGTAGTTCTTCTGAAGGCTTTTTCAAATAAGCAAAAACCTGGTCAATAACATCTTCTAAAGTTTTGAACACAAATCCCTGTCGTGAAGCCTGCTCCTTTATTTCAAAGGCTTCAAATTCAACAAGAAATGGACATGTCTTTAGGCTTGTAAGGCAGAGATGAAGTTTGTTTTTATCGAGGGTATCGACGAAGGATCCAAAATAAGGGCTTTGATTCACTTTGTAAGGGAGCCATTTCAAAGTGTTGGTTACATGAGTTCTTCGGGTGCTGTCTGTGTTCCTTCTTTGCATCCCTTTTTAAATACTGGTCTACCGGCAAGCTGCTTATTTAAAGGATTATGGCACAGTTGTCACATGAGTATTGCAATACTAAAAAGTACAAATCTAAAGATCGAGAGCCTCCAAGAAGTTGATTTATTGAATGAGCCTCTCACTAACCTGTGCCAGTTGTCGAGCTTTTGGCCAGATCCTGCATTTCGTATTCCTCGGTTGGCTCTTTGGAAGCCTTAGAAGAGGAGCTCGAATCATCATCTAAAATAACCTTGAGCTTGTTTCTTGCAAGCGCTTTGGTTTCACTAACTGCAGAGTTGACTAAAGCTAGGATTGGCGCCCAGAGGTTGAGCTTATGCACAAAGTAGGCAGTAACGCTTAGTATCACGAGAAGCGTAACGAAGAGGGGATTTCTGATGACAATCATGAATTCGTTCCAGCCTAGTACAACGAGCAATGCGTAAACGTAGAGAGGAATATGCGTAGTTGTGCGAATGATTGATCTCTTGGCCTCAATAACAGTCGTGTTTGCTTGACGTTTGAATTTTTGCACAGCTCTCTCCCGTTGGGAGGCGGTCAGTATGTGTGCAAAACCCTTTTCGTGATATATACCCTCTTCGTCTTCGTATTCACCTTCAAGCTCTTCGTCATCAAGTCCACTGCTAAGGGGAACATCGGGGACAATTTCAACATGATCAGAATTCGATGCGAGCGAAAGCACATTCAACACCTCAAGGGCGTGCTCTTTAGCAACCCTAAAAGCATTATCGATTTCCTCTTCGTTTCTCCAAAGTCTAGGGGAGTCATGTTCATCGTATCTGAACTTGTTTTCAAAGCGATCCCTTAAAATAGACACAACATTGTCCTCATTCAAATAACCATGAACAAACTCATACAAGTTAGTCCATGCGTTCGACCTGACTTTTTTGTAAACTTTCTGATTTTCCTCCTCTGAGAGCCCGACCTGAAAATCAAACTTTTCGTCATCTACTGCATATCTTTCAGTACTGTCACTAACGATTTCATTGAATTTTTCCATCACCTTGTCCCAAAGATCGAGTTCAGGGTGTGCCAGCAAGAAGAAGATATCCTCCTTGATACCACTCGAGACGCTTTTGCTGATACGATTAACACTTTGTTTGAGTTGTTTACGGCTTTGGTTCGAACAGGCTTCATCAAGCGCAATAGAAAAAGCTTCATTTTCATCGCTTAAGGATGCGACAAGTTCCAGCTTAGTAAACTGGAGCAGAAGTTCTTCAAATGCGTCGAAAGCTTTTTTGCGAGCCTCTTTCATCTTAGTAACAAAAGGGGTTGATCGAGATCTTTCTGTAAGATCTTTCTCAACCTGAGAGAGCAAGTCTTCCTTTTGAACATCTAAAAACTTAGAAATGGTTTCTTTGAATTTGTTTTCAATCTTGTGCGAAAGATCTCTTCTGTTGTCCATATAGACTGGCTTGGCATAGCGAGAAGCGTAAGTATCATACTCCTGCAAGCATAACGACTTCAATTCTTGCAACTTCCCAGCTAGATCCGAAAGCTCTCTGCAATGCAGGTCAACCGGATAGTTTTCTAGCAAAAGAGCCAAGGCTTGGTTGGAAATTTCTTCTGTCTTGAACTTGGCAACTAAAATTTGCTGTGTGGGCAAGTCTAAGTCCTTATTAGTTTCGATTTGGTTCCAGCAATTTCCTGCATACATCGTCCATCCGTCTAATGGTAAGTTGTGGTGATATTCAGGTTTGAAAAAGCTTTTACCGGGAGTTTCAGAGGAGAATTTGTTTCCTAGCTCTTTAACGTTCTCCATGAAGAGATCTGGCTGGAGGACTTTGTGAGCTAATGCAGTAAACTTCAAGTCAAAGAAGTCATACAGGGATGAATTTTCGCATCCTTCTGGCTTAGCAAGATCTGACCAAATAGCATTTAACTCTGCTTCCAGCGTCTCTTGCAAACTGGAGAGCGGGGTTACTCCAACGTGGTCTCTGATTACAAAAAGAAGAAGCACTTTGTGGTCATTTTGATGACCGAAGAGCGATAGGTTGACTTCGAAAACAGTTTTTAGCAACGCCATATTATTCCCTTGATACAGACCAACTTGCTGCTCCCACATGTTGACAATCAATACTTCGGATATAGCTATAGCAAAAAGAGCGGCCTTGCGCTCAAAATCCTGATCTTCTCCGCGTTCAGCACCGTCCGAGCCCTCCACATCCAGCACAAAGAGATCCTTGACAGGCGTTAATGAATTTTCCAGCGTGGCAATCCGAGTTGTATGACCCAGCCAGATACCCTTTGTGGTTTGCTGCCGTTTTACCTTGGCATTCATGGTATCAAACTGAGTGTGAAATAGCGCATTCAATAACGTGGACTTCCCACTTGATTGTGATCCGAAAACAGAAATAACATGGTAGTCCACTCCAACATCCCTCTCTTTAACACACTTCTGGAAGTACTGTAATGTACTAGAGTTGAACTCTTTCTCCTCGTTGATCAACTGAATAGCTTCTTCAGTCTCCCCCATCCTTGTCGTTTATTGTTGTACCGTGGAGGGTTGAGAATTAACTGTCAACAATTTTTATGTTGCCGTATGCAGGACACAAGTCATATAGAAATCATACACAACACAAATGAGTGCCAACGTGAAGCTCGGAAGGACTCTTGCTAGGTTCCATGCCCGTATTGAAGCGGGGGATTATTACGAAGCTCATCAAACTCTAAGGACGATCGCTAACCGGTACGTGAGAAGTAAGAACTACCGAGAGGCAATTGACTTAATAACCGAAGGGGCACAAGCACTTCTTGGCGCAAAGCAAGGTGGATCAGCAACAGATTTGATCTTTTATTTGCTGGAAGTTTATAACGTTGCAGAAGTGAAAGTCGAGGATGTCTCTGTTTCCCGACTGGTGCGCCTGCTGGCTCTTCTGGATGCCGAAGAGCCTAATATGAAGGACGTTATAACGGGGATGAACAACTGGTCAGTCAAGTTCGGCAACTGCAAGTTCGGCGACCCATACCTGCACTCAGTAATTGGCTCCAAGCTCGTCGAGGGGGGACATGTTTACGAAGCGGAACGGTACCTTACTCTTGGAACACATGACTCGCTGGACAAGTACTTGGACCTGATCTGGGAATGGTACTTGCAGAGCGGTGATCGTGAGGCTGTGGGTGACTTCTTTTCTCGTTTGATCTTCAACTACCTCTTTATTGGAAATGTGCAAAACGCTGAGCAAGCAAAACAAAAGTTTCTGGCCAAGTTTATTGAGAACTTCAACCCCAAGTACGAACTGATAGACAGAGGCGAATTCAAAACATACTGTTTCGAGGACTATCCTGAACTAAACTTTCTTCAGCTGCTTCCATATTCATGTCAAACGAAGAACGCCGATTTATTCGACTTCTTGAAAAAGCATTATGCAGGCTCAAGTGAGCGTTATGGCAGCGAACTCGATTACCTTGGTCAGGAGTACTTTGGGATCGTTGTTCAAAAACCTATGAACTTTATGCAAGATATTCTAGCAGGGATTCTGGGTGGTAAATAGAATTTCCCTGTCTTGAAAATAGAAGCATGTAGCCATACATATCTAACAAAGTATGTTGAAAAGTAGCATGCTTGTGTGACTCCATCACAACATATGCAGGTGCCAGATGCGAAGTACAAATACAGTACGAGCGCTTTATTCTGACGCGAGCTGTTACTCAAGTCGAATGTCGTTGCTCATGTAAGGACAAATAAAAGACAAGAAATTTGAGTTTACTCTATCGATATTGTTCAATGTAGCTAGTAATAAGTTTTCATAATAGACTGCATTTGACATCAAGTGAAACGCATATACGAAGACCTTTTGCGTAAGCCTCCTAGCAACTTAGCTTCCTCCCCCTCGAAGGTAGTGTCTTGACTCCTAATTAAATTCAGACATGCCCCTACTGGCATATACTCGATCGAGTCAAAGCCTCCAGCAACTCAGGCCTTTTTGCAATAATTAGCTGCTCTTTGGCTTCCTTGAAAGAAAACCACTTGCGCGTCCGCTTGCAACGCTCTGGATATTCTTCTTCCAAAGACCTCACTGACATTTCAAAGAAGTGGAATTCTGATCTAGGTGGGCGTTTGTTGACTTCTGGGTCAGTAGCCTCCTCGAACGCCCTGATATCCGTGTTGAACTCTTTCGGAGGCCTCATGTCTTCAATCACACCTAAATTTCTAACTATGTCGCCAATCGCTCCTGCTTCTTCCCAAGTCTCTCTCACAGCAGTCATTTTGAAGTCAGATTCGTCCTTTTCGACTCCTCCCTTTGGCAACACCCACTTTTTCTTGTGTGCCGATGACTGAATCATCAGAACTCGTTCTTTAGATGAGTCCAGACAAACGCATCCTGCCACAAGTCTGGCTCCAGTAGTCGCGGAGTATACTTGATTTTGTCGACCAACTCGGGCGGTATTAGATCTCTGGAATTCGGCCATGGCTGGAGCTAAATTGCTAAACTCATTAAGTACAAGTTGCAGCCACTGTTTATTGAATCGAGTTCCATTAAGGTATTGAGATACAAGTGTCTTAATTGAAACAATCACGTGGAAAAGTGCCAATAACACTATCAGCTCACAACGCTACAGACGCTCACCAATCGTAAGGTTTGGCGCAGACCATGTTCTATATTGGGTCAAGGCTACCTTTTTGTTTGCTTGTGATTCGAGCATCCGTGGGCTAGGCAAATAAGGTTAAACATTTACGACCTTGTCATCGAGCCTTTGAGATAATTCACAATACAAGTCACTCGCCAGTTGAATTGAGACAATATGACGCTATAGGTTTATGTGATTTAAATATTTAAGCAAAGCGTTCCGGTCAAAACAACGTAAACCATCTTGGGCACGAAGTCTTGGAATATTCGCAAATTGAACACGTTCATGTTATACCCTTTGCATTACGTGCAACTCGGCTGGCTTGTCAATCCCCTTGGCTTGCAAAACAAAGTGGTTCCTTCAGCACAAAAGGAATTCAGGCCCAGCGCCTGTGTGCGACAAGTAGCATAAGCACAAACCTTCATAAATATAAACTGCGACTGCCAAAAGACAGAATTTTGACGCTTTTATTGTCTACTTTTCAAAAGCGGCGTTAGTGAGCTCACGCTCCAGGTCGTATTCGGGCTGGAATTCTGTGTACAGTGTTTCTGGATCGGATGTGTTGAAGTAAGTGTAGTAAGCCTCCTCATCGCCAATTATATTTCTTTCAAGCCCGCCCCTGGATGCCATCTCAACCTGAAGCTGAACCTTGCAAGTGCGTTCCAACAGTGTAAAAAGGTATGCTGCCTCGTCGACGGTCTCTCCCACCGTTAGAAGACCGTGATTTTGTAAAATAATCGCTTTATTGTCCCCCAGGGCCTGTGCAAGACGCTCTCCCTCCTCGTCTTCGAGGACCACACCTCCGAAGTTGCGATACACTGTGTGCTTTTTGTAGAACATGCAAGAGTCCTGGTTCAGCATCTCAATTTCCCGCCCGAACGCAGACCAAGCCCTACCGTACTCACTGTGCGTGTGACAAGCAGCGTTGACGTTTGGCCTAGCCTTATGAAGGTGCGAGTGGATCTTGAAACCCGCTTTATTGATAACAGCTTGGTTGCCATCTGGCAAAACATTGCCGTTACTATCAACGTGCACCAGGTCTGATACCCGCATGAGCGAGAAGTGCTGGCCGAGCGGGTTGATCCAAAAGGTACTAGGGTCCACAGGATCGCGCACTGACATGTGGCCCGCTGTTCCTTCGTTGTATCCCTTCCTGCCGAACACCCGAAACGCACAGGCCATGTGTTTCAGGACGTGTTGGCGTTCCTCCAACTTACTGCTAAAGGTCGGTCTTTTGTTCTTGTACTCCAAGCCGCCCATCGAGAGGTTGTGCACCCCCTGTGTAGCTTCGACACTAGGTGGCGCTGCTGAGGCCTTCAGGGTTTCGCGAAACTGCGTTCCAGCTGACTCCTCTGTTGTGGCAGTTGTTGTGGTAGACATGTCTTTTCCTTCAGTTGCGGCGAGGCGTGTTGGTAAAACGTGTTACGTTGACTTAGTAATCCTGAAGCGAGCGACTTTTCAGAGTTAAGAATCTTGGTTCTTAAGTCGATATATCACAAGAAGTGAAGCTTCACCGATGGCATTTATCTATGTTGCTCGCTGTTGGCTACTTTGACCAAAGTCACTTATGTAATATACTCCGCATTTGATTTAATAATCTTACAATGATAGATAACACTGATAAAGACAAGAACTAGCATTTGGACAAAGAAAAACGTCAAATAATACCGAAGATTCCGATGTTATGCAGGAAGTCGACCAATGTGTTTAGGCATTTAATCTAAGTACGCAAGCTTAAAACAGCAGCGCAGCCAAGCCAAACTCAGTTTTCATCGTTCTCAGAGGTCGACTGAGGTGCCAGCTGTGATTTATCACCGCCAGAAATCGACTTTTCCTGGGCGGTGGCCTCCACACCATCGTTCTTAGAAGGCAGCCTGAGCCTTCTGTTAGAGGTAAAGAGGCTCGCTATGAAGACAATTCCGTAACACCCTAAAGCGGCATACATCACATCTTTTATCGCTTTTACGAACATCAAAGAAAGAGTAGAACCAGGTCCATCATAGTTTTGCCCTCTGTACGCTATGAGCGCCTCGACACTGGAGAAGGCGGCGACCCCAGCTGATGTCGACCGAAGCTGATTTTTAACCGAGTTTGTGAATATCATGGTTGCTACTACACCGCCAAAGGAAAATCCCAGAGACTTCACAAATGTATTGAGAGCAGTCGCCTCGATGAACATTGTCTGAAAGTTCTCATCATCGTGATCTACCTGGACTTGTGCGCTTAACAAAGTCCCCTGCATAATACTTCCGAACGCTGCGCCTGGAAGTATGCAGTATCCAATGACATTCCCGGTGGTGCTGGTGTTTCTTACCAGTGTCATCAGTCCTGAGCCTACCAACCCGCAGGTCGCTCCAAAAACAATTGCAGGTTTAATTAGCCCAAATATGGCTGCTGCTTTGCCGATTATTATGACCGAAACCATCGTGGCTATCAAAAAGGCCCATAAGTGCATGCTGGCGGCTGTTGGCCCGCTGTTGAAAACCAGCTGATATAGCTGGACAATGTATACGGTCTGCATGTTAAAGCCGAAGCACGTAAAGAGATTTGCGATACTGCTAGTGAAAATTCCAGGCCTGAAGCACAAGCTTCGCCTAAGCAGCGGTGTAGCTTCTCTTTTACGGCACCACGCGGCCCACTTGTACAGCAGCACAAAGTCGAACACCAACCAAAAGAGCACTAGTATTGCCCCTACCGTCAGGAAGCTGATGATGGTTCCGGAGTTCCATGCATAAGTATTTCCGCCGAATGTCAAGCCTAGCATGAACAGAACAAAGCCCGTCGAGGAGAGCGCAAATCCAATGAAATCCAAGTCAAACATCAAGAAGTTGTAGGCTCGGCGCCAGAAACTTGCCGTGACCCATTGTCCATAGCGATATGTTTGAAGTTGCCGGCAGTTGTAGGTTAAAGTCTCTTGTACTGATTTTTCTGTAGTATTGTAGCTGAAGGTGAGCATCGTAAGTGCAACTCCTCCGATAGGTAGGTTGATGTAAAAGCACCAGCGCCAGCTCACATTTTCTGTGAATGCTCCGCCTATAACTGGTCCAACAGCGAACGCGACGGCAAAGGCGAGCCCCAGCACCGTAATAACCATGCCCCTGTTCCTCTCTTCCACTAGCGAAGTGCCCACTACAAAAACAAGTGACTGTATTCCACTTCCTCCGCAGCCGGCTACCACTCTCCCGCCAATGATCATCCCCATAGAATTAGAAACTGCGACAATGAGGGAACCAATCTCAAAAATGACAATGGAAAAGGTGAGGCTGGTTTTAAGCCCCAAAATCGAGGCAAGCCGGCCCCACAGGAGGGTGAAAAGCGCGTTTGGAAGCGCATAGCCTGTAACTAGCCATCCGATACGAGCGTAGTCTTTAAACTTCTCTCCAATAGTCTCGTAGAGCGTAATTACAATCACAATATCGAGTGCAGCGAGGAAAAGTGTCAGTGCCAGGGAAGTTAGGCACAGCACAAGCGAGAGTTTACGCATTAACTTATGTTTAAAACTATCAATGTTTGGCTTGGCAAGCAGAATAGAGGCAACTATTTGAATTTGTAAATGAATATAAAACGTTTGCCAAGGATACGTCGTCTCCACATTTCTTGGCAAAAGGCGGCCAAAGGGGTCCTTTTTTAAGTAATATTACGTAATCAATTGTCGCGCCAGGTGATAAAAAATGGGAGAAAAACGCGACAGCGCCGAGAGCGTAAAGCTGGCTTCGTAGGAGCGTCAAAAACCAAATCTTGCCTTATTCTTCTTGGAGTTTGTTTTGAGGTTCTTGATGTATGGTGCTTTCCAGTTGTTTCCAGTTGTTTTTTATTTTACTTGATTTTCCACGTTATAATTAGACCTTTGGCATATGTAAAAGTGCCATTGGCAAGGGCAGTAATCTACATTTTCTATTATCAGTCGAGGGATCAACGACATAGCTGCAGGAGGAAAGCAAGAAGCAAGAATGAGCTGGAAGTTTAACGCCTTTTCTGTTTTTGTTACTTTAACTTAATAAGCCGCTCAACACTACCAAGCTCAGCATGTGTGTTCCACCAGAGTATGATCAGACAT
Source organism: Lachancea thermotolerans CBS 6340 (assembly GCF_000142805.1). NCBI lineage: Eukaryota > Fungi > Ascomycota > Saccharomycetes > Saccharomycetales > Saccharomycetaceae > Lachancea > Lachancea thermotolerans. The sequence goes on along the minus strand of NC_013079.1, from coordinate 841,797 downwards.
AAGAAAATAATTGCTTCTAGAAGTGATTCCGGCTCGTCCTTCTTAAGGGGCGCTCGAATATACTAATTTTTAGCCGAAACAGGAGAGTCACGAGACGTCATGGAATCGTAATGTTCTTCATTTTCGTCAGCTTTCTCCCCTGTAATGTTATAAGCAAGCGATGAATCTGAGACTCTCAGATTTTGCGTCTCAGAACTAGTGGGCCCTTGGGTGATGCCGAAACCTTTTTCTTGATCTGAAACGGCAGCATTCAGGGCGGGCTCGAAAGTTGCAACAGCTGGGGGATTGGGCTCCAAATCCAGACGCTTGTTTGACATGCATATCGTAAACAGAAACGCCAACGCTTGGCAGCCAAGGGACCCGTAAAAGACCCTTTGAATTGACTTGGACATGATGTTTTCCAACGGAGAGCTTGCACCATCAAAGTTCTTGGACCTATAAGCGATCAGCTCATCCGTGCTAGCGAAAGAAGGAATGTTTGGGCCGGCGGTGGCCAGCTCGTTCTTCAGGGAAGTCGAGTATATCAACGTACCCATGATACCTCCAAAAGATATCCCAAGCACCCTGAAGAAATTATTGAGTGTAGTGATTTCAATGAACTTCTGATTAAACTTTGGGTCAGTCTTGTCTACCTGAATTTGGGCACTCAGTAGCGTGGATTGCATCACCGCAGAAAAACCTGCACCCGCAAGAATGCAGTAGCCAATGCTTTGTCCTGACGTAGTTGATCCTTTCAAAAGAGTTAGTAGTCCCGCACCAATGGTACCGCAAGCAGCGCCGATAACCGCCACAGGCTTAAGGATTCCAAATTTCTTGTTGATACGCCCGAGCACTATAATCACAACCAGTGCGGGGATCGATAAAGCCCACATATGCGTGCTTGCATTTGTTGGGGACTCATTATGGACAACCTGGTAGAACTGGACCAAGTAGATAATCTGCATGTTGTATGCAAAGAAGTTGAAGAAGCTAGCAAAGGAAGTCGCGAAAACTCCGGGTTTTGATATCACAGGCCATGGGACCAGCGGAGTGACTTCGCTACTGTAGGCTAGTGACCTGGCCAACACCGGTAGCACCAGAAAATCGTACAAGCAGAACACGACGATGAGCACAGGCCCTACGGTAAGGTAGGCGATGGTGGTCCCTGAGCTCCAGCTGTACTTGCGGCCGCCGAACGTCAAGCCGAGCAGGAGTAGCACAAAGCCTGCAGAAGAGAGGGCGAATCCGATGATGTCAAACCTGAAAACCCCGAGGTCCAGTGCATGCGCCCAAAATTTGCGGGTGCACACATTACTGTAGCGGTAGTCGCGCGCGGCTTCAAGCTTAGAGGTCAGCGTGGAGAGCAGGGGCTTTCCGGAGGGATTGTAGCAAAGGAAAAGCATGAAAGCGGCGGCGCCGCCAATAGGTAGGTTTATGAAGAAACACCAACGCCAAGAGGCGTGCTCGTTTAACGCGCCGCCAAGGATAGGTCCGCCTGCATTTGAACCTACGAACGCGAAGGTAAGTACCATGATGACCATTCCGCGGCTACGTTCAGAGACCAGCGATGTGCCTACAATGTAGACCAGCGACTGAATGCCGCTGCCACCGGCACCTGCCACAACACGGCCGGCTATAAGCATGCCCATGGAGTTAGACACCGCAGCAATCAGTGACCCAATCTCGAAGATCAGCACCGACAACATGAGGCACGTCTTGAGCCCCAGTAAAGACGCCATCCGTCCCCACAGTAGCGTGAAAAGCGCGCTGGAAAGTGAGTAACCGGTGACTAGCCAGCCAACGTCGTTGTAGTCGTTGAATTTCTCGCCAATGGTCTCATATAGTGTGACGACAATGACGATGTCGAGCGCTGCCAGGAATAGAGTAAGCACCAGTGAGAGCAGGCACAGGGCGAGAAGCGCATGTTTGGCGCTGAAGTCCTGCAGACTGAAACTGTGGGATGGCGCAGTTTGTGCCTGCGTGTCTGTGCGGGTCTTGGCGGCTGCACTTCTTAAGCGCCGAAAGAGGTAAATCAGCATGTTATTTTTTACGAAAGTCTGAGTCACGTGGTATACTCTTGGATCTCCGAATAAAGTCTAGCTTGTTGGTGCGCCCGGATCGATGTACCTGCAGACGATGAGCTAGTGGAGCTGTGCGTGTGGATTTCCGCAGAGCGAGCCAAGAAGATAAAAAAGTGCGAGGAACTTGATTGTTAGCGCTATTGGCGTGGTATCTGTCTGATTTTTTGGGCTGTTCAACATCCGCCATGACAAATCCCCTATTGAACCTCGCTATCTTATAACCTAGCGGCTACGGCCTCGTGGACTTCCTCTATGGAGATGTTTTGAGAATTGTTTTCCATCTTTTCAAGAATCTCCGAAATCCGTCAATATCTGAAGTAACGGCCGTTACCATTTTCAAAAGATTTCGCCGGTCTTTGAGTGTCACTGTAAACGCGCACACGTAGTTTTGGTGTGGCGCAGCGGCAAAGCCTCTGCTAACGGATGTACAACGGACCCAAAGTATCACTGCGCAACGAGCCAAGAAAAGAATTGGTGCAGACTTCAAGAACTCAAGACGCGCGATCCTGTGGCTTCCTAACAACTGGGTTCCCATCAAGCCTATTACTAACAACTATTGCACTTTGCGTTGATACAATACCCGAAGTCACGTGCCGAGCGGGCCTTTCGCCGAGAAAGTAGAGGTAGTGGATTTTGTCTGCGCGCGACAGAGGACATCACGTGGCCACCCCCACTTCTCATATCAGTTCCCACGAACTGCTCATTTCTGAGGCTAGCCGTACAGGCACAGTGGTTATGGTTGGCTATAGCGACCGTGTCACGTGCTTCAAGGGCGAGACATGCATGTGACGGCCAGCAGCAGCTGGAAAAAGCTGGGCAGGCCGGGGTCGGTCACATGATTAGCGACATCGCATCGACCCAAAGAATTACTCAGGGAACTTAGTTACTCGATGCATGATGGAAAGCCAACCAAACATCCCTGGTCTCTCTCTTATTCGGCTCAGTTTTTTGCCTGCAGAACCGGACCGGCCAGTTTTTCACGCGCCACTGAACACAGAGTTCCCGGCGCGCGAAATGCCATTGAACACCCCACCCGACAGCGGCGCCAGCTCCAAGCCCTCGACGCGCCGCAGGAGGCGTAAGGTCATAAAGTCATGCACGTTCTGCCGGCAGAGGAAGATGAAATGCGACCAGCAGAAGCCCATGTGCGGATCGTGCGTCGAGCGCAAGCTCTCGGAGTGCATCTACACCGACGGCTTCAACTTCCAGCTGACGTCGGACGAGCTTTTCAGCAGGCAGCCCAACGTCACGCTTCTACGGCGCATCCAGGAGCTGGAGGAACAGCTCAGTCGCGTCTCGTTCGATGATTTGCAGAAAACGGGCGAAAGCTACGTGGTAGCTGACTCAGCGGGCTACGCAGCGACCAGCCAAACGTGCGTCCCTTGTGGACCCCCCAACAAGAACGACATTCTCGACCTGAAGGTGCTGCGCGTCAAGGACGGCCGCTACAACTACTACGGACCCACCTCTATTCGCGTCATCATCACAGCCTCTGGAGAGCGATTCGTTGCGGAGTACAGCAAGGTCTGGCGCAAGGTCGAGGCCGAGGTCAACGCCTGGAAAAACGTGCACGGGCGCCTCCTTACTATGGAACACAATTCCCTAGAGTCTCCCAACAACGCGCCTCTTCTCGAGTCCATCATCCAGGACCTGCCGAGCTACGAGGCGATCCAGGAGAAGCTACGCGAGTTCTTTGACAGCCCGCTCCACGACTATTTTCAATTTCTCGACAAAGACAAGGTTTTCTCCGACTTCGCGCGCTGCTTCATTCCCAATTACGTTGCTGCCATGCAAGACACCAACTTCACGACCCGAAGCGTCATCATGCTACTGGCCCCGGAAAACAACAATGTCTTCACCATTGCTGTCGTCATCATGATCTTATGTTTAAATCACTACAAAACAACCCTACCAGTCTCCATAGAGCGCTTGATTGTCTCTCTGGTCGGATTCACCACTTCGAAATCAGTATCTGTTGAAAGAACACAGTTTCTGCTGCTACTCTATCTCTTCAGAGCCTACAACGGCCTCAGTGGGAGCGGGAGCTCGCACGTCATGTCTCTTGTGTCCCTTCTTTGCTCGACTGCCTTCAACCTGGGTTTGCATCAGGATATTCGCCTACTCTACGCTGGACAAGAACACGCAGTCGGGTCCATAGAATCTTTGGAAAATTTGTGGTACTGGACGCTCTTTGTGGACTTATACACGGCCTTTGACAAGGGATTGCCCATGAACATAACGCCTGGGCATTATGACGATACAAAGCTCCCAACAAATGAGAAGGGGCGAATCTCGATCCTCAGAAACTTTCTACATGTCGGAAGAAAGTGCATGCATGTCTTGTTTGATCGTGAGCAGTCTCCAGATCTGCTAAAGTTGAACAGCCTTCTCCTAGAGTTCGTTGAGCAAAACTTTCGCCCTATATGCTATTATACCGATAGTTCGCTGATCTCGCAGGTTGACCTCTTTGATCTTATGATATTGTCCCCAACATTTTCTATGCTTGCCAACTTTTACGATTTGACAAGGGTCATATACTCCCAAGTGACCATTCAAATTAAAAACGGTTTCGTCAAATGCATACTAATAGCTATCTCCATATTGGTGAACACTATACTAAGGTGCTATGAACTCGATAGAGACCTCCTTTCTGAAGACGACTTTGCCCGGGCAAAGACTTTGTCACCCTCGCTGAATTTGTGCGTCTTGATTCTGAACTCTCTCCCAATACGAGCACTGAATGAAATCTACGGCCTCATGTTTTACAAGATCACTTTATTCGAAAAGGGCCTCATTGTTTCTGTTCACGATAGTCAGGGCGCCCCTCCACCAAATCTGGATGACCTTAAGATACCAAATGAGAGCTTCATAACTTTCAATGGGATATTTGATACGTTGTGTTATGCTTTTGATAAGTTGTGGAAACCTGAAAATACGGGGCTTACTCATATGCTATCGAACTCGCACTACTACGTGATCATGATGGCTTTGGAACGCGTGAACCGCACCATCTTTCAGGTGGGTTTGGATAGCAGAGCCCAAGTCGAGGTGAACCATAAGTGGCCTGAGCTGAACCAAGATGAAGTTCCTGAGGTTATGGTGAAAATGCTTGCTGATGAAGTTTGGAACAATTACAGTACTGGGTTTACGGATCTGATAAACATGGACGCTGAAGACTTCCTAGTTGACTTTGATATGGACCAGAACTAATTTAATACTTGGCACGTCAAAGAAATACTAGTCAAAAGATTTCGCAAATGTTGAGCTTTTCATATCTGGGGGTGCCGAGGATGACAGTACTGACCCGGGCTGCTAGGATATTTTAGATCGAGCTAAAACCTCAATAAACTTACGTACAAGCCTTGATTGCTATTGCTCAAGTCGTATAAAAAGTATAGATACATTCATGAGCTGAAGGATTGTAAAGTAGCCTGCTGGTGCTCCCATGAACCTTTACTGGAAGGTCTTTCTATAATAAAGATCACGTGCGTCGCAATCGTCTTTGATCTTTATTGTGACAAACACTTACTAAGCTATAACACTACCTTCACAATCTAATGAAGGTTTCGCTTTTCCTTCCTGCTTTCTTCCTCCCACTCCTCGCACTTTGTCGCGTCCATAGTGTAGCGTCGTTAGACTTCTTCTATGACACCATAAACACGGATTCCTACACTGTAGTGAAGTACTTTACAACATGGTGCTCACACTGTAAAAGGCTCGGACCTGTCTTTTCACAACTGAGTGAGGCGTTTGAGGACCGCAAAGACATCAATGCCACATTTCTGGAAGTTGACTGTGACCTCTTTGGATCCACTTTGTGCGATCACCTTCCTGGGTATCCGGCAGTCGAGGTGATAAAACCTATTACCGAGCAGGAAAGGTTGGACTCAAACAGTGCACAGAAAAACACTGAAAAGCTGTCTTGGTGGTCCAAACTGATCAAGACCATTAAGCAGGGTGGCTATAACCCGGCATGGCACATGGACAAGTCCAGAGCAGTTGAGTTCAATGGCAGTCGCGACCTGCCACGTCTCAAGAACTTTGTAGATATGGTGGTAGAGAGCACAGAGCAAGACAAAGTGCTCGAGGCCGTCCTCAGCGAAGCAACTTGCGAAGATGACCGTTGCGAGTCTTTGCGCAAATATTTAAGCAAGGTCCATTCCACTGATAGAGAAGCCCAAAAACTGGAGAGCATACTGAGAAACAACCCAGACGAAGAGCTCGCAGAAATTAAGCTCAAGCTCAAGCTTCTACACAAGCTCCAAGAGAAGAACTCGGAACACGACGAGCTCTAGTGTGCAGCAACTTCGATGTACCTATCTATGTTTAAACTACCAACCCGAGTATTTCTCTACACACCGAACCTTCTCTGGCCATGGGATCCGAGGCTTCTCAGGCACTATCATCGTGTTAACAATAACTGGTATGTGCTTTGGAGTCACTCTTCCCAACCAGATCAGCGAGTGGGAACGCCTCAGGTAAATCAGTACGTTGGCGGCAAACTTATGGCCGCCTACATGGTTAACGAAAGCAACGTTGCAACCGCCCGGTCTAAAATCTGAGGGGTCGCGGTATAAATCGTGTTCTTGTAGTTCCCTGAAGAAGCCCTTCTGGAGAATGGGAGCCGTGATGCCGCATCTCTTATCGCGCGTCTTATGTGAGCACAAAAATACAAACGCTTGCTCTCTGGCTTCCTCTATATTTTCCATAGCAAGAAGCTCGTCACGCTTGTTCTCAAGAAGCAGCGGCATCACAACCTCTGCTGTCTTCGCCACATCTTCCGCCCTAAGGTGTTTAATCAACAGAAAATGTGGTAAAACTAGCACGTCATTTTTCCTTCCGCGCATCACATCAATGTCCATAATATCCTTGGGCAGCGATGATACACTGCAGCGCACGGTGTCACCCTCGCCCCCCTTAAGCTTGCTGCTGTTGGCATCGATCCACTGTGCCAGTTCCCACTGGACTGTTCCCTTGGTCTCCAAGCATGCGTCATGCGCCCAATCTGTCTGTGAAGTTGGCACCACGAAGTGTACTTTCGACGATTTAGAAGACCCAAATAATGGGGTTTCATGGTCGATCTTCAAAGAAGAGACCCTCGCCTCATCGCGCTCGATTTCCGCGGAGGAGCTTTTACAATCGTTGCATTCGCTAGAACAAACCTCCGCAACCTGTTCGATTTTGGCAATGTCTTTTTTGGACACTGAGTCCGCGCTCTTGAACAGTTTTAGGAGCCCCATTCACTGCTATTTGTGGTCGATTGAAGGAAGAGTTTTTATCCCCGGTCCATTTCCGCCTTTATCCTGTCCTTGTAGATCTAACTCAAATTAGTACATGGTGATATTTTTCACTTTTCTTTAATCGCATACGACGTTCTTCCCTCTTTCGACTATCATTCAGTACGTCTGTATCATGTGATCTTGACGGGTTGATTACGTGTTTGGATAAATGGGCGCTTGGCATGAAATAGACATTGCAAAGGCGTTGAGATAAGAAGGGCATCCTTGGATTTGCTCACACCTTGAGAAATTCTCGAACACAGCCTTCAGGCCGCGTTCCGTGTTTCTTTCTGGGCACCTGTGTGGTTTGCAATTGAGGTGCTTCCGAGATCCTTTAACAGATAGGAACGAGCTTTAGCTGATGAGATAATCATTCTAAACTATTGGCCGCGATGACCACGATTAGCTCTCCCCCGGCAAAGAAGGAGACAAGAGAGTATTTATTCGCACCCGTCGTGCCAGATCAGAACGCGTGTCGAGTTCGGCGGATAATTCCCTAGCGTTGGTTTTCTCAACGACAAGCGAAAGTGCTCGGCGGCTATTAATTATATCGTCGTCACAATATCTCGCGCAGAGAAAGACGGAATGCATGGTCTACGTAATTGATCCTGAAAGGTCTCCCATAAGCGCCGAGCTTTGAGCGCAAGATGATAAGTCACGTGCGGTAACACTGTGCCAGCTGCCTACCCGCTGTGTGTTGTAAACGGTCATTTTGAATGCCGTCTAAAGTACCAGGGTTACGGGCGCGCCCCACAGCCTTCGCCGACTTCGAGATTTTTTACTTCGCCAAGCAACTATCGAACGTGGTACCACCACGTGTGCGCGTTAGCAAACTTCCAGACTGTTTCTTCCCCTAGCCGCAATCGAGCCTGCGTCCAGTACGCCACGAGCCCAAAGCAGTTTCTGTATTAGTGTGATCAATTTTCGCAGAGATTTGGCAGTTGTTCTCCTGGGTGCCGGAATTACCGCGCAGAGGAATGGAGGCGCTGGTCTTTGCGCTGGGATGTCTGCTCAGTATGAAAGCCTTAGCCCTCAGTCGACTCTAAAAGCATGCTGTGCATTTTGCTTTGGCATTCGCGGGCTGGAGGCCGCATGTTCAATTCATGTTTCGAAACTCCGAAATGAACGGATGAAAAAGGAGCTAGTCACGCTGCAGAAGGGCTTATCTCGCCTGAGAATGGCTCATGATGTTCATTGACGGACTGCGGAAAACTTTATGCAAGACCGCAACTTCAGGGTCTAGTTGTTCTCTCAAAAGCAAGATTCTGAATCTCTCACTTTAACACGAAACTGTGCGGAGCGTAGGGGCCATTGACCTTTGGACTATTTGCTCATCTTTAATCTGGAGGGGCTTATTTGATGCGATTTTAAGGCAGAGAAGAACTCCTTTGAATGTTTTTCTAAGCTGTGGTGTGAGGACGCTGCATTTACTTCACAGGAGGATTAGTAAAACAAGGAATTGACAGTTTTTTAATACAAACCAACTTTGGTATTCTAAAATAAACGAAAAAACACAAACAAGCCATGGCTCCGGAATCGCCAAGTGAGCTTTCCGCGTTCAAGTTTCGCAAGAGAGTCCCTAAAGCTTGTGACCACTGCCGTAAACGGAAGATCAAGTGCGGTGCCGTCAACCCCATAACAGGTACTTGCGACAACTGTACTAAATTCAACACAGTGTGTACGTTCAAACATCACGATGAGATAGGCAGGCACCGAAAGTATGCAGAACTCAAGAAACTGCAAAGCCATGAGCCAAAGGTACGCAAGGTTTCGGAGTCGTCTTCGCCCGGCGCGAGCGCGACTGATCGGAAGCTTGAACAGTTGGAATACCAAATAGCAAGGCTACACGAGCTCACAGCTCGACAGCAGTACCAAGCCGGGGTGTGCTCTCGTCACTCCCCTTCGTTAGGAGTCGACACTATTCCAGACATGTCGCCTGCGCCAAAGCAAAAACGGTATTTTACCTCTTTGCTGACGAAGCGGAGGATCGCATGGCTTCGCAACCAGGCCAAAGCGTTCAGCGCTAACCAAGAAACGCCAGGAGATGCTGGGTCGCCGATGTTGTCGTTCTATCCTCTAACGGACGCGTTTATGGTAGCGTCGAAGTGGTACGTTGCTCAAGTGAAGAAGATCATAGACTTCTCCAACCCCTTTGTGCCCTTTAACTCTTCGCAACTGTATCCTCTTCCCCCACAAGAGCACGCTAATATCGCGGTCAAAGCAATCCAAGAAAATCTTTCCCCGGGCAGTTTCAATGTTGTGAGGGGTCCGGAACTCCAAGCTCTATTCGATAAGCACTACGCCAACCAGAAGCTGACCTATTCAGAAATTCTTCTTTTGGACATCATATTGACGGTAAGTAACTCTTACCCTTTGACTGACGACCCGCGACGCCTGAAAGAAGGTGAAAGCGAGCACTCTACCGTGGAGAGCCATATGCTCTTGAACGCGATAAACCAGTATCACAAGGTTGCTCTTTTGAGCGAAGGCGTAAGATCTGTTCAAGCTTTACTGATTCTTTATCAGTATGTGAGCTGCCACATAAGCGGAGAGGCTGCATACAACATTTTTAACACCACCCAGAGGTTCGCCCAGGACATTGGCCTTAACAGAAAGGAAAGCTACAAGAACTTGAGTCTTGAAGAGGCTTCTTTAAGACTCAAAATGTGGTATTGTTGTGTCCTGGCAGATTCTCAGTTGTCACTGGCGTTTTGCCGTGCACCCCTGATAGATTTAGAAGACACAAGCGTCTTAACAGAAGAATTTTACATGGAACTAGTTAAAGAACGCCACTTGGGGAACTCCGACCGAACTTCGATACAAACGTTGGATGAGGCGATTCAGAGCCTTTTGGGGTCATCCGACACTTTTCAACTGGGAACTGCCTACTACGGAATGACACTTACTCGGACATTTCACAAAGCCTATAGGCGCCTTCTTGCAGCCAATTCAATGACAAACGTCACCTTTGACCAAGTCATTGAGGGGGTGTTGGATATCAAGAGCGATTTGATCAGGTGGGAGAAATCGCTACCGCCAATCCTTGCTCTTGGCGAATACGAAGAGAATCTCACGAGGCTCAGAAACGCATCTGGTGATCCGCTGTCGGCAAAACATTTCGAAATCCTATCCACTACTATTCTGCAACTGCACTACGAACATTTGTATCTGAATCTGATAGTCAGCCAAATTGCGTGTTCCTTTGTTTTCGACAATGAAGACATACTTCCGAAGTCGCGATACAATGTGGCAGCCTTGAGAAGGACTTTTGTGAACGACGCTTGTGATAGCGCAGTCCAGATGATGAAGTTGTGGCCAAGCATAAAGGTCGTGCCTCACATGGTTCACCGGCTGTTTTATACATTTAGTACGGGCGCATTTGTCCTGCTGTTGACAGTGATTGCTTTCCCCAATGAAGATCGAGTGTTGGAGTACATTAGCACAATGTGCACTACGGTTGAATACCTGTTGGAGATGGGAGAATACCGGGTTTTCAAAGACAACATAAAATGGAATGTCACCATGTTTGTTTTCTGCTTTCTCTTGACACTGAGTATCAACTACTTCAATGCCTGCAATCCTCAGGCCAAAGACGCCAATTTCAGTTCCGCGCCTTTCAGAAACAGCCTGGAAGCTCTAATGAACAGGTGCAAGATGAACAAGGACGTTGCCGTGAACCAGCTGCGCGAGCACCTGAATATATTTGCACCGGGCTTCGACGAAAACTCGGAAATGCACGAGAACCCGGATATTTCTTCGGGAACATGCGACGCATCCAAGGGGCTTCCACGGACGCTCTATCTTTTTAGCGAGGTCGACGAGGAGGACCTGCGCTGTTTAATGTCGTCACTCCCCGTGCAGATCCCATGCTCCAACAGGTTTGGGCCCGAAACAGAGGCGAAGGGTTCCGCAATGCAGGCCAGCCCCAGCAAAGGCTCCCAACACGGGTTCCGGTCGGGCCCTAGCGCTGACAACGACTTTGCGGCCGCCTTCAGCTTGGGCCTGCCGTCTTCCGACGAGCCCCAGACCCTGGCCGGCGGGCCTCCGTCAGACCAGGTGGATTTCGAGAACATGCTTGACGACATGCTTTTCGACAGAGACTTCACGTTTCCGACGCTTATGTAGGTTAGTAGATGGACACTAGATACACGAACGCGCTCTTCGCGCTGTGTCCCGCACCAATAATACATGTAATTAGATGCACGCCCTATGCAATTGCCCTCTCGTCGCATTGACATTCATCACAGTAGGACTACAGGCTCGCAGATTACCAGCGAAAATAAGTAAGTCGTCGTCTCATTCCAGCATAAATCTAATTCCTATGTATCGTATGTCCCATGATCGAAGATTATTTGTTCTCGCGGAAGCCTGGGATGGCTGCGGCGAACGGCTCATCGACTATGCGCTTGGTGTTCTCCACACCGAACTTGTTTAGCGTGTCAATGTCCTCCTTCGACAGCGCCACGAACTGCACGTTGGAGGCGATGTGCTTGGGGTTCACGGAGCGAGGCACGGAGACCACGCCCTGTCTCATATGGTACGCGATGAGCACATTCTGAGTGCTGCACGCGTACTTGCCGGCGATCTTCTTGACGAGCTCGTTGTCGATCAGAGGCGCGTTGGTGGCGCCCAGCGGCGAGTACGCCTCCAGGCGGATGTTGTGCTTGGTGCAGAAGTCGCGCAGCTCCATCTGGGGCAGGTGGGGGTGGCACTCGACCTGATTGATCGCGGGCACGACCTGGCACTCCTTCAGCAGCCTCTCCAGGTACTCCACGGGGTAGTTCGACACGCCGATCGCGCGGAAGCGGGGGTCCTTGGCCAGGTACAGCTTTTCCAGCGTCTTGAACGTCTCCAGGTAGTCGCCCTTCTCGTTGTAGTGGGGCGACCCGTCCTCGTGGTAGGGGTTGCGGCGCACGCCGTCGATCCCGTCGGGGTCTTCAAGCCGGTTGAAGCACAGCGGCCAGTGCTGCAGCACCAGGTCCACGTGGTCGAGTCCCAGGTTCTCCAGCGACCGCGAGATCGACTCGTCCACGCGGTCCCAGTTGGTGGGCCACACCTTGGTCGTCACGAAGATGTCCTCACGCTTGACGACGCCCTCCTCGAACAGCTCCTTGAGCGCCTCGCCCACGCGGTCCTCGCACTGGTACGCCCACGCCGTGTCGATGTGTCTGTACCCGGACTTGATCGCCGCCTTGACCGCCTGCTTTGTCTGTGGGATCTGCTCCACCACGTTGGCAGTGCCGAGCCCGATAGCGGGCATCCGCACGCCGTTATTCAGTGTGAAGTAAACTTCCGTGTTCTTTGGGTGCAACATTTCCTCTGTGTCTGTGTGTCTAGTTCTTCTGTTTGTCAAGGATAACTAGCTGTCTTGTGCTGCTTTCCTAGAACTATGATCAACAAAATATTACTACTCTACTTACCATCAAGAACTTCATTGTCAACTCTTCCCCATTTATACCTTATTCTTTCCCCAGCTGACCGCAAACAACGGCTGTCCGATGCAAAACTACGGCTCTTTGCTCATCATCGAACCCACTCGGACGTCTACCGACCGCAAACTATAATTGCTCTCCACGGCCAACTATCATGTGAGCACAGCAAGTTGCGCGCCCCGAAAGCGCATAGCAACGATGGGAACCACGACCAACGGGAACTGGGCCCGTGTTAGACCTGTACGGCTGGAGGTGCGCAGTGCAGGAAACAACGGATAACGTGCAGACGGCGTCCGGCGTGCAGGAAGAGAGGGCCAGGAAGAGAGGGCGAGGAAGGGAAGGTCAGGAGGACGCGGCCAGGTGGACAGGCCGGAGGTTGGCAGGGTGAGCTGGCAGGCCGGAAGCTGGCAGGCTGATGTCTTGACGGCAGCACTCACATTAGCAATTCAGCGATTTCCTTCATGAATTTGTTGTCCGTCTGGGCAGAGGCGGCGGAGACCTGGTTCAGCAGCTCCAGCACGCGGGCCTGGCTCTCGTCGTCGGAGAGCTTCTCGTGCAGGCCCTCGGCGCGGACCGCGGCGGCCCAGGCCTTGAGCACGTCCTTCAGCACGCGGGTGCCCTCTGCGATCTCGCCCGCAGAGCACTTCTGGCGCTTCAGAGCCTGGGAATCGTGCTTCAGGTCCTCGAGCTCTGCGGCCTTGCGCTTGGCCATGGACACGAGCTTGGCCGGGAACTGCACGACCTCGGCGACGTGGATGCCGAAGGACTGGTCGGAGATGCCCGGCTCGACCTTGTAGAGCAGGGTGATGTCGTCGGCGCTGTGGGTGCTGGCGCGGGCGTCCTCGATGTGGGCTATGACGTGCATGTTCTGGACGGTGGGCACCTGGTCCGCGAGCGAGGTGAGCTCGTGGAAGTGGGTCGCGAAGAGCGCGAAGCAGCGCACGTTGCGGGCGATGTGCTCGGAGATGGACCAGGCCAGGCCGAAGCCGTCGTAGGTGCTGGTCCCGCGGCCCAGCTCATCCACGATGATCAGCGAGTTCTCCGTGGCGTTCTTCAGGATGGACGCGGTCTCGAGCATCTCGACCATGAACGTGGACACGCCCTTGAGCTGGGAGTCGCCCGCGCCCACACGGCACAGCACCGCGTCCACGACCGCGATCTCCGCAGTGTCGCAGGGCACAAAGCACCCGATCTGCGCCATCAGCGAGATCACGCCCACCTGCCGGATGTAGGTGGACTTTCCGCCCATGTTGGGCCCGGTGATGATCAGGAACTCGCTCTTGCCGCTCTCCAGCCGCACGTCGTTGGAGATGAACGTCACGTCGTCCAGCGTCTCCAGCACCGGGTGCCGCGAGCCGATCAGCTCTGTCTTGCGCTGCGTGCCCAGCCCGTGCATCTGGGGCCTCACGTATGGGATTGGCGCGTACGACGACACATGCGCGAACGCGCTCAGCACGTCCAGGTTTGCCAGCACGATGGACAGCTTCTCCAGCACCGGCGTGTATGTGAGCGTGATCTGCACGATCTCTTTCACGAGGTCATACTGTAGCCTGTCGTATTCCTTCTGCAGGATTGCGGTCTGCTCAGCAATCTGCTTGAGCTCTCTGGTGCTGAAGTAAATGCCCGCCTTCACCGTGGTCAGCTCCAGGTACTTCCTGTGCTGACGGAGCGCCTTTCCATCGTTTCTGGTCAGTCGCATACACCACCCGTGCATGTGGTGGTTCTCCAGCTTGAGCTTCTTCTCGGGGTCGAAGCCCAGGTCCTCTGCTGCATCCAAGTGGATGCTTTTGATGTTGTCCTTGAGGGCGTCCAGCTCGCCCCGAATCTTGGCCAGGTCCTCGTTGAAGTCGACCTTTATCATAAATTCGTTAGTGTCTTCGTACGCTTCGAGATCGACCGTAGTCTCCACCATCTCTTGAAACTTGTCGAGGGGCGTTATGTGCGCGTTAAGTGGCTGGAGCCACGTCTCCGTCACGAGGGGCTTGATGGAGTCGCCCCCGTCCATGTTGCCCAAGTAGTCTTCCAGAACCTGAGAGACCTCTGGGATTTTCCGAGCAAACTGGTAGATCTTCAAGACGTCTTCGAGACCGCCGTTTTTATTCAGTTTCTTGGTCAACCTCCTAACGTCCGGGACCAAGGGCAGGTAATCAGACTGTAGCACTTGTCTCAGCTCAAGTTGGTCGATTAAAAACTCCACGAGATCGTGCCTGTTTTGGATGGCCTGAAGGTCTGTTAGAGGCTGTTTCAACCACTGGTTGAGTAGCCGTACGCCGGCGTTGGTCTTGCACTTGTTCAGCAGCTGGAAAATACTGGAAACCTTTCCTCCGCTTCCGCCGCCGTGGCTGACAGACACTCCACTGGCCCCGCTGGGGCCTGTTGGGAAGATGTTGAGGGCCTTGAGTGCCGACGCGTCCAGCTTCATGAACTCCGTCAAAGAATGTTGAACCAGCTCGTACCTCCCAAGCTGGGATTCGTCGTTCAGCAACTGAAGATAACTCAGCAAAGCGTTACACGATCCAAGTGCCAGATTGGAAAACTTCATCAAAGACATGGAAAGCTCGTCGCCAACCAGTTTTACCAGGTCTTGATCCACGTCCCTGTGAGAAAAGTCCGAGTTCTTGACGAAAGTCGAAACGCAGCCGCAACGGTCCAGCACGCCCACCATCTTTTTCAGTTCGTTGGCCACAGTTTCGTTACTTCTCAAATCTGGCAGCAAGCATTCTTTCACACCCATCTGAATGAGAAAACTTTCCAGGTTAGAGTAGACTTCGTTGTCCACAATATCCAACATGCCAATTTTGTAAGAGCTACTATCGATGAAGGAGACGCCCAAGACGCAATTGCCCTCTTGGGCATTAGGCTGAATCTTGATACTTGTCAGAACAATTGACGAATCCAATGAGATGTTCATTAAATCGTCAACCTGCTCGATGTTTCCGGGTGATCCGTTTCTGAGCAGCTTCCAGGATTTGTCATAGATCTCAACCTTCATTCCTTGCTCCAGTAGACACAGTTTCAGCAATCCTGAGAGTACTTGAGAAGAGATTGTAACGTATTTCAATGGCTCTTGGATTGATTTCGCCGTACTTGGGTCGATCCGACAGTCCTTCAACACAGAATTTGTGTGATAAACATTGTCCGCGACAAACAGCGCGTCATTCCCAACAACCGTGTAGTACTCGCCCTTGTCGACGATTCTGATGGTTTTCGGTGGCTTTTCTGGTAGGGTCGAGAAGCGCTTGTAAAATCCTCGTTCTTCCGAGATATCAAAGAACTTCAGCTCGGGGCGACTCGATGACATGGTTTAAAGAGTCGTTGGCCTTGTGGTTTAACTGTTCTGCAAGATTTTTCACCAAGATGAGTTGATTCTCTTCAGAATGCCATACGCGTATTAATCGCATTGTCGCGTCAACTTTATCATCGTACACAAGAATATTAAAAACTTAAGAAGTAAATACTAGGCTTCGAGTACTCGGGCTCATGCCTAGGTTTGAATGCTTCCAGTCTTAAAGTCGCTTTGCTTCACCTTTTTCATAGTTTCTATCCGATTGTCCTGTTTTGCAATCAAGACCCTTTGGGCCTTGCAATCCTTCAAAAGTCTTGAGATATACTCTTCATGATCCTGTCCTTGTTGTCTCAGGCCCTTGAGTTGCTGAGAGAGGAAGAGGTTCGATCTCATATAGGAAATGTGCTTCGCAAATATCTGATCAAGTAGCCGCTTCTTCGCGAAGTCGCGGTAAAACTCGGTTACTCGCTGCAATTCTTGTCCAAACTGATCTGACAGCTGCCGCTCGGTCATCTCCCCGTCAGTATTGAACAACGCACGGTTAAAAAGCTGGTTTGAGTTGATAGCTCCCAAATACGAGTCACATTCCTGTAAGGTGTCCTTCGACAGCACGTCACGGAAGGACATCATCATTTGTGCCATGAACTGCAAAGCCTCGGCTTTGTGGCAAGCAGCAAGTTCCATCTGTCTCCTGAGCAAGTCCAGCTCACGCCTCCCATCTAGTAATTTGCAGCGCTCTCGCTGACAGTCTTTCTGGAGTTTGACGTTTGCCATCTTGGCATGTGTGGCTAAAACGTCCTTCTCCTGAAAGCTTTGCTGCAGTTGGCTGTTTTCCTCCCTGGCTTTCCTTGCTTCTGCCTCTAGCTGGGAAACTAACTGTACCAGCTCGTTGATACGAGATCTTGACGTTTCGTTTTGTTCCTTCAAAACTAGAGTTTCTGCCTGGAGTGCTTCCTGCTCGTTTTTTGACTTAATTAGACTGTCGCGCAGCTCTTCCGATTTGGAAAGTTCCTTTTTGGCGGACTCGGCCGCAATGTCTAGTTCCCCTCTTAGAGTTTCTTCAGTGCTTATGCGTCTGTTGATTTCCTCTTTCAAGTCGGATTTTATTTTATCCATCCTATTGATTGTATTGTCCACCTCGTGGCGGGTCTCTTCCAGCTCGCTCTTGACTATTTTAAGCTCATTTCGGCAATTGTAAGCGTCTTCGACGCTACAGTCATACCTTTCTCTGAGCGATGATAGCTCTTCTTCCAGATCCCTGATCCTGGATGAACTTCTGTCTTGTTTTTTGAGTTCGAGGCTTGAGTGGTCATCGCATGACGAAGTCCTATCGAGCTTGGCATGGTGCTCAGGACGCACGCCCTTGTGTTCTTTTGGTTCACCTTTTACCAACCCAAGCACTGCAGTGGTAAACTCTTCGAGCGAAAACATTTGGAACGTGTTTTCAGAGGTTCCATCCAACAATTCAATGATGTTTACAAAGTTGCGGTAAGTCCTAGAATTCTTGTTCACTTGGACCCTGTCGAATTGGTCCTCTAGAGCAACGTAATCTTTTGGAGTCAAATAGATACTCTCATAGTGCTGAAACTCGCTTTTTGGCACATTCTTCTTCCAGAATATCTGCTCTTCAACCGGAGTTGAAGGAGATGGTAAAAGCGGCACTTTCGCGCTCATGATATCACCGCCCTCAGCGTATCCCAGTGTCCCATGGTTTGAATCCTTTTCTGGTTGCTGACTTCCGGCAGAATCGATGCCAAGCCTTGTCTTCAGTTGTAAGCCTCTCGCAATGGACGTGGGACTTTCATCCAATTTCCTGGCATCAAACGCTCCGTCAGGATTGCCTTCGCGATCAGTCTCAAATATTTCGAGCGACGTATTCTCAATTTGAAGTTCGCTTAGCTTTTCAATGTTGCTTCCATGCCGCAATGGCACGGTAGCGTCAGTACAGATTGCCTGTTTGTCACTTGCGAAAGCATCCGACTCCACGTCGTTGTTCTCGTCCACATGCTCGCTGCCGTGTCTCTCGTGCTTCAACCTCCAAGATCTCCAAAATTTTGAAGAACTCGCGGCATCACTCTGCACCTGATCGATGCCTGGAATTGCCGCGCAACTTCCATCTTCGTCAGCGATGTCAAGCTCTTTCTCTTCAACACAGGAGTCGCGGGACCCGCGTCTTTTGAATAGCGAGCTAATACTTCTTTTAAACGGCGAAGCGCTCCTTGGTCTCTTCCCTTTCTCCCCTTGACTCGCACTGGCAGAGCCCTCATCCGCAGTGTTTGGTCCACTAGAAACGTTGTATGATCCTTCCTCATATTCATCTTCGTAGCCTGCATCAGAACTTTCTAAGCCAGCATCATCTGAAGAGGTGATTTCGTCGTCTTCTCTGATGTCGTAGTTCTGCAAATCGTAGGGATTGGTTCTGTCCACAAAAGAGCACTTTTTTGTGTCTTTATGGTAGGTTCGGTTGGAAAGTAGTGGCATAATAGTTGATGGATAGTTCACGGCCTGTGCGATTCTCTCTTGCAGCTTGCTCACTTGAGATGTGCTTGAATGTGCAAGAGTAAATAGTTTGTGAATTAAGAGTAAGCTCTGTGAATTAAATAAGTTCCTTGCCAGAAGGTGTTGATTGACAGTGTGCGTTTTTTGTGTTTCCTCCGCTCTGTCGCGTCAAACTTCTAGGAAGCATGCTAAACTACGTGAGAAAAGTTTTAATGCGGAGCATTGAGGTTGCGATGAACTGTCGTGCTCCAAGAAACCTTTTTTATTATTTGCCCAGGAATATCTAAATGGTGCTTAGACGGCGACCCCAGTCTCTCTAGTGTCACTAGGATTCTCGTAAATGAAAAATTGCATGAAAATGACGAAGTCCATGAACAGAGTTCCAATGCTGCCAATCAACCATGAGGCGTTGACAAGGAGGTAGCGTGGCTCCATAGAGATGCTCAGCACTGAAATGATGAAAGTGGTGTTTCCGAGACAAGCAAAGAGGAAGAACAAGAATGAGATGCCTTCGCATGATTTCCTCTGGAAGTTCAGCAAGATCTGTGGAACACGGGAGCCCAAGTACAGAACGGCACTCAAGTAACCGAAAAATTGGGCCATCCAGTTCATGTGAAGATCAGGCTCCGCACCGATGGGGTTTGGATCGCGGATGTACGATAGATACCAGGACAGAAAGCCACCAAGGAATACGCTAGTCACAAGGACCGCATTGGCGATGTAGTTCTTTGTGGATGGGGTTTCGTCGTTCTCAGCTCTTGGACCGACCTCCTGGGTGGTTTGGGCCGAAACACTGGAGGAACCCACAGCAACCTCAGCGCGTTGTTGCTTTTGCTTATGGTCGTGCAGGAGGGGCTGGTGCTCGTTGAACACATCTTCCAGGACACGTTCGTTGATAGGGTTGGCAGGCGACAGGTGGACGGGGTCCACCTTCTCTTCGTTCCCGTAGAACAGACACTGCCCGAGCAGCACGATATCAGCGAGGGTATAGTAAGCTGCCAGGATGATCATAGTGGGCAGCAAACCCTGCAGCACAGCGCCGAGAAGGTTGAAGATATCACCCAGCAGCCACAACACGACGAATAGAAGCGACAGGCCTTCAGCGGAGTTTCTGTAGAAGTTTTCATAAATCTGTGGCACAAATACAATGATCCAGCATGCAATAGAGATGGAACCGGTGATCCCGCTAACCGTCTGGGAATTTAGTACTATCGGCACCATAGTAATTATGCTCTGTAGGGTTGAGGAAAAAAAGCTCTGAAAATTGTAGTCTCGACTAAGCCTGAGCTACTTGTATCACTTGCGAGTTTGTTGAATAAGCGGAAAGTCCTCGCCGGTCTTAAAGGACTTGGAAAAGGCTTGCTTTTTATTCTTTTCCACGCGTCAACCGACTGCTGCTGTGTCATAGCGCTTGGAAATTTTTAGGCATGGCACATATGGCACCACATACGAGACGCACACTTTCGCGGCGGATATGGGCTATTATTCCACCGCGATATAGGAACATGTCCCTCCATGCGTCCCGTCTGCGCTGTATGTGCGAAGAACTTGGACCCCATGAGTAATTTTAGCCCGTCGATTCTCGCTCAGACCAGAGTTCGGTCACAACTTCCCGCGAAAGCCAGTGCGATTGCACACTCCGGGAAAAAACCCGACGTAAGGCAGGCCTGGGTGACTTGTTTGCATGTTGGCTGCCGTTGTAGCGGATCTCTATCCGGATAGCTTCATGTATGTGCGCTTAGCAGTCGGCGGAAGATGAAAGCCGTTCGAGTGAGCGGACATGGCTTCTGGCATTTGCCGTGCAGCTGGCAGACTATGCCAAAGGCGGCCAATTCATGCTCCAGCTTGACAGGTCTCGGTAATGGGCGCACATAATGTGTTTTGGTCCATTCCGCATGCTCGCAAGCTTCGGGGATGTGCCGTTGCACATGGAGTTGAGTATACTACACAGTCGTGCAGTGTTTCAAGACAAAGGCAAGCGCAAGCGCAGTTGGAAAGGGAGCATCGAGCATGGTATATAACGCGCAGCTGTGCGTGCTAGCCGTTCTTGATGTCTATTATTTCCTGTGGACCAGTGAAAGCATTTAGCGCATTTCATAATGGTCAACAAAGGACCGAAAGTGACCTTGCTGTTTGGCAATGGAAGTTCAAAGGTTTGTGTGGACCATTTCTCGCTGTTTACTCCAGCTTTCCTCCTGGAACTCAAAACCCAGGGAGTTGCTCTCAAACTCTCCCCGACTCTTCCTTCTTGGCATAACAATCAAATCAGCTAGATCCTGCGCGTGTAATTTGTGCCGATGGGCCAATAGTAGTCAACCGGGCCGAGCTTCTTGATATCGATACAAGAACTCCGTAATAGCTCTCGGCTGCGGCGCTCAGCGCTTAGTTGCTGCTTTATATTAGGGTTATCCCCTCGCCACCAACATGTCTCGGCTTTATGAAATACTAGAACGTCCAATAGCGAGTTCTGTACCAACTCACGGCCCCGATAACGCATTTTGCCCTTTTCCTGACATACGGGATGTGAGTGGGATAGGCTCTAGTTACAATAGCCGCCAAGGCTAATATTAATATTAAATTCGTGGATAATGATTAAGTGCTTTTGAAAGCGTAGGCCGACGCGAGCCTACAGCATACAAGCCTGAATTCCCAGGCGCTGCTGTATATGGTTCTGCAACTGCCCATGATCTGAAAAGGAGAAATCTTGGCTTCCTCTAGTATCTCTATCTTTGTTCGTATGTAATGATTATATGTTATTAGTTCTAGTCTTGGGGCTCTTCTTCGGATGTAGCGCTAGAGGGCTCTGATGACTCGGCTTGTGGCGACTGAGCCTTTGCTGCCGCCTCGGCGGCGGCTTCAGCTTCTTCTAGCTTGCGCTGAGGCAACACGGTTTCAAAGGCTTCCTTCCAGTCGAGGTTGTCAAAGTATCTCAGCATAAGATGGATCACGTGCGTGCAGGTTAGCACTTCTCTGCCGGTGAGCTTAATGAACTCGGCTAGAGGTAGTTTTTTGGTTGGGATGCCAAGCTCACGGGCCTTGTTGTAGCACAGCAATTTGTGTCTATTTTTGTCGACAATGCCCCCCACGATATAGTTGGTACCCGGCTCCAGCTTCTCGAGGGTTTCGTCGGTATCGGCAGTGAGGTATACGGAGTTTTCCGTGGGCAGAGTAGGATCCTCAGTGAATTCAAAGTTCTTCCATTCATCGTGGTGTGCGTCCTTGAGACCCTCTTCGAAGCGGGTCCGCAGGCGCTTGTTGAAGCTTGTCACTTTGACCTTGGCAAAGTGGTTTTCGCGCTTGTTGTGGCTGTAGGCTCGTGTGATCTGCGTGCTCAAACTCACAACCTCTTTGTCGTTCATGAGGTCGTCAAATGCGCAGTCCAAGATGATGTTGATTCCCGAGTCTTTCTGGTCCTGGTTCTTTCTTGGCTTGCGGCGCAGGTCCTCAGGCACCTCTTCGCCGCGGTCCAAGTATTCCTGGATCTTGGCCCTCCTGGTCTCTTTGGCCTTCTGCCTCTTCTCCCTACGGATCTTGGCAAACTCGTCTTTAGTCTCTTCAAACCGCTTCTTCTTCCATACTTTCTTCCATTGCGACTTCGACATGCCCTCCGGAACAGGGGGCAGCGGATGAGGATGCATGGTTATTGGCTTTTCTGGTTTGGAGTCGCTCATTTGGACAATACTTCCGGCTTCTCTTTGTTGCTCACGCTCGTACTATGGAATGCTCATCGCGTCCCATCGCTTCTTTCACGTAGTATTTTTTTTCATTTAACGATGAAAACGAAACGGGAAGATCTTGAAGCTTCTAGGTGGCCAGTGGTCCAGTTTTGAGGCATCGAAAGTTAGATCAAAGAAATCACCACAGGCTTGGCTTCTTACCAAATACTTTCTAACAGGCCCGGAACATGTCTGCTAATGCATTGAAGCTGGAGCTTCCTTGGGTCGAAAAATATAGGCCACATCTACTGAAGGATATTGTGGGTAATGAGGAAACGATAACCCGCCTGCAACAAATTGCACAGGATGGTAATATGCCACACTTGATTATCAGTGGCTTACCAGGTATTGGTAAGACCACCTCGGTGAGTTGTCTGGCCCATGAACTGCTGGGAAACGCATATTCACAGGCAGTGCTGGAGCTCAATGCATCTGACGATCGAGGAATAGACGTTGTCAGAAACCAAATCAAGCAGTTTGCGCAGAAGAAGTGCAGTTTGCCCCCTGGGAGACACAAGATCGTGATTCTGGACGAGGCAGACTCTATGACTGCCGGTGCTCAACAGGCATTGAGAAGGACTATGGAGATTTACTCTAACACTACTCGTTTTGCTTTTGCATGCAACCAGTCAAACAAAATTATAGAGCCGCTGCAGAGTAGGTGTGCCATTTTGCGTTACTCTAAGCTGCAAGACGACCAAGTACTGAGGCGGTTGCTTGAGGTGATTCAGGCTGAAAACGTCCAGTACACTAATGATGGGCTTGAAGCGATCATCTTCACTGCTGAAGGAGACATGCGACAAGCGCTCAATAACTTACAGAGTACTGTTGCTGGCTACGGCCTTGTTAACGGTGAGAACGTCTTCAAAATCGTAGATTCCCCTCACCCGCTGATAGTAAAGCGTATGCTGCTTGCACCCTCGCTAGACGAGTCGCTTGCGCTCTTCAAGGAGCTTTGGAACAAGGGGTACTCTGCAGTCGACATAGTAACAACTTGCTTCCGTGTCACTAAAAACCTAGATGAGATAAAAGAAGCTGTAAGGTTGGAGATGATTCGCGAAATAGGTTTCGCGCATATGCGAATTCTGGAGGGTGTTGGCACTTACCTACAGCTAGCAGGTATGCTTGCTAAGATATCAAAAGTTAGAGGTTTGTAAGCATTACATATTATCAAGATACGGGCTTCTTTGAGAGTTTTCTTCAAATCAAGGCCTGAGTTCTTCGAAGTGTCAAGTATTAACATTTTCGAGCGCCTTCCAAAAAGTTCACTTTGCATCAAAAATCGGAAGTCGCAACACTCGACATGGACGCTTTGCAGACAATCCTCGGAACCCAAGTTCAGGCGATACCCCCCTCTGATGGTACAGACCTTTATGAGGGTTTCTTGGAACATGCGAAGGAACATCGATTCCAAGTTGACAACTCCTCTCTAACGGAACTTCATAATCTGGAAGAAAGATCAAAGGCCATTGAACAAGCAATTGAAGAAAAGATACCGCCATTGCAGTCTTACTTTTCGGGCCTGAATGACAAGTTCAAGTCATTGACGAGAGACCTCAGCTTGATTAGGGGTAAGTCGTTAGAACTCAATAAGCTATCACAAGAGAACTCTAAGGACCTTGCAGGAATCAGTCCTTTGGTGAATGACCTTATAATCTCTCCTGAGGTTGTTTCCCAGATCACTCGCGGCAAGATAAATGCTTCGTGGGTTGAGAATGCTGCCTACATCAAAGACAAGCAGGAGATATATGCTAAGTATAAAGAAGAGAACTGGGAAGTGCCATCAGACTTTGCAAAGCTGAGCGAACTTCTGGACGTCTTGCAATCGCTCGTCCTGGAGAGGAGCAAAAAGTTTATTGTGTCGAGAATCAAAATACTGAGGGATCATCGCACCGTGCCCTCACAAAGGATACAAAGCCAGCTTTTGGAAGTGAAAGAAATATTTCAATACTTGGTGAAGCACAACTACTCCCTAGCTTTGGAACTGAGACAGGCGTATGCTTATACAATGAGATGGTACTACAAACAATACTTCAGTCGATACATGCGGTCCCTCACTATTCTCCAGTATGTTTCCATCGATTCTAACTATGCATTAGGGCGCGGCCTTTCTAATTCTGCTACCGCCTCTGGCAGGTTTGCGAGCTACTTTTCAGGCGGATATAAATCGTCGATGATCGGCTCTTCTAATCCTTCTGACGCGGCAATCAACGATTACTTTCAGATAGAAAAGAGACTGTCAGTCCTTACGCAAGAAGACAACACTGTTATGGTATCACAGATAGCCGAAAATAACAACGCGCCAAACTTTTTGGAGGTTGGCTTCAAAAACTTAAACCTAGCCATTCTAGATAATTGTTCCGTTGAGTTTACCTTTTTGAATGACTTTTTTCAAGTTAGCAATAACGTTGAGGATCTCCGTGGTATTCTGGAACAGATTTTTCAGCCCACGTTTGAGGACGCGATGGCGTATACAAAACGACTCGTCACGCCAACCTTTGACATGTTTGGGGTGCTGATAAGTATCTGGATCTCTCACCACTTGCAGTTTGAGTCACAACGCAGAAAGGTCCCCGTTGTGGACGAGTATCTTGATGGACAACTGATACTGCTGTGGCCTAAATTTCAGCAGCTTGTTGACTTCCAATGTGAAAGTCTCCGGAATTTCCCCATATCTGTTCACGCGAAGACGCATTCCGCAAGAAAGGAAGAGCCCGACCCCTCCACCACAATCCAAGACCTCACCGTACAATTTGCCAATTTCCTGAACAGTATTCTTATGTTATCCATGACCCAGAAAGAACACATTGACGAACGTTCTGAACCTCTCTATAATTCTGTCATCAGAATCAGGAACGACTTCGAAACTGTCATGACAAAATGCAGCAAGAAGACAAATCACCCTGAGAGATTTCTGGCAACGAATTACACTTATCTATTGAACGCTCTCCAGCAGAACTATGTTAGCAGGGAAAGACAGCAACATGACGATACAGCATTCAAGCCTTCCTTGATTTTTCAGGAAACTAAAACCCATCTTGAAGCTCTAGTTGAAGCTTTCAGCTCCATCACGTGAAATCACGAGACTTAGAATTCAAGGCCTTGAAAAGAAGTGACAATTGTAGTACAGCTGGAAGAACAAATTCACCTTGTCAGCTGTTTGCTTAGAAACGGATGATTTGATGATATATGCTTTGTTCCACGCTGCCTTAGTGTTATAAAGCCGTGCTGAGCCATCAATGCCCACTCCAACTCCATCACAAAACGAAGTCATCCAGTGCGCCTATGAACCTGCCACAACAGTAAAGGTGATAGCGGGCCCCGGGTCTGGCAAGACTTTAACACTTATGCTCAAAGTTAGAGAACTCATTTCGAAAGGAATCGTTGGGGCGGACGAGGTGTTAGTACTATCCCTAACCAATAAAGCTGTTGACAATGTTATCAATCAGTTGAATAGTATTTTCAGTGAGCTAGAAACAACAACAGACGGAATTCAGGGGGACGTTTTGACTGATCTTGTTGCTCAGATTGGTGTTTACACTATTCATGGCCTGGCCAACCGAGTCGTTGTCGAAAATGAAGGTTTAGTAAATATAATAGAGGAGAACGGATGGAGGGGTCTTTCAAAGCTCATTCCTGCAAATTTGCTGAAGAAATACGTTTCGGGTCGTCGTGGCACTACTCTCACCCCAAAAATGTTTGAGCGTTTGTTCAGAGAGTACCAGGCCAAAGGAACAGTCAATGAGAAGGATGCTGCTATGGAACAAATTGTTACAATTATGAAAGCATCGAAAGTTTTTACAAACGAGGAACTCATTTCACTAGCGACAAAGTACTTACGATCAGGTGCTGCAAATCAAGCGAGCGAACTACCGTCAATGACCAACGGCTTGCTTCACAAATACAAAGTCGTGATAGTTGATGAATATCAAGATCTTTTCCCTTCTTTAGGCCCATTCCTCTCGGCAATATCACAAAATAAACAGCTATTTCTTTTTGGCGACCCACATCAGAGCATTTACGGTTTTCTCGGAGACAACAGATCAGTTATTCGCTTCCTTGAAAGTATGCGCCCTCCTGAAAACTTGAAAGTTTTCCATCTTTATGATAACTTCAGATCGACACCTGAAATAACAAGATGGGCAAATGCTGTAGCTGGGGATGTTTCCAGAGCTGTAACAAATAACAATGCATTTTTCTCTAAAGAACCCATGGGAATCGAACCGTCACTGGTTGACATCGCGGATCCCCTGGAAGAACTAGAGATTATCACGGACAAAATCTGTCAGCTTGTCAGTAATTCAGTCAAGCTGTCTGATATCGCAGTTCTTACAAGGACAAACGCCCAGCTTAAAGCCGTGGGCGATCACTTTTCCTCTTATGGGATACCTACTGAAAAGCTGACAGCACAGCCAGATTGGATATCAGACAAAAATATCAAGTTTCTTGTTGACTTACTGAAAACGTGTATGCTAGTCAGTAGGGAGAAGAGATTCGTTGAAGGAGCGGGCCAGCATCAGAGTGATTTTAGCGTGATCGTGACACTGAGCTCACTAAAAGGCGTGAGTAACCAATCCATACAGACACTTTTCGGCGAAGCCCAAAAGGCAAATATTTCGTTGTGGAATTTCATTTCACAAAGCCGTCAATGGCCAACCGGCGTGTCTAATCGAACTAGAATAGAGAGCTTCGTTAGACACTTGGAGCCTTTGCTGGAATATTTGGAATCTAGCCAGCCGCTAACAGCTATCTCGATCATTTCAAGATTGGTGACAGTTTCTCATCAAATTGGTTTTAAACCGGACGAAATAAAAAATGAAAATGATTTAGAAATATTCAGAGAGCACTTGATAGAGATGCTGGGCGTTTTGAAATTGTGTTCCAGTACCAGACCACAGAACGTCTCGCTCACAGAGTGGTTCTTGGAGACTTGGATGGATCAGCACTCCTCTTTCATACAGCATGCTGCGAACGAGCGCAGCAACATACATGACCTTGGAGCGGTTAAAATTTCAACCATACATTCATCGAAGGGTTTAGAATTCCCTGTTGTCTTTCTATCAGGTAGTTCAAATTCAAACTTCCCAATAGAAAAGAACGCACTATATGTGGGGATGACACGGGCTCGTAATCTTTTGTACATGATGAACGTGAAAAACAAATTTTTGCCCCCTCCAAACCCTGAAAGTGGTACGGGAATATTTGACAACCAGAAAATATGGAACTACTACAACAAGGATTTGAATAGGCCAATTGGCAGGCAGCTGGAGTCAAGCCTGCAAAAGTACCGCGCCGTCAACCAAAAATTTAGCCTCAACCCCTCTGTGAGAGCTTATAGCACGATGGTGCGTATGGTATGTAACTCGCTCAAACACATCTAGATCAGAACAACCTTTCAAAACCTTCTATATCATTGAACTTACTTAACTAAAAACCTTCGGGGACACCTTTGGCAGGCTTCTGACGGACGTCAAGGAATATACCACCACGCGCAAATCCAAACCATTTGTACTGCGGGCGCGGCTCTTCTTCACTACCTCCATCGCCAATTGGGTCTTGTAATTCTTGAACCGTCTTATACGCCTCAACATCTGCATACGGCACACCGTTCTTCGGATCGAAGTACTGGCAATCCCGATTTGTAATCAGACACTTCTTCCGTATACCATTTGGCAAAAACACACCAGCTGGAGCTGGAGTTTTGATTTCGAGCTGAAGTCTCGTGTCTGTCTCCTCTGCGACTTCTGTTGAAAGCTTTTTGTCATATTCTCCAAATGCGGGAAACTTTTCAAGTGCTGACAAGTCGGGTATCAAGGAGGAGCCAACATCAGACCAGTTGCTTTCATCTTGGTTGTTGTATATTTTTGCAATAGTTTCAACATCTTCTGAACGAGAGTTAAGAGGCTGCATCCACTGGGGGCCAAAAATATATGGCCTCACATCGTGGACTTTTGGATTTTCTTCGGGGTAGGCATATAGCGTGATGAAGTTTCGTCCAACTAGTTGTTCTGGCCCTTCATAAATTTCTGAAGCGTCCGTTTCGTCTTTTTCGTCTTGCTCAGTGGGCTCTTTAGATGTCTGCCTTGATAATTCTGATTCAACTGACTGCTCTCTAGATGGCACAGTGTTTGCAGGTTCTGAAGAATCAAACTTAGTGACTTCGTTTTCAGCTGCAAAAGAGACTTGTTTCGGCAAGCTTTTATTTTCATTTTCTTCTGTCGAAAGAACTGGCGAAGATTGGAGTTCTTCTATTGGAAGAGCATTAGGTGTTCCAGCTCTCGAAGCTACATCGGTGTGCTCGCCATTCTCAGCAGCGAATTCGGTTTTATTTGGGATTTCGAACTTACTTTCCGAGTTTGTACTTTGATCGTGGTCCTTGTGATCGCTGCCCGTTTGCTCATGAACGGCATCACTCTCCTCGTTAATCGTCTTGTCCTCATGTGAACCTTTCTCATTAATCTTCATTTCAGCTGGCTCTGGGCTCTCCTCGGCCGCAGACATTGTCTCTGTTTCCTCTAATTTGCTGTCTTCTAGCTTGGGAGCAATTAGCTTGTCACTCGAATCAGAATCTGCGGGAAGAGGCTGCTTGCTGTGTTCTGTTTCACGTTTGCCCTCATTCTCAGGGCTCTGATTAGTTTCTTTCGTTCCATCGGGGACTGTTTTAGAGCCCTCACTTACAGCTTCTGTTGATTTGTCTTTCTTTCTCCTAGTGTACTTCTTCTTCTTTTTATGTCTCTTTGAAAGCTGCTGTTCCCAAAATTGCCTGTCTTCCACCTCCATAAGAGGCGTCAATCTCCACCCCAACGTGTTGATCCTTATCATAATTTCACCCATGGCGAACTTGGCTTTTTTCCGGAGTTGTAATGCAATTCTGGTCTCCTTTTTGTAGATCTCTTCCTCTTTGAATTTATTAAGACTCTGTAAATTTATCTTCTCCGTCTCTTCCGCTTGGCGCAGCCTATCCTCTTGAGTGAGCTCCACATACGCTAAATTTGCTTTGCTCTTCCTAAGGCGGTCTTGAATCTGTACTCTCTTTTTCTCTGCCTTTGCAAGCTTTTCATATACCTGAAGTTTATTGGCGACAACGGACGATCTTTTAGAGGTTCTTCGGCTACCTAAGAGCAAGCTTTCGGCTTTAGGCTGTTCATACTGAGGCTTGGCTGCTGTCTCAATATTAGGGCGCTTTTTCACCACTGGTATCTTCTTCTTCTGTGAAAGCTTTCGCTTCTTTCGCTCCTGCTGTTGAAGCTCTCTTTCGCCTTCTTCCTCATCATCTTCTGCGTCACTTTCGTCTTCGGAGTTTGAAAACACTTCATCATCATCTTTCCGACGCTTGTCATCTGCAGTGAACTCCTCGTCACCTTCTTCCTCTTGAAATAAAAGGTTGATTTCGTCCTCATCAAGCGCTGCTGTCCTTTCTTGAAGCTCCTGCCGCTCCTGGTCTATCAGCTTCTGCATTTTATTGCCAGCATTAGACCTTCGCGATCTGCTGGCCATCAGCATTTCTCCTGAGTCAGTCATGTTTATGGCCTTATCCTGCCTTCTGCCTTTTGGTCGAAGTTGTGGTAGGGTTGAAGATGTAAATCTTAAATCTTTGTTTAAGATGATGAACCTTAACGAGAAATATTGAAATATAAAAAAGCTGACAAGCCTCTTATATCCCAGGTTTTTAAGCGGGGAAAGTCTGCATCATTCGTTTTGAGTCTCCTTTGTGCCTCAAACAGCTCGAGCCCCTTGAATTAATTGGCATTCACCATGATTAGAGTGTTAAAGCGAGCGTATACGAAATTTAATCCCGAGTTCTTGAAGCCTGTATCTTCTGGCGCCACTACCAGCCAAGGGGGTTCAACAGCTGCTTCACAAGACGAAGTGCTGCATTTTACTGAGTTAGCGCCTTCTTGGTGGGATGTGTCCGGACCGCAGCGAATTCTTCATAAAATGAACTTGGCGAGAATGGACTTCATCCAAAAAACGCTGCGTGAACAGTTCAAGGCAGGCCCTGATACGTATGTTCCCGGCTTCAACTACAAAGAACACCTTCCAGCGCGTGTTTCAACGGCCATAGAGCAAGAACTGGACCAAGATGTGCGTTCTCAACTTCAGAAACACAAATATCGTGTCTTAGACATAGGGTGTGGGGGCGGTATACTTACCGAATCATTGGCGAGGATGCCGTTCGTATCCAAAGTTGATGGTGTTGATTTAACTCCAGAATGCATTGAGGTTGCGCGTGGACATGCAGAGAAGGACCCCTTGGTCAAGAACAAGCTCAACTACCAGCTTGTTCCTTTGGAAGATGTGACAGAAAACTACGATCTTGTTACTTGCATGGAGATGCTGGAGCACGTCGACCAGCCGAGCGAAATTTTGAGACACGCGTGGAACCGGCTCAATAGAGGCGGTGTCCTGTTCCTGAGTACAATCAACAGGGATCCCATATCATGGTTCACAACCATTTTCGTGGCCGAGCGAGTTATTAAAGTTGTTCCTTCTGGGACTCACCACCTCTCAAAGTACATTAACTCGGAGGAGATAGAACAATGGTTCAAGGACGAGTGTGCGGGACAGTACCAGGTTCTGGACTGCAAAGGCACCATGTATGTGCCCTTGAAGGGTTGGGCCATTCACGAATGTTCCGGAATTGGCAACTACATCATGGCCGTAAAGAAGCTTTGATTATATGTTATATGCGTACATAGAGAACAGCAGACGATCTACGTAGCAGTCTCCAGCTTGCCCTCTGCCTCCGATAGGGGCTCTTCATCCACGAACTGAGGTACCGTCCCGCTTAGGTAGGAGGGGATTTCACCTGCGGTGTCGCCCTCTAAGTTCATTTCTCCGTAGAGCTGGTCATCCCCAAGAGCCTCCAGCTCTGCATCGAGCTCGGTCTCGCTGATGTCGTCGAAGTCTTGGGCGCCACTGCCCATTGCTAGCACTTGCTGGAGCTCCTCACCTTGTTCCACAAGGTCGAGCATCTCGTCCTGCATGTCTTGGAGTTTGTCAACGTTGATCTTGCCATACTGAGCTTTCAGAGCTTTATTGGTTTGCTTGAGGGCGTTGACAGTCACCATTGTGTTCCTGAGGTTGTCGCTAGTCATTTGAGCCTGGTTCATGGACCACGACTGTGAGTCCAAGGAGTCTCTCATTCCTTCCAGCTGCTTGCGCTTATTGAGCAGCTTTAGGGCGCGCTGCCGTAAAGGCTTCTGGCCCGCTGCAGATTTGGTTGATGAGATCTTCCGTTGTATAGCTTGCAATTGCACGTTTAGTTGTGAAATCTGAGTGTCAATGCCCGAAATACGTTGTTGCATGGACTGCTGTGCCTCGTTCATGGCCTTGTTGGAGTCCTGCAAAAGCTGCTCGTGGTTCTTGCGCCCGCCATATCCAAAGATTCTGTTCATTTTGACGCTGCTTGGGTCGCTTGTTTGTAGGGTTTTGTCTAATCAATATTAAACAGATGAGATGTGTGTGAGCTTTGATACTAAGAACCCGCGATGCGGAAGGATTTCCTTTGGTTCTAATACAAATGTTATATACAGGCTATCTCAACATATCGACGGCGTCATTGATTAGCCAACAAGGAGTAATCGTGCTCTGCGTAGAAGCGTATCCCCTCCCTGTATACTATTACAATGATACACCCGTGCCAGTAAGCTCACAGAAAAAACACTTTCTATCTGAAATCTGCAGCTTTGATTCGCGGCTAAGGACCGGAGTTGACGCTGAAGCTCAGCGTCAGTGCGTTCGGAAGCTACATAGGACCTGTTTGTCTACGAAACTGCTGGTTTTGCTTCCCAAGCGATTGTAGTGGGTTTCCAATCTAGAGAAAAGATTTTAGAGCTCCTTCCAATACCAAGACTGATATTTGGGATGAAGGCAGTAGCTGGCGGGCACTACGAGGGCATTTTCTAGGCCAAATTCTCGCTATTTCGATATTTACTGTCTTCGGAGTCGCATTATCTACTGAAAAATTTTGGCTTGTATGGACTAGTCATCGCTCGAGAAGAGCTGTAAAATAGTAATTAAGCAAACAACTTACCAGTGAGTTGCCAATGACTGAACAAATATCACCTGCTGCGGCTAGCGAGAAGCTGGCGGACCTGTCCGTGAAAGAACAGAACATCACACCATGGGACGTGGAGGGCGCTGTTGATGAAAACGGTCAGTCCCAGGATATTGACTACGACAAGCTGATCAAGCAATTCGGAACCAAGGCTGTCGGTGAGGAAACCTTGCAGAGGTTCGAACAGGTGACAGGCCACAAGCCCCACCACTTCCTGCGCAAGGGCTTGTTTTTCAGTGAGCGTGACTTTAACAAGATCCTTGATCTGTACGAGCAAGGCAAGCCTTTCTTCCTGTACACAGGGAGAGGGCCCTCTTCGGACTCCATGCATCTGGGCCACATGGTACCATTTGTTTTCACTAAATGGCTACAGGATGTGTTCGACGCTCCGCTAGTAATTGAGTTGACCGACGACGAAAAGTTCTTGTTCAAGCAGAAACTAACCATCGAGGACGTCAAGCGCTTTGCTCGCCAGAACGCCAGCGACATCATCTCTGTCGGCTTCAACCCCCAGAAGACTTTTATTTTCTCAGACCTTGCTTACATGGGCGGCGGTTTCTACGAAACTGTCGTGAGAGTTTCCAGGCAAATCACAGGCTCCACTGCCAAGGCTGTCTTCGGTTTCAACGACTCTGACTGTATTGGTAAGTTCCACTTTGCCTCTATCCAGATTGCCTCCGCGTTCCCATCTTCGTACCCAGACGTTTTGGGAATTCCAAACAAGACACCTTGTCTGATTCCATGCGCGATCGACCAGGACCCATACTTCAGAGTGTGCAGAGACGTTGCCGAGAAACTGAAGTTCTCCAAGCCTGCGCTGATCCACTCTAAATTCTTCCCTGCTCTTCAAGGCTCTACCACGAAGATGAGTGCCTCAGACGACACTACAGCTATTTTCATGACCGACACTCCAAAGCAGATCCAGAAAAAGATCAATAA
This sequence comes from Lachancea thermotolerans CBS 6340, assembly GCF_000142805.1. Classification (NCBI taxonomy): domain Eukaryota; kingdom Fungi; phylum Ascomycota; class Saccharomycetes; order Saccharomycetales; family Saccharomycetaceae; genus Lachancea; species Lachancea thermotolerans. The sequence continues at coordinate 808,526 of NC_013079.1, read as the reverse complement.
GTACGCTTTCTCCGGCGGTCAAGTGTCTATTGAGGACCACAGAAAGCTGGGCGGGAACCCGGACGTGGACGTAGCCTTCCAATACTTGAGCTTCTTCAAGGACGATGACGAGTTCCTGGAGGACGTTTACAACAAGTACAAGAGCGGCGAGCTCCTCTCCGGAGAAATGAAGAAGCTTTGTATCGACGTTCTTCAGGAGTTCGTTAAGGAATTCCAGGAACGCAAGGCTAGAGTTACTGATGAAGTCATTGACCAATTCATGCAGCCCCACAAGCTGGTTTGGGGCCAGCAGGAGAGACTGGTTCCAGTCAAGCCCAAAGAGAAGAAGTGAGGCGCCATGGCGACGCACGGCTACGTCTTTTAGATACAAGGTCTCGTTGCTATATAGTTTTTCAATGATGCGATAGATAATTAAACATCAAAGGGGGCCTCATGAGTTGTGCTTAGAAATGTACTCTTTTAGCTGCTCGATGGTGATGAGTGGAATGTCGAACTTCTGCTTCATCTTAAAGCAGTCGTCGCGCCGCATCATCAGCCCGTCCTCGTCTCTCACCAGCTCGCAGATGACGCCAACAGGAGCCTTTCCTGCCAGCTTGCACAGGTCTACCGCGGCCTCTGTGTGGCCGCCTCTCTGTAGGACGCCGCCGTCGACGGCCCTCAGAGGGACGATGTGGCCTGGCTTCAGGAAGTCCGCGGGCTTCGTCGAAGCGTCGGCCAGCTTTCTGCAAGTGAGGGCTCTGTCGTGCGCTGAGATTCCTGTGGTTGTTCCGTCCGCGAAGTCGCAGGTTATGGTGTACGCTGTGCCGTGACGGTCGTCCTGTGACGACTTGACGTCCATGCTGCGCATCAAGGGCAGGTCAATTCTGTCTGCGATTTCGTTGGTGAGTGGTGCACAGACGTAGCCCGAGGAGTACCGTACGAGGAACGCCATCTGCTCCTGGGTCACTCCCTCTGCGGCGCAGATCAGGTCTGCCTCGTTTTCCCGGCCTTCATCGTCCATGACCATCACGAATTTGTTCTGCTTGAAAAGCTCTAGCGCCTCTTCGAATGGCGTGAAGTTGTTTGACATAGTGGCTGATTGATTGCAAGCTTGGTGGCACAAGATCTTCCTTGCCGGTAGAGCTGCTGAAGATTGAATCTAGTTCGCGGCAAGATCAATTGTTCCGGATAGGCCTTTAAAGTGGATTTGTCATGTCGTATAATGTGCTATCTTAAGGCGTGGGATGCAAGTACCTTCAGCTGATGAAAAGGCCGTTAGGTGCCCGTCTGAATACTTCCGCGCCGCGTCCACGACTGCTGAGCCTTCAGGTGGCTTCGGAATAAGAATACGGGGCTTGGCAAAGCGAGAAGCGCAGACGTGAGTCACATAGTCACGTGACTGCGCTTCGAAGTGCCAAGGCAAACTGCAAGCCCAATCTGTATGGCCAGTTCAGCTTTCAGTGATGCTACGTGGCGTTCCGCACTGGTTCTGGCGGCTCAGCAGCACGCTTGGGGCGAGTTGTGTAGCGATAGGTACGTGTCTTTTGTGACGAAGTGACACGCTGGCCATGCCGCTTGAGGACAGCAGCAGCGCCCCCGGCATGCTTGTCGCGCGGGCTTCCAGTGTCCTGGCTGAGCTGCGTCAACATGCCTGACGCCGGACTCCTAGCACTCCTCCTGATGGCGGCGCTCGTAACAATGAGGCCAGCAACATGCCTAGCGGCACTCTTCTCGGAAACAAGTGCTCGGCGATTTAAACAGCACAAAAAACGTTCTCTGATGGCTCGGGTGCAGCCTGGTGGGGCCCACAAGTTTCTGAACGCTAGGTCTGAAGCGGTCGGTATCTTTTCACGTGATTTACGGCTACTACGAGCTATCGCAGGCGCGATATTTTGCGAGCTTGGCACACTTGAGGCGATCTAGGGGCAAGACAGTGCCAGCAAAGCTCGCAATGGTCGACGAAAAGAAGCCAAGTACAATTCGGCGGTTGGTTGCCGTTGTTGTATCAATCGGGGTTATAAATATTCTCATCGACGGTTGCAAGTTTATTCTGAAGCGCGCTTTGTCACCCGTCACCAACGCGGTGTATGGGAACCCGGACCCATACTCTGCGCTTTTCAAGTCAAACAACTCTCTTTTCCTTCTCTAATGGCCTTTGGCCTGCCTTTCGTTGTTATTTGGGCCAAAATGCGCTGCTCTAAGTTCTTATATGATTTTATCCTGTCATATTAGAAAAGCGACCTGACATCTAGGTTATTCGGGTACTCGCGGAACTACCTCCGCTTTAAAGGCTATTTAGGTATAGTTCTTGATTCCTTGGTCATCAGTCAAATAAAACTTGTATACCCGACTCTGTCATTGCCGATAAAGAACTCGAAGAAAGTTTATGTTCCATTGCATACTTTCTGAGAATTAAAACTCCGTCAATTTCGCTTTTTCTATCTTCTCCCGATCTTTTTCCAACTTAATTGTATTTTTATCATCGTTTTGACGGTGGCCCTAAAATAGGATACCGTTTGACTGGCTTTCTTCACCCTTGCTCCACCGCATGAATCCACAGAACAAATAGAATGCCAGTTGAACCTATAATGACCGATGAGGATGAGCCGAGTGACTTTTGGCGCTCAGTTGGCCAGATAACGAGAATGCTAGTGGCAGTGGCTGCCTACTTTTAGTACGCGGGGCGTTTGGGCATAACTATGCCTGAAAGTAAGCCTAGTATCCTTCGAGGCTTAGCAGCCACCATAATAGCATTTCTGGTAACCTTCGCTGTCAGCTTATGTTACGGTTCTGGTCTACGGCAAATTACGTCTCTAACTGCTGAAGCGACTGGGGAAAAACAGGAAACAATGGATGTGCCCCGCTTAAACAATAGCGCTCTGATGACCGCTACCTGGAACTTCTCCATATTTTTAGTGGGTGCAAGCGCATCAATCCCCTGTTTTACGCTAACAAGACTATTTATTCTATCCTATTGAAGAAGAAGGCGATATCCCGGTCGTTAAGCATCCCGCGGAATTCCTTGGGCTATTAGCGGTATCTCATGTGGGCATACATGGTCCTGGCGACAAGCTCTTGCAAGTCCGGCGTAGCCACCCCATATAGTCACGTGGATACGCCTTATTATAAAGTTATTGTCGGCGCGGAAGATCTCGATCTTGGCAATCTTAGGCCTCGGGCTACGACAGCACCAGCCAAGCGGATAATGACCAGTGAAGAGAAGCCTGAGCGGAGGCCAGGCCTCCTTAGAAGTTCAGTAGCCAACATAGTCGCGGTTCTAGTGGCAAGTGTGGTTACTAGTTACTGCTCGATATTTATGAATGATTCTTTCTCCTGCTAATGAGTAGATGATGAATCATCCAGATGCTGTCAGAGCATTGTTTATCAAAATCAGTGCTATAATGACTCTTGTCCCACTATTGTGCTCCCTCTCAGCAATTGCTTGGGTGGCGTATCGCTCCTTCAAGTTCACGAGAAAGCTGATTCGCTCCTCCTGAGTCGTGATCCGGTAGTGCCGTAGCTGACGGCCCCGTCAGAGCATATTTACACATATATTGTGCTTCCCTAGACAAGTGCATTAACCTCAGACATCCTACTCACTCCAACTCAGTGCTAATTTTCGATGTCAACACCATTGTTTATAAACAAAATAGCCCAGCCAGCAGAGTGGTGACTCGCCCGTCAAAGCTCTCTTGGTGCTGTAAGTCATCACGCAGGTCTACGTGGCTCTGGTGAGAAGCTTCTGCAAGTCCGGTGCAGTCGCCAAGAGAGGTCACGTGTGTGACGTTAATACGTTCCTAGTCATTTTCCAACGGCGTTAGAAACAGTAAGCTTGGCTATTCCAGGCTCGAGAAGGCGATCTCTCGGTCATTGAGGATCCCACGGGATCGCTTGGACTTTTAACGCAATGCCATGCGGGTCTATATGGCCCTGACAGCGGGCGCTTGCAAGTCCGGCAGGGTCCATGTCTTAGTTACGTGATATGCGGCTATCATAAGTTATCGCAAGTCAAAATACTTCGGGCTTTACGCTCCCTCCCTCTGGGGGCGAGATAGTACCAGCAAAGTTTGCGATGACCGACGAAAAGAAGCCAAGTACGACCAGACTTATGGTAGCCACTGCAGTGGCATTCCTTGGGGCGGTAATTGCCAGCAAATGCTGTGCGCTTGGCCTATTGCGCGTTGCATCTCCAATCCGCGACGCAATAACAGAAGAACCGAGATCGGTTGCTGCATTCCAAATAACAAATGGCGTTCTGATGTCCATTTTCGGGCTCGTTTTCGTCCCTGCAATTGCTATATGGGTATCAATACGCAGTTTTTCGTTTATAGGTAAATCCGTCCTGTCCTATTGAATACTGCTTCGAATTTTAGCCCATTGAGGCTTCGTGGGACTGTTTGGGTTTTTAACACTACATTGACGTACTCGAGTAATGCCATGGTATGTATAATTTATTTTATGTGTAACGGCCAAGCTCATAAGTTTCTGACTGGGAAGTTAACTTTCAGTTTAAAGGATGACATAAGTAAACAAAGAAACCCAGCATATCAAGGTCGCAACGTCAAGCTGCCTGAAAGCATGTGAAATGTCATGCGGTACCAAATAGCTCTACTCGAGTCTGCATGGCTCTGACGAAAAGCAACTTGCAAGTCCGGCAGGGTCCATGTCTTAGTCACGTGACATGCGGCTATCATAAGTTACCGCAAGTCAAAATACTTCGGGCTTTACACTCCCTCCCTCTGGGGGCGAGATAGTACCAGCAAAGTTTGCAATGACCGACTAAAAGAAGCCAAGTACGACCAGACATATGGTAGCTTCTACAGTGGCAGTGGCAGTGACATTATTCTTCAGCAAATGTTGCGTGTCTGCTATATTGCATATTATATCGCCAATTTCCGAGATGGTGAGAGAAAGTCCGAAGTCAGCCGCTGCCTTCCAAATAACAAACGGTGTTCCGATGTCCATTTTCATGCTTGTTGGCTTCCCATTAATGGTTATGTGGGCAGCAGTGCAGTGCTGCAATTTTATAAGAGAACTCGTCCTGTCATATTAAAAAATGATTGAGCCTCTTGGCCATTGAGACTTTGTGGTTTTATTCCCATCTCGAGCTCGGCTGTCCAAATCCTCGGGCTACGAAAGCATCAACCAAGCGTACCATGTCCAATGAAGAGAAGCCTGAGAGAAAGTCGGGTCTCCTTCGGAGCTCGGCAGCCAATGTACTAGCAACTCTAGCCGCAGTGGCTGCCTGCCTGTTTTGCTCGATGCGTTTGGGAAGTATTTTGAAACCTATCAGAAAGGCAATGGAAGAAAATTCGGGTGCTACCCGTGATTTAATATTCAAGGTTGGCCAAGTAGTGTCACTCTCAGCCCTTGCTTCCTTGCCTGTATTTGTTATATGGACGACTTATCGTTCCTTCAAGTTCACAAGAGAGCTTTCCGCTCCTTCTGAGCAACGGCCCAGCTGCGCAATAGCCGGCAGCCCTACAGGAATATGTATACCTCTTAAGTGTTCGAGAAAGAGATATACAAATTCAAGTGATCTTGTTCATTGCAATTCGCTGCGAACTTTCAATATCAATAGCAGTATAAGTGAAGAGACCTCCATTCTTCGGGCCCCAGCCCGTATTAAACATAACGGTCTAATTTCTTATGAAGCAACTTGAAAGTACTAGGCTTGTAAGTATCCACGATCGCTGCTCGATGCCCACTTAATATTATGAGTGTCATCCTTTAAGCTTAATTGTCGTAGGTTATTATGAGCTTCTGGATTATGATGAAGTTGGCGGTTAATAGCCTCTATACGGTCGCGATTATTCTTCTATCCGAGGATCCTTTTTCCTTTTCTTCTACTTAATCTCATACTGAGCCTTGGATGCAGTAGTACTTATAGTTATAGATCCGGAGACCTAGAGCAAGCCTCATTATCTCTAGTGTTCCTCATTATCTCTGATGTTGTTCCTTCGTTGTCTCAGAATATCCTTGTTCCATTATTGTTTATTGACATTAATAAAACGCACACACATATAATATATAATCGAGTGTTCACTATCATCTTTCAACAAGCTTCTTATTCCTCGTGGCCCAATGGTCACGGCGTCTGGCTACGATTGTATCCACTTCTGAAACCAGAAGATTCCAGGTTCGACTCCTGGCGGGGAAGGAGCATATTTTTTTGAATATTCTCTCCATGGCTGACACTGAATAACATGCACGTCGGGGATTCAAATAGTTGGCTGCGGTGTGCCCTACTTTCCGCTTATGTCTATGCTTCTTAGTATTTTGTTGAATATTACACTCTATGTAAAGCTCACAATCGGCTTAGTCGCGCAGCAAAACCTCTACACAGCGCTGGACCGCGGAGTCACCGCCCAGTACGACGAAAAACCTGTTTCTCTCTTGCAAAGTCTTGAAGCTGGCGAAAAAGCTGAATCCCTCACAGTGCTCTACGCTAATACTAAAAAGCTCAGCCGGCCTCTTGGGCGCAGACCATGCGACCGCGCCAGTCGGCGAGAACTCCGGCAGCAGTCGGAGGTCGTAGACCTGCAGCGCTGCGGGCGTGAGCACAAACACGTAGTGGCGCTCCTCGTGGCTGACCCATTCGCAGCTGACAACTGGATGGTCCAGCTCAATCTGGGTCACTTTCTTGCAATTGATTACGTCCCAGACAGCGCACTCCCAGTCCATGCTGGACGAAAGCAGCAAGTTTGGAGCGCTCCTGCAGGTGTACAGACCTGTGACGGGCAGGGAATGGAAAAGCGTAGTCTCTTGGAGGCCTTCAGCGACCGTTGGCGCTGGCGCCTGTGCGTCAGGGACAAACCCGTTGTTCTGTGCATCGACTGAGACACTGCGTGTCTCCAAATCATGGGTATTGACCTTGTAAATGCCGCCGTCCTCGCACCCGAGGTAAAGCATACTGGGGTCCTGCGGCATTGTGACAATAGACGTAACAGCCACCTCGTCATACCGAGAAAGCAGTTCCAATTGCGGCTTGAATGATGCCTGCAATTTCGTCTCTTCAGGCGCGTTTCCCCCGCCTATCAGCGCCGAAGGCGGCAGCGGCAAGACCTTAAAGTGCGATGAGAACCCGCTCGAGACAGGGTTTTGGTAGGGTTCCATGGTCAGCACATCCAGCTCGCTGACCGTACCGTCTGTGCTTCCCACGAGCACGCGAGGCTCTGTTGTGTGGTATTGCCAGAGCGCGAACGCAGGATAGTGATGGAAGTTGCGGGCTATAATGTTGCGCTCGACAGCCAATGATCCGTCGGCGCTCGCTGCCGCACGCATTTCGTAGAGGATAGTCTTGCCATTGTATGAAGTCAGAAGTACCGACACTATCTTGGAGCCTTTTCTGCGTAGAAACTCCCCTCGTAGAAGAGCCTGCCCTCTGAACTCCACCGCGTCCACCAGCTCTGCAGTGCTGAGTCTGTAAACTGCAGCCACACTGCTGGTACACTGAGGAGCGTTCTCATCGGCGTGCTGCAGGACTGCAAGCGTCAGTTCAGCGTGATAGTCAATCCAAACACACTTTGCTCCGCCTGCGAGCGAGAGTGCCGGTCCCAGCGAGTGTGTCACATGGAATTGCTGCATATTATCGAGCTCTTTCTGCGTAAGCGACAGCCTGTCCTGATCCAGCGCTTCCAGCAGCGAGAACGACCTGGTGCCGATAGTCAGCGCCTGGTTCTCAACAACATACGGTGTGACGACGCGAGGCTTGGCGGCGGCCTCTGCGTGCTCTCCAAGACGTGCGTCGGGAGATCCTGGTGAGTGGGGCGAACGAGAGGCCTCTTCTGCCTGCACATCTGCTACAGAGACGTCCTGCGACTCTTTGGGATTCTCTTCCTCTTTGAACTCCACCGGTTCCGTTTGAATGCCCTTTTCATATGTAATTAGCCCGGGAAAAGCGTCTGGCGCGCGTTCTGGCGCCTCTGCGCCTTCCGCGTCCTCGGTCTGGGTCCCAACACTCACGGTCTCGGTGTTTACCTGGGGCGCATTAGTCGTAGTTCTCAGCAGATGTTTCACTAGATCATCAGACGAACAGGCCGTGTTTGATACCTGCACGTGTCTCCGTCGTTCCCTCAGCTCCTGAAGCTTCCGCTTCTTCTCTTCCAGCTGTTGTAGTCTATCCATAGGGCATCGAGCTGTTCTTGCAAGTTATCAAAGAGTTCTTTCCACCAGATCTATCTTGTAAAAAGCTGTAACCGTCGCCACAGCGAGAGCAGGACCCCCGGCCTCACGACATGAACATCGACATCGATGACATCCTAGCAGACTTAGACAGAGACACGACGGCTGTAGACCAGACTCTCACGTCGCAGGGTCAAAACGACACAACCGTATTTGGGAGCGATGTGCCGGGGAGCGACAAAGCGGGCGGGGCCGCAGTCTCGCCTGTGCGAGACTTTGAAGCGCTGATGACACACTGGAGAAACGAGCGGCTGAGTCCGGAACTCCTGCCGTACCCGCACGCGCTCATGGCCCGCATGCTGCGCCGTGTGCAAGAGCAGCTGGAACACATAGAATGCATTTCGATGGGATACCTGGAGACCCTTGGCGAGGAAGATAACGACGCGGCTGGCGACAGCGGGAGCAACAGCAATGTGCTCAACAAACTGCCGCTGCTGTGCATGGAGGCGGACCTAGAAAGGCTCAAGTTTGTGCTGCGCAGCTACGTGCGCTGCCGTCTCGCGAAGGTAGACAAGTATAGCTTGTACCTGCGACAACTGGCGCAGGATAACGAGCGCATGGTTCCGCTTAGTGGCCTACTCTCGCGGCAGGAGCTGGAGTACCATGAGCGGCACTCAGCGATCCTTCTCAAACTGCTCAACAACACCATTCTGCGTCACATGCCGCCCGAGCTGCAGGCCGTGGACGACAACGAGGGTAGCGTAAAGATGGTCGAGGAACCCGAATGGGACCGCTTCGTTTTCGTCTACGTTCGCGGGCCCAGTTCCCCACGGGACCCTGACCCGGCGCTCGAGGTCGGCCCGGACGGCCAGTGCTTTTACAACGTTATGATCCAAGGACTGCGCGAAGAGGTCGAACTCACGGTCGGCGGTATCTACGTGATGCGCTACAACGTCGTCAGGGAGCTCATAATGGAAGGCAAAGTCGAGCTGATATGACTAGGGCATCCGCGCTGTTTGGAATTCGAGGTTTTAGCCCTAACTCGCAAGCCCTCAACCACTGATTCACGTGCTTATCACGTGAACAACTCTGAAAAAAATTTCACCAGATTTTTAGCCATCTCGCTCAATAATATTTACTTCATCTCTTAATGAACAGTTTTTAATAGTCCAGGGAATAAACGTCTCAGCGTAGCGGTTTCCACTGGGTCCAAGCAGCGCCGTTGAGCGCGACTCGCAGTCTAGGTACGCATTAAAAGGACATCGCATTTGGAAATGCGAGCTGATTGAAGCTACCGTGACGCGTTTCAACAAGCTGGATAGCCTTTAATGATGATATAAAATACAATTTTAGACGTTAGACTTCTGATTCTCAAGGAAGAAAACGTATAGATATCTGATCAATGTGCTAGTGGATTTGTAGAATGTAGAAGTTTCGGGATAGTGCTTGCTGGTCTCGCTGCAGGGCAAGGCTACGCTTTGTCTGCGCACAGCAGGGTCCTTCTGAACAAAGTACTCCTACGCCGATATTCTTGCATAGGAAAGTAACAACGGCTGGCGGTGCTGAGGCTCCCTAATGATTTGAATCGACATGTCTGAACTTTCGCGGCCGATATTCTTGAAATTTCGCTCCTCGATCGCTAACAAGACTTTTCAATCAACGTTACACTCCTGAGGAAGGCGCACTGTGGCAAAAAAGAGCAACAAAAATGGCGTTCAACAAGCTCGTATCTTTCCAGGTTGAGTACGCTCCGCAGTACCACCTAGCCAAGTACGTGTCGCCGCGCACGCGGCTTCAACTCGTCCACATCAACAACAAGGCGTCCCCGCTGGTGCAGGGTTATTTCGCGGTGGCGACCGAATGTCCTACAGACTCCGGTGTGCCCCATACGCTGGAGCATTTGATATTCATGGGGTCTAAGAAGTTCCCTTACAAGGGTCTACTAGACACTGCGGGCAACTTGTGCATGTCTTCGACGAACGCGTGGACGGCAACGGACCAGACTGTATATACACTAACATCTGCGGGCTGGCAAGGGTTCAAGAAGCTCCTTCCAGTATATCTAGACCACGTTCTTCACCCAACCATCACGGATGATGCCTGCACGACTGAGGTTTACCACGTCGACCCAGAAGACTTGCAGGAGAAAGGTGTGGTGTTCAGCGAGATGGAGGGTATAGAGTCTCAAAGCTGGTTCATCACTATGCTCGAGAAACAGAGACAGATGTTCCCTGAAGGAAGCGGCTACCGTTCTGAGACCGGCGGCCTCACCAGCCAGCTAAGACACTTGACCAACGAAGAAATCAGGCAATTCCACAAAGACATGTACTCACCCGAGAATCTCTGTCTTATCATCTGCGGTAACGTTCCTGAAGACGAACTGCTGAGCATTCTGACTCAGTTCGATGAAACGCTGCCTGAGTTCAAGGGCGACCGCCGCAGGCCCTTCCTCGACAGCAAAGAATCTCAAATTCCCGTCAAGAGGACGCAGACTATTGAGACAGAAATCGAATTCCCTGAAACAGATGAGTCCCAGGGTGAGATTCTAATGTCTTGGATTGCCGAGCCCTACTCTTCGCACCTCGAAGATCTTGCCGTCTCTATATTGATGGACTACTTCACCAAAACTGCGCTTGCGCCTTTCAACAGCCAACTGGTTGAGATAGATGATCCATATGCAAACTTTGCAGACTACTGGACAGACGACTTCATGCGCACAATCATGAATCTGAACTTTCACGGAGTCCCTGTCAAGCGACTGGGCGAGGCAAAGGAGAAAGTGCTTGACATCTTGAAGAGCCACAAGATTGATATATCCCGCATTAGACAGGTCCTTGAAAATGGCAAATGGGACTATGTCATGGACTGTGAGAAAAATGGGTGTACGTTGCTAAGTCAAACGTGTATAACAGACTTCCTCTACGGTGATGAGAGCGGCGAGATTCTTGAACAGAGCATCAAAGATCTGAAAGATTTCGATGTTCTCTCCAGCTGGACCGTGGACGAGTGGCAGAATCTGTTGAAGAAAGTATTCATTAAAAACCATCCCGTCATCGTTCTGGGGAAACCAAGCATGGAGCTTTACAAGCGCTTGCAGGACGAGAAAGAGGAGAGAACCAAGCAAGCGGAACAGAAACTGGGAAAGAAGGGCAAAGAGATGCTCAAGGAAAGGCTTGAAGAGGCCATCCGCCACAACTCAGTTGAAGTACCATCTGATCTTCTAAGAGAATTCGTGATAGAAGAGCCAGAGAAAAGTGTGGACTTCATCAGCACAGAAGGTGTGTCCACTGTTTCCAGCACAAAAGAGGTCACAGAGAGCCCATTGGCTCAAAGAATCCTGAAGTCTAAGCCAGAAAACTTTCCTTTCTTCCTCCGCCTGGAACAGTTTCCATCCCAGTTTATCGAACTTCGTGTTTTGCTGAACTCGGCCAAAGTCAAGGATGTCACTCTGCTTCCTTTGTACCATGTTATCTGTGAATTGTTCTCCATGCCTATGAAAGCTGAAGATGGATCTATCATCAGCTTTGAAAGCGTGGTCTCAGCTCTAAAATCGGAAACTGTTGACTCTCAAATATCCTTGGGCCCAAGCCGGAGTTTTCCCGACTTGCTCGAGATCCAGATTTCGTGTAAGAATGCGGATTACGAAAACGCTGTAAAATGGATTAAGCACTGCCTCTTTGACATGGTATTTGATGAAAAGAGAGTGCGCGTTTTGCTTGAAAAATATTTGAGCTCCATTGTTGAAATCAAAAGAGAAGGCGAATCTATGGTTCGTTCTTTGTTCGATAGACACTTTTATACCGCAAGAACAATGAAGAAATCAACAGATGCATTGTTCGTGGAAGAAATAATCGAGGATATATTGGACGATATTGATGACGGAAAATTTAAAAAGGAAGTATTGCCTCAGCTGAATGCAATGAGAGATCAAATGGTTGCCGACCTGCACTCTTACCATATTTTGATATTTGGTGATATCGAAAAGCTAAACAATGTTTATGAGCCTTGGCTGCCCGTAGCTGCCAGAGCAAGCAAGGGAAAATCTGCTATTACTGATGTTCCTCCTGTCCCTCGCCTAATTGATTGCCTTTCTCCTCTCGGGAACCATCCTAAAGGTGTTGCTCATATTATCACAACACCTGCATCTGAGTCATCATATATGACAACTGCAACTAAGCTTGATCTTGGCAATGATTATTCTCACCCAGACTATGCGACTTTATGTCTAGCTGCTGAATACTTGGAGTGTGTCGAAGGGCCATTTTGGAAAGGAATCCGTGGCTCGGGTTTAGCTTACGGGGCAAATATTGTTAAAATGTCCGAATCCGATGCAATTGGGTTTTCAGTCTATCGCGGAGCAGATGTCATTGAATGTTACAAAACTGCAAGAAATATAGTCAACGACTATGCCTCCGGCAAATGTGATATTGAGCCGCAATTACTACAGGGTGCTATGAGTAGTATTATAAATGGAATTGCAACAGCTGAATCAGATTACTTCTCAGCCGCATTGATGAAATATATTGATGACTATTGTCGGAAAAGAGGTCCAGATTTCAACCAGGCTTTCCTGCAAAGGTTAGGGATGGTAACTGTTTCTGACATTCAAGCAGCGCTCGCGAAGTATTTCACAAGCATCTTCGACGCCAACACATCGAGTGTTTTCATAAGTTGTCACCCTGGAAAGCTTGAAACAATACAGGCCTTTCTTGAGAAAGAGGGGTACAAAGTTATCGTCGAAGAGCTGGAGGATGAAAGCGACGAGGACAGTGAAGCTGAAAGCGACGAGGACAGTGAAGCTGAAAGCGACGAGGTGAGTACAAATGAGAGCGAATAAATTCAGTTAATGCTCCTGTCTTCCACAAAGTGTTACTTCACCATGAAGAAAGGCTGCTCTGTCGGTCAACTATCATGGTATTCTTGCGTTACCTCTAACTTTGAAGCTTGGCTTCGAAATGGGTCTGTGTGGGATTCATTCTGATCGAAATCCCAAGGTAAAAAGTTGTCCACAATGAAATGCGTTTTTCTTGTTGGAATCCTCGATGAGAGAGAATTGAGGCCCCTGCAAGAGCGCAGACGTTGCCTGTCGCAAAGCTCCGAATTCCTTGCCAAAGCAAAGAACATTTCTCTGTATATTGTAGATTTACCGCCCTGCGCAGCAGGGTGACTTTAATTAAAGATATAAAAGCTCACCAGTCAACTTCGAGCATTCGATACATTAAACTCACCTTCTTAGTGGCCTGTCCGACCTCGCGAGCATCCGTGAACTTTTACCGGAAATAACTCTTGAGTTCCCGCCAATGGAGTGCCCATTCTTCGCAGAAAAGTCGGGCTGCATGCTATGGTTGTCATTCAAAAGAGACTCAGTTGGAAGGCCGTTCACAAGTTTTCCAGAAAGAGGAACTGGCTTCGCAAGTTTCTTGCCCTGCTTGCCCTTTGAGCTAACAAAAGTGTCGAAAAGCCGCTCCTGCTTCCCGCCTGCAGAGTTGAGCGAGGCAGATAAAGCAAATGAGCTCTTTGATGGTGACTTGGTAAGGGAAGAAGATTTGGGTACAGATGGAGACTTAGGCGAAGCTCGTACAAAAGTTGACGATGCTTCACTTCCAAATGAAGCGGTCGATGCGAGTCCAGGGCTTGCAAGTTGCGCCGCTCTGCTAGCTATACCACTAGGATCCTCAGCTTTGTTTTTCAGTAATAACCGGTCGTGGTTCAATTTGACGCTTTTTGTCAAGGATGGCAACCACGTAGTGTCGCTTGTGTCACACTTGAAAATGAACGACTTGAAAGGCGTTTCAATCACGAAGTTCATCTCCTTTGTATCCTGGGGTCTCCCTCCCACAATTTCTTTGATTTTGGTTCCTTTTTGGGACAGATTGATATCGTATTCGAGGTCAAAGAAAAGATTGGTCTCAGGCTGCAGTTTGTTTCTCTTAACAAAAATCAAACAGCGTCCAAATGTGGTTATAACAGCAACTTTCCTCAAAAACTCGCTACCTGGCAAGAGCTCAGGTTTTTCGGTGTCTTCTGCCTTAACCTGGAAAAGCTTCTTGAACTTATTAGAAACAGCATGTGTTTCAGTATCCTCTGTGGTAGGCTTTTTGAAAAGGTCAGCTACTACGTCTTCTGGGATATCCCATTCTAAGTAGTAACCCTTTTCAGAAAGCACGCTGTTGGCACTTTCATTCCGAAAGCCAGTAACGCCGCCACCTGAACGTGCAACTTGCGAAAGTAAAGTAGTACGCTGTGACGACTTTTCTGGGTCAACTAAAGATGCGCCCGACTTACTGATGCGCTTTTCGAGGAATGAAGTTTTTGAAGTAGTCATTTCAAGCTCTCCCATCTTTAACACTCTCTCGTCGAGACTCTTCAGGTAAAAAGACCATAATATATCAGTTTTAGACATCGGAGGCACTGCTGGTGCCAGATTCATGGCTGTTGAAATAGCAGCAGAGGGTAAGGCACGATCGGAAGAACGCGCAGCGGGCGCTGTATGAGGAGGCCTTGGTGAAGCAGTTTTCCCAGGGGCACCATCTTGAGACGCGTCCGTTCGCTTTGACAGTGATGTCGCTGGCGAAGATTTAGGCGCCTTTTTCATTAAGGCTTGCGCAGCAGCAGAAGCGGCGCTGGTGGTCCTTCGGTTGTTCTGCCTCCTATTATTTATCTCACGCTTTGCGTTCTCCAAGATTTGAGCGGTTCTCGCATCAGATGCAGGCTTGGAGGCTACCGGCTTTTTGTTGTCAGGAGTTGGCTCTGGTGTGGTGGGCAGAGAAGAAGAGCTTGAGCGCGGAGTTTTCTTAGGCATGTTGATAATAAGGTGAGGCTTTGCTTCTTTCAATGCAGGAACTGGTTGCATAGCTTTCGCTGTTATTTTGTATGGTGCAATCTCTGGAGGGTCTGTGTCCCAAACACTGCCGTCGTGGAAGTTTGTGTCCTTGAAAAAGTGATGCTTTTTAACCTGAAGTGTGTCCAACCTTTGTTCCGGGTTTTTGACCAAGATCTGCTTTATCAGGTCTCTTATAATCAGTGGGAACCCCGCTGTAAATGCATATTGGACTTTCATAACTTTCTGAAATGTGAGATATTCGTTAGTGGCTTTGAAAGGAGGCTTTCCCGCGATCATTTGAAAGAGGATGCAACCAAATGCCCAAATATCACATTTGTAGTCGACATAGTTGTCATTCAACAACTCTGGAGAAACATATTCGGCAGTCCCTACGAATGACTTCGATCTTTCCAGTAAGTTGTACGTCTGAGTGGTTTCGTCTTTTTCCACAAGCTTCGCGGTACCGAAGTCAGTCAACTTGACCTTCATGTCCTTGTCTAAAAGAATATTTTCTGGCTTGATGTCTCTATGAATGACACCTTTTTGATGCAGATAGTCGATTGCATCGAGAATCTGTGCGGAGTAATAAACTGAACAATCTTGGTTCAAACTGCCATACTTTTTGATGACAGACAAGAAATCGCCATTTGGAGCGTATTCTAACAAGAAGTAAAGGCTAGCTTCATCTTGAAAAGTGAAGTAGAGCTTGATGATTCCTCTACCGTCGTTGAGCCTCTGTAATGTGTTCTTCTCAATGTTAACATATTTCACCTTTTTTTGGCGGATCAAATACTCCTTGTTCAAAACCTTTACCGCGTACTTCTTCCCGCTGTCAATAGAACGCGCAAGCATAACAGTTGAATAGGAGCCGTCGCCCAAAACTTCACCAAATTTGAAATCCTTGATCCCTTTTTTTATGACGTGTCGAGCTGTAACGCCAGTTTCAGGGTTAACCACCTCCTTGACAATCTTCGCGGCCCCCCGCTCTGCCCATTCCTCTTGCCTTCTGCGCATTGCCTCGTTCATGGTCATTTCTTTGATAGACATGTTAGAACCTGAGGTGTCCGCGCTGTTGTCGTCGCTGCTCAGACTGATAGCTTCGTCGTTCTGGTCCGACCGCAGCTGTCCCGAATCACCGTTATGAATTTGTATGAACTTGTCAGTATTGGTCAGAGCCTTCTCCATCAAAGGCGGCCTAGGGACATTTTGCCCGTAGATGTGACGCGACGAGTTGTACCCTCTCGATGCCTGCAAACTATCGGGAACTGACTGCGTGGACATGTCTTTTTCAGGTGGTAGCAGCGTGAAGCCGGGGGTTGTTCTGTCGTGATGACCGTCCGTTTCGTTTTCGGGAATTAGAGGTCTTTCAAACCTGAAAGACATGATGTACTAAAGAAGCGTAGGAGTTGCGGATCTTATTCTGAGAAAAACAAATATTGGCTCTTCTGATTGATCATATGTATGGCGCAACTCAGGTCTTTCGAATTGGCTTTCTTTGATGTCTTTTTGATTGCCCTTTAGCCTTTGTAATTGCTGTGATTTGAAGCCTGGTTTAATTGTAGCCAAAGGAGGAATACTCGAGGTTCTTTCGTGCAAGAGCATGTAGATATCTTCCACCGCCAACTGCCTTTAGCATGCAAGAGAAGTGGCTAGAACACTCATGTTCGATGAAGGTTTTGGTAATCGGGCTTATAATCAAATTCTGGCCCTTGTTCTTTTCATTTCTCTTGTTAAGTGTTGGCACGACGTTTTGTGTTGAAAACTGCAAATGCTGACACCAACTCTGGCTGGGTTAGCAAACTCAAAAGCTAGCATCCCGAAAGCGCATCCCCCTTGCGAATAACCGAATGAGCGCTTTGGTAAACTCTAATTTCGAAGAAGAGGTTGGCGAGTATGTGAGCCGGGCAAAGTTTAGAAAACGAATTCGTTCCTGGCTGTCAACGTCCAAAGAAGACTGGGCAGGCGCTTCAGGATGCGAGAAGCACACAGCTAAAGAAGTCAGCTATGACACAGAGCAGCTCGATTTCCTACTGCGTCTCAGCGGGTTGCAGGAGACGCAGGAAGACCCCAGGCGGGATAGTTTATCTCTGACATCGGCCGAAAAGCTCTGCAGCTCAGTGCTAAGTTCTGGAGATGAGGCAGAACCAACAACCCGCAGGGGAAGAATTTTGCAATTTTACAGGAAGCTCAAAAGCTCATTTCACAGGCCGAGCGCTGGATCATTGCCTGGGCTCCGCGAAAAACACGCCAGCAAACCGTGGATTAACTTGCAGGAGGGAGAAGCAAACTTCCCTGAGCTGCCACAATCAAAAACTGATGGTGCGGGCTTGTCAGACTTTGTTTCGCCCCCCTGTCTGTCTCATGATCAGATGTGCACTGATGTTGCAGTGACACGGCTCTCGCTTGAGCAATGGTCCCTTCGCGATAGTTAGCGACAGCCAACATAAGAACACTAGACAACACAACCAGCACTCTCTCAGTTCGAATCATCAAGAAGAAACAAAAGCCGGGATTCTCGCCTGTAATTTGCAGCTGTATATCATTTTGTAGCAAAACACCCGTAACCAGAGGAACTAGCTGAGTTACAGTCGTACCAAAACTGCCGCTGTAGAGGATTGTATATTCAGATTCTAATTGTGGTACTCAGCAAGTGCCGGTGGTTCGATTATTTGTTCTTATCCTGCGGAAGTTTTCCGATCACTGCGCATATCTTCTGATAATCGCTATTAGATATATAACGAGAGAAGTGAGATGCCCACAGGCGCATGAAGTGCCACTGAAGTTTTAGTGTTAACAGCTTAACAGCAGCCAATCAGGAACGACTCCCAGGAACTCAAGCTGAGAGCGAACAGCAAGCTCTTGTCCATCTACAGTGGAGCTGTAAGCTGGAGAAGCTCAACCGAAACTCCTCTTTGCATCATATCATGGCGCTGAAAAAACAGAGCAGTTCTAGACAAGTTGGGAACACTACAGTTGGAATTCCAGTGGCCCATGGTGCTACGTGCGCCTGCTAGGCCTGCAATCGTTAGCCGCCGAAGCAGACTGGGGTAACATCACGTGATACAAGAACAACTGGTCGGTTGCTGTAACCTCGAGCACGTGATCTAGTCGTTCAATGGAGACAAGCGGAGCTGCGCGGCATTGCCGTTCCGCGAGCTAGAACTTTGGCACAGAATCGTCATCGCACCCGAGCCTTTGAATCTATTCTGGCTCTGACATTTTGATCTTCCCTGAGTTCATAACCTCGCAGTTTAGTACTGAGTCGGTTGAGAGAGACCCGGTGAGGAACAATTTCCGAAGACCATGCTAGTACTTACGACCAAAGACTTCGGTACGTCTAAACTGGCGGTGTATGACTTCATCCCGGGGTGCGACGCAGACTTGCCGCCTTCCGGAGATCCCAGAGCAGCACGCCCGATTCCTAGAATGTTACTCCTCCAACGCAGCTGTGACCAGCCATATTCGTATTGATAAAACCTGCGGCAGATCCTATTTTAGGGCGGTAGCAGGCCGCGCCATACGGACTTCCAGCTCTGGTGTGACGCTGGGGCCCTGATTTCAATTCTGAAAAAAACAAACTTTCTTCCTCTATGCTAAGGAAGATACCAGCATGGTGTTTTGATCATGCCCAACCGTGTGGCTATCGGTGTCAACACCTCGTGCTCCAGTTGTCGCTTCGGCACACTTCACAGCTAAATTTCACGACATTAACTCAGTAACTCAATCTTTAAAGTTCTGAGCCTTTGAGATCAACGCCGTGCGTCCCGGACCCCGAAATAATGCAGAGAACAAAACCAAAAGCCCTTCGCCATGCAATCTCTTGAAGCAAGTCCCCTCAAAACTGCGCCGTCTCTATTACACATTTGTCCCCTCGACTTTTGTTCAACTTTTTTAAATTCCACTACAGAGTCTGCAGAGCTGACAACCTTCTCAAATATTCGAATCCGCGCTCCCAACTAAATACATGCAGCAAACCCAACAGGTTGCTCGTTCTCCCTGCCGCGAGACCGGCGGCACGTCGCTGGTCTGCCTTCCAACTAACTAACTCAGTTTTCGTAACTCAATATACGAAAACTCAACAAAAAACATAGCTGTTTGCATGGAATGACTATAAGAAGCGCATCGCTGAACCGGAGCTCTCACGACTCAAGGTTAAAAAACGCAGGGCCCGTGGGAAACCATAAAAATAGTAGTGCGCAATGAGTTCTACGTATACGCTTCGCCAAAGACGGCAGCAGTGCGCTCCAAACAAAGGCAAAGCCGGCACTTCCGGCGCAACGGCACCCGGAAAGAACGGTCTCTGTTGCTTCGAAGAGCTGCCCGACTGGCAGCGTGACAACGATAAGATTTTAGCGGGGTATGTGCGGGAGACAAACTCAATGAAGAAGTGCTTTGAGTCCCTGACCTACTTCCACAACGAGACTGTCAACATCTATACGCACTTAATCCCAAGCGGGACTTATTTGGTGATGCTGATGTTTTTCACAGATCTGTTTCTCATCCCGCAGTTCCCCACGACCACGATGTCCGACTACATAATGATCAACTTCTTTCTCCTGGGCGCGTTTCTGTGCCTGATGTGCAGCACATGTTTCCACTGTCTAAAGCAGCACTCAGAGGCCCAATCCAACATATGGAGCAAGGTAGACTACATGGGAATCATTGTGCTTATCTCGTGCTCTACCGTCTCACTGCTGTACTACGGCTTCTACGACTACCTCTTTCATTTTAAGATGTTCACTATTGCGGTCGTCGTTCTTGGCTCCTGCTGCGCAGCGTTTGTGCTGAATGACAGGTTCAACGCCAAGAACTGGCGTGCCTGCCGCGCCGGGTTTTTTGTTACCTTTGGCTTCAGCGGCATCGTGCCCATTGTTGTCGGCCTCGTCAAGTTCGGCATCGCCGAGTCTTCCAAGAGGGTCCAGCTTAGGTTTGTGCTTCTGGAAGCCCTGTTCTACATCAGCGGTGCTGTCATCTACGGATTCAGGATCCCGGAGACCCTGCTCCCAGGGAAGTTTGACTTTGTGGGCCACAGCCACCAAATATTCCACATTCTCGTTGTGCTTGGTTCGCTTTGTCACTTTCGAGCGCTTCTCGGCTCATATTTCTTCATGCACACAGGCATAAGCAGCCCCGGTCTGCTGAACCTAAAGGCATTGTGAGCCCGAATGCGCTTGGAAGCAACGGTGCCATCACTTAACCACACATTTCTTATAAATTTCATATCTAATTGTATTTTAGTAACTCATGGCTTTTGATTTGATTTGTTAGTATGGTGAAAATTATTATTGGAAGCTTTCCTGACAGAGAAAACACCACACAGACCAAGTTAAGCGATGAGCACTAGTTCCATGGCGCTAGCAGCATACAGGAATGGCCTCAGAGCCACCAAGGTTGCTTTCGGGCAAGACCTTCGCATGCTTCAGGCCGCGAGGTCGAAAATGAGAGAGGGCATGGCAAACCCACCAAACCCCGAGCTGGCTCCCGAGCAACAGATACAGCATCTAAACGAGGTTTCGCAGTTTCTGAGGCGCAACATTGTCCAAGGAAAGCGTGGCGAAGGAGACAAATACACGCTCAACATCCACAAAGAGACGGAGCTTGGCGACAACGAGACTATCAAAACCACAAAGAAAACGCTAGTTTCCCGGGGCGGCGGGTGCTGCGGTGGCGGCCAGGGTCTCTACAAATAGAGCCGTGGTATGTCATACATGTAAATAGCTCATCAAGTATGGTTCATAGGGGAAACGGTCCGACACTGTAAATAACGTGCAGAAAGCACAGAGCTTCTTTGACAGACAAGTCGGAGGTTTAGGAATAGACTGTGAAATGCAGCGGCTAACGTTTTTTCGTGGACTTATCACGCCGCATTCCAGTCTACGGCCTTGAAAACTTATTTTAGCTATCATCTCTGCGGACGTTCTGTTACTCTACACTTCGCAGAGCGATGAGTGAGGGCAAGAGAGACGTCCAAATATCAAAGTCTCTAGCATACTTGCTTCGACATGGTGCTTTGAAGGAGAAACTGCCCATTGACCCTAACGGTTATATACCTATCAGCGTTTTGCTCCAGCACAATAGGCTCAAAAGCTTGCATTGCACACAACAAGATGTTGATCGCGTTGTGGCCAACAACGCTAAGAAGCGGTTCCATATCAAGACGGAAGATAACAATGTACTGATCTGTGCTACACAGGGCCACTCAATCGCCGCTGTGGCCCCTGCAGGCGATGTACTGCAACCAATCACCGCGGATGATAAGCTGCCAGAAAAGTTGGTTCATGGCACGAATCTCAAGAACTGCAAACTGATAATAGAGTCCGGAGGTATTCGGAAGATGCGCAGAAACCATGTCCACCTGGCTGCTGGCATCACCGGCCTCGACGGCGAAGTTGTAAGCGGCACTCGAACTTCAAGCAACGTTTTCATATTCCTCAAGCGCGAGTTAGCCTTCCAGCAACTACGCCTTTTCAAATCTCTAAATGATGTCTATTTGACTGCGGACGATGTCCCCACGGAGCTTTTTGAGAAGGTCCTATTGAGGACTCGGTCAGCAAACAAAAAGGGCATAAGCGAGCTTGTCTTGTTGCTGGAGTCAAAAGGCATACCAGTTGAGCTTCAATGAAACCAGCAAGCTACCAGAGGTTTATATACGTGTGCTTCTCAATTGCACTGTAGGGTACACTAAGTACTTCAAGACAAATTATCTACGAGGGATTGCAACGTTTCAGCGCCGCTAAAGAATTTCCAGCAGGCGGACTACTATCGACACACGAGAGACGCGTGAATTGAGTACTAATATCTTGATGCGAATTTACGGAACGAGTTCCTCCCAGGCTTATTCCTAAATTACTCTACCGCGCCATAGATAGTCAATAAAATTTTTGACAAACTATTGTAGATAGAAATTGAATATTTGAAAAACCGCTTGAATTGGGCACGAAAGCACAGCTCGTAAGCTCCGTATTACAATTCACTAGCTTTCTGGAAGCCATGATAGGATTTCAGGGATTGCGGACCCCCAAAAGATTATACAGCAGCACTATATCACAAGATTTCTTGAGAAATGTTCTTGAAAGAGTGAAGGAAACTGCGTCCAAAAAACCACTATCGAACAACGGTGGCACCAGGAACAGGAACCCAAGAGGTCCTCGAGGAAACAAGGAGGGCCGCAGCACCCGTGGTGCGAGCTCCGAATCGAGAGATAACTTTAGAAGAGTAGGGAACAAGACCGTTCCTGGAAACGATTCAGAGGCGGCTCCAAGGCCCAAAAAGCCTTGGATCAACGCAAATGTTGTTAACAGGCAACCCCAGTTTCAGCGGAAAACCGGTGCGGCCGGACTCTCCTCCAAGCAGAAAGTCGATGAATCCTTAATGGATGCCCTAGACGCAGTGCAGCAG
Source organism: Lachancea thermotolerans CBS 6340 (assembly GCF_000142805.1). Taxonomy (NCBI): domain Eukaryota; kingdom Fungi; phylum Ascomycota; class Saccharomycetes; order Saccharomycetales; family Saccharomycetaceae; genus Lachancea; species Lachancea thermotolerans. Next base: position 786,202 of record NC_013079.1, on the reverse strand, counting down.
GGCAATGTCAAGGGCAAACCACAAACGACGAGAGGGAGACGCGCCCCGAAGACTGCGCAAAAATCTGTGCCAGGAATGAGCCAGTCTCCTGGCTCGGTTGAAGGTATAGTGGCTCAGGCAAAAAAATCTACCGTCTCTCGGCAGTACGTTCCTGATGAGCCAACTCCTCTGTCGTTGCTGAAGTACGCTCCAAAACTAGCCTACAGTTCATCTTCGAAGATGAGCAGCTTCGGCGTTTCCACTCTGGATCAGAGCGACTTTCCGTTAACTCGCCGAGTAAACTTAGGCGTTGCCACCTCACCTTCTCAGAAGCCTTTGAATGTTTCACTCAGTCCAAGAACTGCAGCATTTGGTCAGTACGCCCCTGCCTCATCACTTGTCTGGTGCAAAGAAAAGCTTTTGAAAAATGTTAGTATACGTGCTGATTTCGATCAGTTTGAGTCTTCGGTGAATGGAAAGTACGAAAAGCTGGTGCCAGCCACAGAAAGGGATTTCCAAGCCGTGAGCAAAAATAACCAGAAAAGGGCCGAGCTAGTCAACAACAGCGACGTGGTAAGATTGAGCTTGCAGAAGAGCAACATGGATTTCGCCAGCAAAAGTCTTGTTTATCAGGTTTGTTCGGGATTGGAGCCTATTTCAAGCCTGAAGGCATGAATTTCAATACCGCTGCTAGCAAGCGTCGACTTAAATACCTGTATATACACACTTAACCACAAAAGGACAATATATCTCTATTCAGCACCAAGCCTACGAAGCAACTTTTGCTTGGATTGAATTCGCTCCTTTAAAAGGGATTTGTGGACGTTCTGCTGACCAAGAGTACTCTCAAGCTTTATTATAATAGGCGTGATTGCGTCGACAATGCTCGCCAGACTGTAGTCGAGAGGAACTGACTCTAAGACCGCAATGATTTGGTCGCGGTGTTTCAAGTGTCTTAAATGTTTCTGAATGTGCTTTTGAACTAAAGCGATAGAGTCTCTTTGAGAGTTTAGCTGCAAATAATATTTTAGAATTTTAACGACATTCTCTTCCTTAACTATGCGGTCAATGGTTTCGTAATCATTAAATGTCATTAACTCGTCCAGCAAGTTTTCACCAAAAACAGCTTCTTTATCCTCATCTTTCACTAAATATAATGTCAGGATGTTGGCTATATCAAACTTCTTAACCTCATCACACACAATATTCAAGAAAGAATTCTCACTCTCGTACATGAGACCACGCAATTTGTCACAAATTTCAAGCACGCGGGAGCACCTAGGGTTTTGCCTTAAGCTTAGATTAATGAAGCTCCCAAAAGCTGGCTTTAGATAGTCAAGTTCCTTCGAATAAGTCGCTGAAAGCTCTGCGAAAAAGTCCCATAAGTTTTCAGTTTCCATCAGCTCTTGCAGATCAGCGACATAATAGTCTATCATGTAGCGCTTATCATTAAGGTCGCCAGCCCCTAAGTTTTCAAGTAATAATATCTTCGTGCTGCTTTTATCGGCCATTGATATCAAATTCTTTGTTTTGAGCTCCCCGCACTCTAGGATCTTACGGATGTTTCCGATAACAGGCTCGCGCTCTTTGGTCGTTTTGCACCTTTTTATCAAATAGATAACATCTCTGAGAAAGTCTTGACCAGTATAAGAATTCTGTTGTTGGAGATGGCCATAATTGATTAAAAGGAAGTTGCTGAAATCCAGTGGGCGATCCAAGTCGCGGAGTAGTTCTAGACATCTGGAGTAATCACCGCACCTAGAGCACAGCTCTAACAGAACAGGTGCATACCGTAACTGTTTCTTTTCAACCTTTTTAATGATATCAGGAAAGCTTGCAGGCTCACACTGATCGATCTCAATATCAAAGTCTTTTTCAATGCAGATTCGTACTATGGCGAGATCAAAACTTCTCAGCACGTTCTCAGAGTCCTTGAGTTCGTCAAGCCGGCTGCGCTTCAATGTCTCACGCATAAACGATAACACACCGAGGCTGTTTTCAATTTTGTTCTCGAGTTTCAGCGAGCGCGTCTCGGCAATGAATTTCTGCAAGCCATGAGGTGCCCAAAGATCCCCATATATTTCAATACCGCAAAGATGAAGGAAAATTCGGATGTCAATAACTTGGGAAAAGCTACACCACTTTTTTGCAACATCCATGTCTATTGAAGAGCAGTGCAAAGTCTCTAAAAGCAAGTAGAGGGTCCTAAAGAAATTTCTTTCCACTTTAGCAAACACTGAGAGAACGGGGCTGGACTCGATATCACCGAGGATGCGCGTGACATGATCGATAGCCGACTCACTGTAATCAGTGACTTCTAAAATGACAGGCTTTTTGCAAAAAAGATAAATACCCGCTGAACAGTAGAGAACTAGTGGCGTACTTTCTTCGAAGATGCTCTGAACATACTCCTTTTCTTGGTTGATCCTAAACTCATGGTTCCCAGATTTCAAAGGAACGAGCCTCAGTCTGTCCACTACCAGTGATTTATTCTCTGAATTGGTAACGCTAAAAATATGCGAAGATCTCACAAACCGAATCCTCTTCTGTCTGTTGCTTGTGATTGTCTGAACAAGAGTGGGCTCTTTATTCACTTCAACTTGGTAAACGTACACGCCAGTCACGCCATAGTCCACAATGACAAAAGGAAGGTCAATCATGAGATCGAGGGGAAACCTTTCAAAAACAATAGTTCCTTGAGTTATATCGCCTTGAGTGTTCACAACAAGCCCCATAGCACTCTCCCCTTCTGAGCTTCCGCAAGCAAGCAAAAACTCATTGGAGCTATATGGCGCTATCAAAGGATTAAGGTTTGTGCTTGTTTCGCTGACATGAAATAAAGGAGTTTCTGAACCATCCTTCAAATCAATGAGCTCATAGTTTGGTCCCCTGGCAGCCAGGAGACTTTTCCCATGCACTCGCGCTTTTGTTATAGGCTTATTGTACACTGTACGAGAAGTTGTAACTTTTCGATTTGAGATGCGTAGCGCTCTGGCGCCACTTTCGCCAAATATTTGGATCTTGTAACTACTAGAATTAGCGGAGTATTTCAGAACAATAAAGTCGTTGACTTCCGATATGTTGCTCATATTCGGTACAGGAGCGAATTCCGGCAGGAGAAAGAAATGCAACGAGCCATCGCAATGGACCAGAGCGAGCTCGATCAGAGGCAATATACGGATTCTTTCAATTGGCAGATCGCGGTCATCGTCAAACTTTGTTTGAGAAACTAACATGTAGTTTCCTGGCTCCATTTCAAAATAGTGCAGAAGGTCACCAACGTCGGTACCTAGGTAGAGATTATTGTCGTATGCGTCGAAAGCAGTAAAATTGAGCTCCTTGGGAAGCCATTGGATGAGAGGCTGTAGCTTTATAGGCCCCTCTGATATCTGCAGATCTTCCGCCTCATCTCCGGATGCCTCTGAGGGAGAATCGAGCTCCGGCGCGTTTTCTTGATTTTCTATTACGTCGTCTTGAGATTCCTTGGTAGTGTCTGAAGAATTGTTTCCTCCATCACTCATATCAAATCGAAGCAATGGCACTCTCGTTCACCTATGCTCGGATTTGGGCTGTGCTCATCATATTCGGTAACTGGAGCTAACATCTATGCCAGCCCAGCTCCGTCACTAATGACAGATGAACGCTCTTCATTATATATAATATACATGCTCAAGTTGGGAAGCCTAGGACTAGTTAGGCTTTGTTGTTCATGAGTTTCAAAAGCAGCCGAGCGCCCTTGTTAGACTCGTCATCCTTGTTAATCTTCTTAGAAACCTTCTTCAGGTCTTTGAAGAACTTTTTGTTTTCAGTTTTTGATAATGATTCGTAGATTGCCACAATGGTGAAAGAACTGTCCGCATTATTGATCCAGTCCAGCAGGTTGGTTTCATCAATTATGTCCTCGTAGAATTGCTGAGCAAACTCAGTTCCTAAGCCTAGGACACTGTGCAATGGCTCAACTTTCTTCTCCTTTGCGTTCCATTTACCACCTTGGATTAACGACTTCAGCAGCCTTACAGAAAACGGCTTATGAATTGGATGGGACTCTTCAGAAACATCGCCTTTGAAGTAAGTAGAAACAGTGTTAACAATTTCGCGGTGCTTTTCCTTTTCCTTGTCACTCAGCTGGTCGTAGAACTCATCGTTGACTAGAACTTCACTGACAAACTGAGATCCTAAGTTGTCAGAGAGGATCATGTCGTAGTATTTAGAAATCGTGCTCAAGTACATTGGAGCAAACTTGTTCAAGAGTTCTTTCCTTCTTTGCTCGAAAGGCTTCTTAGAAGTCGCTTTAGAGTATTCGATGTACCGGTTCAAATCTTTTTTAACAATAGGAGAGAAGTACTTGCCATCTAGACCCAACAAAATGTAAAGGAATGGTCTTCTTCCATATTTGTCCACGACGAAGCTTTGGAGCATCTCCTTTACACTTGGGCCAAAGGACTTAAACATCAAAACTGTGTCATCAACACACATGAGAGCGGTGATGAACACCAAGTTGCCGTGCTCATTTCTGATCAATTTGTCGGCGTGGTCCTTCAAATTCTTGATGATCATCTTTCTCTCCTTCGCGGTGGCTTTAGCTAATAGCGTACAAGCGACATCGGCACCTTCGGGAGTATGGACCAACTCAGCGTACTTTTCGTCCAGGAGCTCGATGAACTCAGAGGTCTCTTTTTCCCCTGCAATCTTGACATAGTCTCTCATGGCGGCATGCAAAATCTGGAACCCAGTGGAGCCCTTCTCGACAGACGCGGAGATAGTACCAATTAAGTTTCTCGCTATGATAGTCTTTTTTTCGGCGCTGCTTTCGCAGACTTGTTCTAGAGTTTGGTTCTTGTGAGCGTCCCTGAAAACTGCATACTCGGACCCCCAGAACTCTCTTAGCATCTGCTGCTTTTGTTCGTGCGAGGCGTATAACACGTAAAGGTCTTCCACCACGTAAGCACCTTCACGATGTCTCATAAGCTTTCTTAAGGAGCCGTGCAGCTCATCAATGATTAGCTGTCTGGACTGCTTAGAGCCGTAGTGCAGTAGCTTAACCAACAAGTACTTACCATAAGACGAGGTGGCAAGGACGTAGTATTGGCCCTTTAGCGCAGCAACAATCTGGTCACGGCGCGCTTTAGAAGAATACTTGACGAGAGTCTGCACTACACGCGAGGCATCATGCTTCATCACAAGGTCGCTGATACAATCCTTAGAGAGCTCCCATATTTCATTCGACAACTTTTCGCGAACTTCCTTGGGCATTGGAGGATTCTTTACACGCAACCTTTCCCAGAGTGACTTTATTTGCTGGACCTGAGTTCCTGACTTCCTCTGCAGCTTACGCTCTTTGAGCAGTTTTCTTTGTTCTGCGTGCTGGCTAACACCGCCCTTAGAATCATCTTCGCCTTTAGCTTCTGAAGAGCCCTCCGACTCATCCTCTGAGCCTTCTGAGCCATCTTCTTGCTCCCCTTCGCTTGAAGACTCGTCTAGTTCATCTTTGTCGGATTCGCCGCTCGAAAGCACTTCGTCAAGGTCGTCCTCCTCTTCAGATGAGGACCCGCTAACACCCTCGTCTTCGGGGACCTTCGAAGACAACTTGGCCTTCTTGGCTGTTTTCTGGTCCTTTGCATTCAGCGAATGCTTTTTCCCTGATTTCTTTGAGATAACGGGCGCCATTACTACTGATTTCTCGAAGGATTCAGCTTAGAAGAGCTCATCGCATCGAACATTAGCACTCTAAAATTTTTTAAACACTGCTAACTACTACCGAAAAGAAAAAAAACGTCTCTATGGAAAAAAAAACGTCTGTCTAGAATAAAACGACAAGCAGCGCAGCTCCACAACATGTGTACTGACAAGGCACGGAACTTCTCGACCAATACAGTGTTTAAGCAGACAGTCTGTACTCTGATCCTGTGGGTAAGTGACTTTGGTAAAAGCTATGTTATAAATGGCATTTGATTATGCTGAAAGATTGTTTAAAGAATAAAATTTGAGATTGAGTATGATGCTGGACTGAAAGATTGTCAGCTCACAATTTCTCTAACCGGCCGGCAGATCTCTTAGCCCCCAAACGTCACTACATGCGCTAAGAGTGACGATCCTTACAAGGTGACATGGTAAAAAGTGACAGCAAAAAGAGCCTAAAAGAGCGATTAGCATTCCATAAGCTCGTCAGAGGGCTTGCTCTTGTGGTAGTCATGCAAGTCGCCGTTGCCAGAGGAGTTTTTTTGGGCAGCCAACTGCTGCTTCCGTTTCTTGGCTAGGGTCTTTGATGCTTTGATGTTGAAACCATCCTTTAGAATCATCTGCACTTCCTCCAGCTCCAAGCCGGAAAGTTCTGGGTAGCAGAAGTAACAGAAAAAGAAAGATACCAGCGACAAGCCAGCGAACAGCGCGAAGGTACCGGTTGGCGTTATGTTTTGCAACATGGTTAAGAAAGTTGAAGCAATAACCAAGGAACCACCCCAGTTTGTCGCAGTGGAGTACGACGTCCCGATACCCCTAACGGCTTGTGGGAACAGCTCAGATTGTTGCCATGGAACCGTACCAATTCCGAGAGCGTAAAATGCAGCGTAGAAAATAATGGAGAGAATCACGATAATGCCCCATGCGCTGAAACCCTGATGTTCAATGGTTGCTTGGCCGCCACCCTCGAAATGAACACCAAGGAAGTGGAACGCCACGGCACAGACGATCAGAGAACCGCACATACCTGGCAAACCAATCAACAGGATGCATCTACGGCCGATACGGTCAATAGCGAAAAATGCCACTAGAGTGAAAACAAAGTTGGTGCCTGCAACGACTATGGAGACGGCAGCAGAATCGCTGAATCCAACGGTCTCAAAGATGGTGCCAGAGAAATACATCAACGAGTTCCAACCACAGAATTGCTGAATTCCTTGCAAGGCGCACCCTAGGATGAGAGCTCTGAAATTGGAAGGAACGGTGTGTATTTCCTTGATTGTGTTCCAAACCTTCTTTGGGATAGTGTCGCCCGGTATGGTACGATTGAGGGCGTTGAGTTCCTGGATCTTCTGATGGATGAGTTCACTAGGGGCATCAACATAACTCTTGCCAAGGACTTCGGCTGCTTTATCAAGTCTGCCTTTCATGACGTAGTAACGAGGAGTGTCGGGCAGGAACCAAAAGCACACGAACTGGATGCATGTGGGAATCAAGGAGAGACCCACTAAAATACGCCATCCATTGTGCACCTTGTCCAGACCGGCACCACAACCGTAGGCAACTAGCTGGCCGCCTGTGAGACACAGGGAGTTGATAACAACAAGTCTACCTCTAATGTTCTTGGGTGCGATCTCACCGATGAAGAGGGGAGAGATCAAAGACCCAATGCCCACACCGAAACCCATGATGAGACGACCCACGGCCATCTGCCAGAAAGAGCGTGCCGAAATTTGCAGCACAGCGCCTACGGTGAACAGAAGGTTGGAAAACATGAGACATGGCTTACGGCCCCAGATGTCGGCACTCGTACCGGCAAAGATGGAGCTGATGAGTGCACCCAGCGACGTTGCGGCGGTGATGATTTCCTTGTCTCCGTACGTCAGCGCGCGGTGGTCGAGGTCTGTGCCGATGGAGACCAGCGCACTGGAGATGTAACCTGTGTCGTAACCGAACATGAACCCCGAGATCGAGGCTACGAACGTCAGCACAATGATGAAGGGCGACACCTTCTGGTTGAATGTGATCATCACCGAGGTGTCATCCTCGTCGTTGACGGGGCGTATCTGTATGCGGTCGTCGAGCAGTGCGCCGTCCGCGTCTAGCTTGCCATTCGTTACGTCAGGCTCGATAACTGTGATGGACTGCGCCGAGTCGTCGTTGGAGTCCTTGGAGGCATCAATTTCGTGGAACCCGTGGCCGTGCCCCTGGGCACGGTCCTGCGCGCGGCCGGCGAGCGCAGACTCGGCTCCCGAAGCGCTTCCAACACCGGATTCTGGCTTGCGGAGCGTCATGCGTTAAAGCAAGAGTTCTGATTGCAGAGCAGTACTGGTCTAAATTAAAACTTGGCAAAAAACGTCCCAAAAAGCTCGCCTGGTCGGTGTTTATATATGTCTTTTCTTCCTGAGCGGGGTTGGGAGGCCTTGCGGTGACGACTAGCTAAGGCTCGCGTGGCTGCAACTGGTACCTGCTGGACTCTGCGTTAATGAGGGGCTTCGAAATATCTAGAAACCGTGGACTCTGCTCTTGTCGCTGCTATCGGGCTGTTTCTAGCGCGTTTGCGGGATGTTGATTGTACTGGAAAAGGAGCTAGGCCCGGCGAAAATTTTTAAAACGCCCTAGCGACAGCCGAGGACCGCTTCTGACCGTTCAAAGAAGCCACAGGTCCTTTGGCCCCATTAGCACTACACAAAATTAAATAACTTCTCGGCGACCAGAAAGCTCACCAATGACCTGAGTTAGCCGCTCAGCCAAGAGAGTCAAAAGTTCCCGTTCTTTAGAGCCCAAACATGCCTCTGTTTGTCTATGTGCTGAAGCGCTAACTGGCAACTGTCCTCACACGTGAGCTGTCGCACGTGGAGGGCCTGCGAGGTCGGCGAAAATCTTTTTTGTGGTTACAGGAGGCTCTCAGCCCTTCATGCGAGTTCGCCGAAGGTGCGTCGCCGAAGTCGCGTCGGCGATATCATGTCGTACGCATCCAACAAAAATAGCATAGTGTTACTAGGGACGTGATGCAGACACGTGGTGGCGGTTCCATGTGAAAGATTGTTACTGTCACTAATGACGGAGGTTCGGCGCAGGCCGGGTCACACTCTTGCGGGTTTGTTTGTGGTCACGTGTTATATAGGCGCGATTCACGTGATTGCGCCGTCGATGCATTATGTAGTAGCCACAAGGGCCTGTTGGCTGGGTGGGCGCGCCCATGGCGACCGTCACAGCTCGTCGCGGATTCTCGCAAATGCGCCGTCCACCGCGTCCTGAACTAGAGACTCCATGGAGGCCGTGGCCTGCTCCGTTGCGGCCGTTTGTGCGGACTCCGCAGACACCGCAGACACCGCAGACAACGCGTTTGTCGCGGTTGAGGCAATTGCAGGCGCCACGGTGTTGAGGACCATAGGGGCCGGGACCTTGGTCTTCGGCAGCGCACCTAGTGACGCAAGAAGCGCACGCGAGAAGCGGAACCACATCCACAGGGCCAGTTTCACCGGCAGCTTGAAAATGCGCCGCCATAGCACCCAGGCGATGCACAGCCCCAGAAATGAGAGCCCCGTGTAGATCTGGCGCCTCTCGCGCCCCGAGGAATCGTTAATTATCTTAACAATCTTCGAAGATGTGTGCAGCACGCCCGACAGACTGTCGAATCGGTCGTTCAGCTTGTGCATGGACCTGGTCTGCTCCTGCAGCTCACCGAGGTTCAGCTCGCTCTGCATCACCGAGCTTTGCAGCAGATGGCTGGTGCGCATCAGCGTCGATGTGATCTTCTTGTTTGTTGTCAGCAGCTGCTGTTTCTTGGACACCGGTTGGCCGGCGCCCTCCTCTTGCGACTGCTGTTCTGCCCTTCCCTGCTGTTCGGCGACCTGCTCCCTGTATTTCGCATAACGCTCTGCCCGCAGCTCTTTGAGGCGCGCGCCGAACTCGTCATTTGCCTCAACCTGGGCCGCTTTATACCGCTTCTCCAGCGCGACAACGAAGTCTACTGCCTGCACGATCTGTGCCACATGCTCTGCCGCCTCCTCGTCATCTTTGCCAGCACCGCCCTCTATTTTTAAGTCGTTAAACCTCTTCCAGCTTATGCGCAAGCCGCGATGCCGCTGCGTCGCGCAGACTATCAAAACCCGGACCATTTCAGCGTATTGGGAAAGGACCTCCACCGCCGCTGCCGAGTAGGGGTCTGAAAGCAGCTGCGCTTCTAGCTGCTGTAGCTTTGACACGTAGCCATCGAATTCTGAATCTTGGATCATCGCGCCACGAAACCTGTCCGCTGAAGAGAGGGATCCACATTGATATATACCCAACTAAATTCCAATTCAAACTTAACTTATTTGACTCGTATGATGCGATGTCGATAACCTTTTAAGCGATCGGATTAGCCGCCGAGCTCTTCTCTCGTAGATCTTCATTTTTGATATCAAGCGAGGTATTAATGAACGACTCAACTTACCGTGTGTCGTTTTCAGAAGATTCAGACGATTCCCAGGATGACACGGTCGTCCCATTCATCACCCTCGTCAGAAACAGAAACGTCCTTCCCCCTTCAGAGTTTGTTGATTCAATCGCAAACGACAACTTGAAAAACTGCCACAACCTCGTGTTCCTCCTGTGGTTACTCAATAGCCCAGTCCACCTCAACCACGAGTTTTTGAGGAGTGATCGCCCATTCCTGCTATTCAGCAATTGCTACAGTGCCTCTGGTTCTCACAACTACGAAGAATATTTGCAAATATGGCCTCGATTCGCGAAAACAGGAGGAGATTCGGCAGACAGCTTTGAGGTTTCGGTGTTTCCACAGGCGCTTCAGTTCACCAAACTTGACCAATTCCGCATGGACAAACTGACGCATCAGTATACGCAACAGTTCGGCCGCATACTGAATTCCTACAGCTTACAAAGCTCCCAGCAAAGCTCACATTACCTAAGGGCGAACCTGCACGCTCTGCTCCAGTCCTACGTGTACGACACATTATTTGATCTTTTCTTTAAGTGGAAAAGCTGGAGCCAAATTACGGGCAGGGGTTTCGGACTTGTATCCTTCTCATCGCTGGTGGGGAAATTTTGGGACTCCTACATGTGCTTGCAATTTGATGACTCGCTCCAGAGCCTTGCGTCAACCCTTAATTCTAAGTCCGATTGCAAAAACTTCACACAGCAGCCTGAAACTGACTTCACTGGCTGCAAGAGTTGGCGTATTAGGTACGCGGTGTGGGTCGATACTGCAAACGGTATAATGCTACTGATTAATGGTGTTAATGGGGGTAATATTGGGGTTGTGCCGGCCCAGGGACTCGACTTGACTCCTCGAAATGTTGAGCAAAATATATCCAAGTTGTTGCTATTTGTTAACATGTGCTTAATCGAGTGCCTTTCATGGGAGCTCAATGGCAAGACAGAAACAGGGCTGTATATCAAGGGCGGATGAACGGTGCCGACACAAAGTCTTCCTCACATTCGTTTGTTTAATAGGCTATTTTTCGTAAACGAGACGAATAATTTTTCAGGGTTCTACGAAGTTCATAGAACGAGTAGTTAAGAATCACAAATCATTGCGCTTTACCACTACCTAGCCAACGCTTTTCGCAGATTCTTCAGCAAAGCTATCACAGAGTTCCAACTATGGCGAAATCTAATGCGCCTCTTAATCCCAGAACTACGAGTTTCGAGTTCAGCGGGATTCCCGGAGCCTTGGGCATCACGTTTGGCCTTCCACTTGTGTGCGTCGTGCTCAACCAAATGATACGTCCAGACTACCATATCACCGGCTTCTTTTCGAACTTTGATGTGGCAGAGCTATGGAACCATATTAAACCCCTGAAGTGGTACATGACAAATAGAGAGTTGTGGACTTATTATTTATGTTGGTTTGGTTCCTTAGCCATCCTCGACGTTGTTCTACCTGGACCTGTTATGGAGGGCGTGGAGTTGAGAGATGGTACAAAGCTGAGGTACAAGATCAACGGAATCGCCCTTTGCTCCTTGCTTTCATCGGTTCTGGCCGTGAGATGGAAGCTAACCGGGGGCCAGTTGCCCGAGCTACAATACCTATATGAGCACCAGACTGATTTCTGCATCATTGTCGTTATCTTCTCGTTTATCATGTCAGTTTTTCTCTACATGGCCAGCTTCTTCCCATTGACTGGCGAGAACGGCACTGGAACAAAAGAGCGCATACTTTCGGTGAGTGGCAACACCGGTAATGTGATTTACGATTGGTTCATCGGCCGCGAGTTGAACCCTCGTGTGGGGCCTCTGGACCTTAAAATGTTCTGTGAGTTGCGCCCAGGTTTGCTGCTATGGTGTTTGATAAACATCTCCTGCTTGCATCACTATTATTTGGAGACTGGCAAAATCAACAATGCCATCCTGTTTGTAACATTGGCCCAAGGATTCTATGTCTTCGACGGTGTACTGAACGAAGAGGGTGTGCTTACCATGATGGACATCACCACGGATGGATTCGGTTACATGTTGACGTTTGGAGACTTGGCGCTAGTTCCTTTCACTTACACCTTGCAAGCTAGATATCTCACCGTCTCTCCCATAACTTTGACCAAGGGGTACCTGGCTTTCTTAACGGGAATCATGGCACTTGGCTACTACATTTTCCATTCTGCAAATAAACAGAAATCCGACTTCCGTCACGGCAAACTCCCACACTTGGAAAGCATGGACACCAAGCGCGGCACCAAGCTTCTCTGTGATGGCTGGTGGGGCATGTCACAACATATGAACTATTTTGGAGACTGGCTGATTTCTCTAAGTTGGTGCTTGGCGACGGGGTTCCAAACTCCTCTGACCTATTACTACTCGCTCTACTTTGCCACGTTGTTGTTCCACCGTCAACAGCGTGACGAACATCTGTGCAAGATCAAATATGGTGACGATTGGAAGAGGTACGAGGAAAAGGTCCCTTACAAAATCATCCCTTATGTATACTAGGGAGCAAAAGTATTGACTTGGCGGTTGTCCGGACCGCCACTTTAGTCTTCATTTTAGCTTACTTTCTATATTTTCTCTGTATATTCCTCAAAAATATAACAAGGCAGCCCTTGGAACCCTGCCTGTTCACGACTGTTGCACATCCCTGGAGTGGTGATCTATGAGGTCTTGCTGATACTTGCAGAGAGCTTCGCGCAACAGAGGAACGAACTCATCTCTGACTAACGCATGGTGATCACCAAATCCTTCAGGGCGGATTTCGAAATCCGTTTCATCATGAACAAGCTCTGGAACCACGATCTTGCCTTCGCAGACGCTATTCCCTGATTCGGCTTCCACAACCTCTGTAGCAAACGAGAGGTCGAGGTCGAAGTAACAAATGACTTTACCCTTGCGCTGCGAGACGTGCGAATCGCCTGAAACAGAATTGACTCTGGTAACACGTACTGTGGTTGCGCCGTCTTTGGCATCACAAGAGATCTTTAGCTCTTGCATGTAGGTTTGGGTCCATGGCAATGTGTTCTTGTCGACCCAGTGCCAGTTGTTAGGATTCAGAACCACCATCTCCAGTTGCTAGGGATCGATTGTGAGCGAAAAGAGATACAAAGAAGGGGACAGCGTAAAACTCAAGAGATACAGGCTCTCTGGCGAAACAATTAGGCTTGCTTATGCGTATTTCCCTCTTTATAAGTATAGGAAACTTGGCTCATCGCAGCGAATCTTCCAGATACAACACTGAAAAAAAAAAATGCTAGTAGCCGTGATCAAAAGACAGCGGGAGCTGAATTGCACGTCCTCCTAAAATGGATCAACACATAAGACCGTCGTCTACTTAGACTTCGATTTGGACTTAGAGCTGATGGCTGCGGTAGAAGACAGCGCTGCTATACGCGACTTGGAGAATAGCAGCCAGGGCTTTTCTTTCACGTGATCTACGTGTGCGCTCAGTTGGGTAGCGATGTGAGGGTCGAATTTGCCGTCTTGAACCACCAGTAAGAGGCCGTCATGGTCTGTCGAGGTGCAAGCACCCAAAGAATCGCTGGTACCGCGTGGCAGTGGCACTAATGTGATGTCGCAACTGCTGACTTGTGCGAGAATTGGGATCTGTGACAGCAACACGCTTGGCACGGAGTCGCGATTGCAGACAAATAAGAACACGGAGTCTGAGGTGGGCGGCGCTTCTAAGTACTGCACCACGCTGTTGAACCCGAAATGAGCGTTGAGAGTGCCCTGAAGCTTCATTGCGTGTGCGTGCGCCAAAGGCTCTATCACGTGACTACGAACCAGTTCTGCGACGAGCGGCTGGTCGCGTACGTAGGGCCACATGTGTGCCTCATCTGTGAATGGGTTGTCGAGAATCGGCTTGTATACCTGCTTCCGGCGCGCAGTATTTTGCTGGATTTCCTTTAGAGAGCTCATCGAATTCTTACCCTGTTGTCAACTAAGTGGAAAGAGACTTTTCAGAAGCCAAAAACCAATTAGCGCGATGAGCCGTGTGTTGTGATTGATTGGATGGGAATAAGTGTTGAGTAAACGTATAGACCTTGGCAACGGCCGGGTTGCCAGCCGGGGCGTCAGCCGCTTCTGACAACTTGCGAGCTCCCCAGTGATATTTATGCAAGTATTGAGTTTGTTCTTGTGGGTTTAAGTAAGGCGCGACAATAACATAGTTGGTTGGCCCCTTCGTATGTTCAGCTCAAGCTCGTGCTCCTACAACTACGTGGTCCCTCAAGTAGCAACAAGCTTTCAGACCGAGACATTTATGTATTCGCACCCATAGCGCAAAGTTCCACAGCTGGAAAGTGAGTTCCGCACTCTTTCTTGAATTTCTTTCTCATGTAGAGAGGTCTTTATAACAAGGCAGCGTCTCCTGTTGTAAACAAGCGCGAGCGTCATGCGTGGTCTGGCATTTTTATACGTATGTGTCCAGGCACTTATTCTGAAGACTTTCTCTTCATACAATATCTTGCGCAGCACTTCTGAGAATAGCTCGCCCCTATAAATAATACAGCTCTGCCAAATAGCAATACGAAAGGCAGCACAGAGGTTCTTGACTTCTTGGGCGTGGGATTGGTAAGGCGCGCCATCTGCCTAAGCTTTATAAAAGAATTTAACCGGGATTCGTGTACTTTGCGCATACCGTTTAGGGTGTCTCTGTTAGAATTTAGATACATTATGTTGAGGGCCCCAACCTATAGCGCTCTGGAAATGCTCTTGAACATGACCGCTCACTGCATTCTGGAGCTCTCCAAATTTCTGTTGTCCGACATTCGGCCGATGCTCAGACGTCCATTGTCGCCTTTATCTTTATCGAAGAAACTATTTAAAGTTTTCAGCTTTCGCAGGTGCGGATGGCAACTTACCAACAAACACATACCATAAAACGACAGTTCATGGGACAGAAAGACTGTGCGTATGGTCTGAGGCCGTACCCGGATCACAAAACAAATGCCCTGAATCCCTGCTTTTTGTCAGCTGTGTCAGTGGGCCATGCATCGTTTTTCGCAATTATTGGCGTCTTTCAACTAGCTCGCCTCGCGCGCGAAAGGCGTGTACCTCCCAATTTTAGATATGTTTCCTCCTGGAAATCTATTTCTACCAGACATCTTCTCCACTTGTCAAATATCGGGTTGCAATCTGTACTTTTCATTTGCGCGTTATCCGTATGTGGGCCCGATACTTCCCAAATCACGAAGTGGGGCTTGGTTTCTCAACTGCTGTACGTGGCTTTAATTTCGCTACCTTCTCAGGTAATAGAGTTCTATAAATCTACTGCATCCTTGGCGGGGCAGCTCTTCTACTACCTGACCCAGATCTTCCTCTTGGGATACCAACTCGGTCAGAGGATAAGCCATTACCCCGATGAAAGATTCGTCATTGTCACCGGGAGCTACGGGGCATTTCTGGAAGTCGCCCTTCTTGTAAATGCCATCTCTATTTTCCTCTACGACCTCCTCTCTTACAAGCCGTCCCAAGAGCTGTTAAACTACTATGAAGAGCATAAAATGTACCAAGAGTGCAACCTTTTGCAGAACTTGACCTTCACTTGGATGAACAAACTTATCGGGCAAGTGTACCGCGATGGTGAGATCAAAGACCCTCATAACATGCCTTTGCCGCCAATCAATCTGAGCATCAAGGAGAAGGCTGGCGCGCTGGGTGCCAGTTGGGCCAAAGAAAACTGGACCGGGAGAAATTCCCTTCTATGGGCCATCATGAATACTTTTGGAAAGACTATTATCATAGCGATATCCATTGAAGTCGTCAAGGACTTCATGACGATTCTGCAGCCCCAGCTTTTGAGGCTCTTTATCGAGGAATTTAATCAAGACCGCGAGCGCACACATCCTCTTATCAACGCCGTCTTTATTGCATTTGCATTATTCCTCATGAAGCTAGTTTCAACCTGCCTATCAAACCAATTTTTCATTATGATTTTTGAGGCCGGGATGGGGATCAGAGGAGCGCTTATGACAATGCTCTA
Organism: Lachancea thermotolerans CBS 6340; assembly: GCF_000142805.1. NCBI lineage: Eukaryota > Fungi > Ascomycota > Saccharomycetes > Saccharomycetales > Saccharomycetaceae > Lachancea > Lachancea thermotolerans. The sequence goes on along the minus strand of NC_013079.1, from coordinate 770,127 downwards.
TCAGAAGTCCCTCAAGTTGTCTTCGGAAGCTCGCGAGGGCAAAACTGCTGGTGACATTATGAACATGATGGCAGTTGACGTCCTCAGAATTCAGAGGTTTTTTGAGACCTCTCAAGAACTGGTCGGATCGCCCATTGCTCTTCTAACAACACTTGTGTCTTTATACACATTTCTGGGGTACTCCACTGCAGGCGGTGTTGTTATAATGGCGGTTATGTTTCCAATCAACAGCTACTTGTCTCGAAAGATCAAAGTACTCATCAAAAAGCAAATGGAATATAAAGATGCAAGAATAAAGACTGTCACAGAAATTCTAAATTCTGTCAAAACTGTCAAGCTGTACGCTTGGGAAGAGCCTATGCTGAAAAGACTCGACCATGTTCGTAACGAGCTAGAACTTGAAAGTTTCAAAAAGATTGCTGTCATGAATAACTTAACGCTATTTGCATGGAACTGTGTACCTATTTTGGTTGCTTCATCCACGTTTTTGATTTACGCATTGGTAATGGATGTTCCGCTGACGCCACAGATTGTATTTCCCTCTTTATCATTGTTTGATATACTCAATGACTGCATTTATACAATTCCTCGCACCATAATAAACTTCATTGAAACTGGTGTTTCTATGGGAAGATTGAAAGACTTTCTATTAGCAAAGGAACTTGACAAATCTTTCATTGAGTTCGAGAGTCTACCCGACGATCCAAACGTCCCCGTCATCGAAGTGCATAATGCAACCTTCTTGCGCAATTTGCCTACTAAAGCAACAAGCGAAGAAAACTACGATGAAGAAGCGATGATCGAGAGCTCGCGTGTGGCCTTGAAAAACATCGATGGATTTCAGGCTTTAAAGGGGCAACTGGTCTGCGTTGTTGGTCGCGTCGGTGCAGGAAAATCAACGTTTTTGCATGCGCTGTTAGGCCAGCTACCATGCATAAGTAGTTCACATGATCAAGCGACACCTAAGATGCATTTCAGGTGCGACTCAGTTGCACTATGTTCCCAACAGGCCTGGATACTTAACGCCAGTGTGAAATACAACGTTTTATTTGGGCACAAATATGATGAAGCCAGCTACAAAGCCACCATAGAAGCGTGCCAACTCCTTCCTGACCTAGGAATTCTCGCCGATGGCGATGAGACCCTTGTTGGAGAAAAAGGTATCTCTCTATCTGGGGGCCAAAAAGCACGGATTTCTCTCGCAAGAGCGGTTTACTCTAGGTCAGATGTTTACCTTTTGGATGACATCCTAAGTGCTGTTGATGCTGAGGTTTGCAAACGCATTATTGACCATGTTTTGAGCAGAAAGACAGGATTGTTGAAAAACAAAACGGTGATTCTAACGACGAACTCTATATCCGTCCTGAAGCACTCTCAAAGCATATATGCTTTAGAAAACGGAGAAATTGTTGAGAGAGGTTCATTTGATGAAATTATGAGCAAAGACGCCGAGTCAAAGCTCAAGACCTTGATTGCAGAGTTTGGCTCTGATAGCTCGGCTGTAAAGGATGATGAACCTATTCCAGAGCAGAAGCCCCCTGTTGATCTACAAGAAGTCGAAGATGATGCTTTGGAAGAAGAGATTAATCCAGAGGTGCCATTCGAACTTGACAATGCATTCTCGTCCGATTTTAGATCAAGAAAGGCATCGATGGCTACTTTGAGGGCTCGCAAAATAATTGATCTTAATGCTGACACCAGGAAGACCGCGCAAAAAGCAGAAAAGAAGGAGAAAGGTAGGGTCAAGACTAAGGTATACGTCGCTTATCTGAAGGCTTGCGGGATTTTGGGAGCCGTTTTGTTCCTCGTTTTCATAGGGTTTTCAAGAGTCCTCTTGGTCGGCGAGAATTTCTGGTTGAAGCACTGGTCCGAGAAGAATGAGAAGAACGGGGAAAATAGAAATGCCGTGTTTTTTGTGGGGATTTATGTTTTGATCTCCTTGGGAGCCGCCTTTTTCAATAGCGCTAGAAGTATTGTCTTACTGTTGGTGTGCTCTATCAGAGCGTCCAGGAAGCTACACGATAGTATGGCAGTCGCAGTGCTGAGAAGCCCTATGAGCTTTTTTGAAACCACACCCGTTGGCCGTATAATTAACAGGTTCTCGAGTGACATGAATTCTGTTGACGACAACGTACAGTACGTTATCAGCTTCTTTTTGATCTCTATTTTGGATTATGTCGTGGTTGTTGTTATTATTGGCTACCAGGTGCCTCTCTTTTTGCTTGTGAATGCAGCTCTACTTGGAATCTATCTTTATTACCAAGTCTTTTATGTGACTTTAAGCAGGGAGCTCAAGCGGCTAATGAGCACGAGTTTTTCGCCAATCATGTCGATGCTAAGCGAGACGCTCGCTGGACACATGGTCATCAACGCGTTCAACCATTTCTCACGTTTTGACTACCTCAATATTGAAGCAGTGCAGTTCAACATAAACTGTGTTTTCAACTTCCGCTCAACCAATAGATGGCTGTCGATTAGATTGGAGTCGATTGGCGCACTTATGATTTTGACAACGGCGCTTTTGTCCCTTGCGACAACCACCGGAGATAAAGCACTATCCACAGGTATGGTGGGTTTGCTTATGAGTTACGCTCTCCAGGTCACCAACAAGCTGATGTGGATCGTGAGGATGTCGGTTCAGCTAGAAACAAATGTTGTTTCGGTGGAGCGGATAGTTGAGTACTGCGACCTCCCCCCAGAGGCGCCCCCGGTCATCGAGGACTGCCGGCCAGAGAAGAACTGGCCTGCACAGGGACACGTTGTCTTCAAGGACTACTCTGCGCGTTATAGAGAGAATTTGGACCCGGTGCTGAAGAAACTGAACGTTGAGATTAACCCGCAGGAGAAGATCGGTATTGTGGGACGGACGGGCGCGGGCAAGTCCACTCTTTCGCTCGCGCTGTTCAGAATACTTGAGCCATGTGGCGGCACCATTGTTATTGATGGGGTTGATATCACTAAGATCGGGCTTGCTGATCTGAGGTCGCATCTGTCGATCATTCCTCAAGACGCACAAGCGTTCGAGGGCTCCGTGAGGTCGAACCTGGACCCCTTTGAGCAGTACTCCGACGACGAGATTTGGAGAGCGCTGGAACTGTCGCACTTGAAGCCTCATATTCTCAAGATGGCCAACGAAGAAGGTCCCGAAAAGACGAAGAACCTGCTTGAGACCAAGATCAGCGAGAACGGAAGCAACCTGTCTGTCGGCCAGAGGCAGCTGCTGTGTCTATCACGAGCGCTTCTCAACCGGTCGAGGATCCTGGTGCTGGACGAGGCCACGGCCGCGGTGGACTCCGAGACTGACCGGCTCATCCAGGAGACAATCAGGGCCGAGTTCAAGGACCGCACCATCTTGACCATTGCGCACCGGATAGACACTGTGATGGACAGCGACAAGATCATGGTGCTGGACCAGGGCGAGGTGAAGGAGTTTGACAGCCCATCCAACCTGCTGGCTGACAAAAACACGATCTTCTACAACCTGTGCTCGCAAGGCGGCTATTTGTAAGTTGTAGGATGTGAATATTCATAGTTAATTGTTAGTGTTTTCAGAAGGGCGTGCGGATAGGCTTTGCTGCGTAGCCGGTGTTTAGCATTAGGCGGAGCGACTGACGTTTTCGGTGTGTCTCTGTCGAAAACACCTGAGTATTCTCAAAAGTGTTTCCTATGACATAAACATAAAAGCGAGCGGCGAGCGAGTTCCCGTGTAGAGTAAAAGAGTCACAGGCGGTGTAGAACAAATCCGGATCCACCTCAATGCTGCCGCTCGCTCCGCTCATCGCGCTCACCGCCCTCATCGCCCCCACCGCCCGTGCCAAGCCCATCTCTATACACCCACACGACAGCCCTAGAAGTCCCGTACACCCAGGCTCACTGTCTGACCGCCCCCGCAGAATAAGTACCCGGCCAAACCCCCTCCAGATATCAACATCTGGGCGTGTGGCGTAGTTGGTAGCGCGCTCCCTTAGCATGGGAGAGGTCATCGGTTCGACTCCGGTCTCGTCCATTTATTTTTGCTTCCTACATCCATGACCACATGATCACAATCGCGCCGAGGCTCCCGGCGACGACAACGCAAGCATAATGCAAAGCTGTGCATACCCAGCGTGCAGCACCAACATATCATCGTCATTAACCGTCGATAGCTGTGCGTCAACGCCTACCGCGAATCATTGTTTGACCGTCCGACGCACTCGCAATCATGCCAATGCTGGTAGCCAAAGGTGTTCTACGCGGATAGACCTTCGCTAAGGGTCCTTGCAGTGTGCTCTGTATACAAACGAAGAAATCTAGCGTCGCCTTGCGTGCGCTCACGTGACCAGACTCCAGCATACGGTTTTCGGTGCATATTCCGTGCATGACACATACGCAAGCGGCCTGCATACCGGACTCGCTTCTCGTAAACAAGTCGCGGTACATAGGTGATAGGAACGGGGCGAAGCACCGAAACATTTTTGGGTTCCGCCGATTGGGGAAACACCACGAAATGCTCATGCGCAAGCAAGTGCCGGTTACGACGACCACATGCTTCTGCGTCGCGGCAAGAATGGGCTGCGCGACGTTATGGTGTGGCAGGCGTGCTGGACGCTGCAGTTCTCTTGGTTTCTAATAGGCGCGGGCTAATTTTCGCAGTCGACCCGTATCGCTACGGACGAAACAGTGATTCGGGCTAGCCGCCGAGCTTCTGCCTGGTGTTACACGCTGGAGCTGGCGCGGGCCCTTTGAGAGCGCAGGCGAGCGTCCGGCCCTGTGGCAGAGCCAGCCGCAGGCCCAGGGACATGCCTCAGGACGGGTCCCGCGACAGCGGTGGGTCACGGGGACACCGGGTCACGTGACTGAGTGAGCAGCTCGAGCCATGAGTTAAAAGTAAACATACACGCGTTACCCGGTCAACTCGGGGCCTGGACGCTCTGCGACGTTTCGTATCGCGCTATTTTCCACGCATATTTTGCCAAAATACAAATATAACAAATTTCGAGCATTTGATTCAGAGTTTAGTCGTGTCACCGAAACCTCTTGCATTCGCTCACAGCGCGACAACCCAGGACCGGCAAGTGGAACTAGGGTCGCGGATACGATGAAAACGCTTTTGAAAGTACCGTGGGCAGTGCTCGCGCTTACGTCGATGGCGCGCGTGTCGCAGGCTGCGACAGCAAGCTATTCGCAGGTCGGGTGCTACAAGGAGGCGGACCTGGAGTCGGCCCTGAGCTCCAAGGGCTCCTACATATACCAGAGTGTGTCGTACTGCGAGGAGCAGTGCGACGGGTCCGAAGTGGCCGCGCTTCTGGGCGGGAACACCTGCTACTGCGGCGACGCCTCTGCGCTGGGCGGGGCCTCGAGCGGGGACTCGAGCAATTGCAACACCAAGTGCGCGGGCTGGCCCTACGATACGTGCGGTGGCTCGGGCTACATGCAGGTCTACGTCCGCGAGGGCGTGTCGGTGCCGAGCGCCTCGGCGAGTTCGAGCGCGAGCTCCAGCTCGGCCTCCAGCACTAGCTCCAGCACGAGCACGAGCACGAGCTCAAGCTCAAGCTCCAGCACCAAGTCCAGCACGAGCTCCAGCTCCCAGAGCTCCACAACCTCAAGCTCCACCACGCGCTCGAGCAGCACTTCCGCCTCGAGCTCCAGCTCGAGCTCCAGCACCTCCTCCAGCGCGAGCTCCACTTCGAGCTCCGACACAAGCTCCAGCACCAGCGCTGCTACGTCCTCCGCCTCGTCGTCGTCGTCGCCATCGTCGTCTTCTCAACCAAGCTCGTCTTCCCCAGCTTCCTCCTCCACCTCAAGCTCGGCCACGCCCTCGAGCACCAGCTCTACTGTTTCAGCTACAAACTCGCCCTCCGTATCGGCCACGTCGGTAACCCTTTCGCGCACCACCATGGTCACTGCGTCTGTGTCAGTCGTTACACTGTCCAACAATAATCGCTCGACCATGTACGTGACTGCTACGACGATAGTGGAGGCCCCCAGCTCCTCCGCGCAAGCCAACGCCAGTACCAAGAACAACTCAAACGGCAAATCCAAAAAGTCGCTTTCAGGCGGCGCCATCGCGGGCGTGGTCATCGGCGCCATTGTGGGCTCCTTCCTAATAGCAGCGACCGTCTTCTTTTTGTTCTGGCGCCGCCGCAACCGCCGCGAGGCCGACTTGGAGGAAACGAAACAGCATCAGCCCTACTCTTTTGGCGGTACGGGCGCCGTGCCGCTCGCCGGGGCGACCCGCCGCAACACCTCGCTGAACGCCTCTTCCTCGTCTAACGACGCTCAGTTCACCGACGAATACCTACAAGCGAGTCCCACCTTCGAGGACAGCTTCGGCCGAATAAGGCTCAGCAATGGCTCGCTACCAGACGTGACACAAGAACACGGGCCTCTACGCATTGTGAACCCGGACTCGGACTGATCCCGATGCCCAAGGCTGCTAAAAAACGCACTTTTTCGCCCGAAGGGCGGCACCGGAAACCTAAACACCCTTCCGGATATGTAATCTACGACCATTTTCTCCATTCAAGGACCTAAGCATATAATATCAATACCCACATATTTCAATTCTCACTGCACGCCTACGCCTTGCGACATTCTCCGGGCTTTTTCAAGCCCACAGTGCCTGTTTATCTTTTTTTCGCGTTCCATGCGTCATTGTTGTCATGATCACCGTTTTTGGGTGCTTTGGATCGTAAACGAGAACTAACTTTAGGTCCAATCACATCGTCAAGCTACCAGGAAACGCTGCGCCAAAAAAACGCATTCGTCGAAATCGCAGATCTCTCAGCAAGAATGGCTTCCAGAAATAGTAGGCGCTCGACTTCGCGTAGTTTTGGGTGTAGAAGACGTCATTGACTGATGACATCGAATGCACTCTAATCACGTGCCACTCGCAGATCATCAGCTTCATCTTCGATAGTTAAAATATTAAAAATTGAAAAATAAATGCTTCCAACCAGATTTGAACTGATGATCTCCACATTACTAGTGTGGCGCCTTACCAACTTGGCCATAGAAGCTGTTGTTAAATACCGCTGAGATTCGAGGTCACATACAATGGAGCGGAGAGCACACGAAAACCCGTTCTACTAAAATTTTCTAATTGGCAGGATGCGCTTCTTGGGCAAGAGAAACCGGTCTGTAAGCTTCCGTATTGGTCGAAATCAGCCGCTGCAATGCTTTTGACACGCTCTACTGGGGTTTTCCAGGGGATTCAGACCGGCTTGAGGCAGCTCGCCGTCTCGCAATGCCGGCAGGTTTCTATTCTTTCCCAGCTACGCCCTTCAGAGGGCTCGATTAAGGCATACAAAAGAGTCGGAAGAGGTCCGTCCTCTGGCAGAGGTAAAACGTCGACAAGAGGTCAGAAGGGTCAGAAAGCGCGCGGGAAGGTTAAGTCGTGGTTCGAGGGTGGCCAGACGCCCATCTACAAGCTGTTTCCCAAGATCGGTTTCACAAACGTCACATCTCTGACGCTCAACGAGCTGAATCTGGAAAGAATAATGTGGTTCCACCGCAAAGGGCGCCTGAACCTGGCCCCCGGTGAGACTCTGGACATGAAGAAAATGAAAGACATCGGGCTGGTGACGGGCTCCATAAAGCATGGGATCAAGGTCCTGGGCGAGGGCAAACAGTTCTACAACCTCCCCATCAAGATTGAGGCTACAAGAGCCTCTAAGGACGCCATCCAGGCCATCGAAAAGGCGGGCGGTGAGTTCACCGCTCGCTACTTCAACCAACTGGGTCTAAAAGCGCATCTAAGTCCCCAATGGTTTTTGCAAAAGAGGGGCAGAATACCGCTGCAAGCGAGACCCGTCAAGCGTAAGGACATCGACTACTACAGCAACGAGAAGAAGCGCGGGTACTTGGTGAAGGAGAACGACCCACTGCTGCAGCAGATCCAGCAAGCCCAAGCGGGGGGCCACGATCACCTTGTGAAGAAGGGCGGCAAGAAATCCGCGTTGGAGCTGCAGTTGGAGAGCGTCCAAGATATGCACGCCTCCAAGTCTGCGCCATCCCGCATCATAACGTTGGAGGAGCTAACAAAATAGGCTCCCTCGCCGCTCAATACCTGTATATATGTAATACTTTATATTTACACCCATCTGACGCAAATGGCCGCGCATCAGGCCGCTCTTTACCACCACTCAAACAGTGCCTCTTTCTTGTAAAACCTGCAGAGCCAGTTTCCTTCTTCTTTCCTCGACCTGGCTTGTAATTACCTTGGCACCGCGCTGCTCCGCAAGTGAGTTCCCTGTGTCAACGTCATCCTCGTTAAAAGGCTCCCTGATGCGGAGCTTAACACAAAAGACCCAGTAGCACATATTGAATATTGGGCTCAGAAAGGGCTTTATGATGTCGGGGAAAAAGTAGATTAGCTGGAACGTGTCAGAGGCGTCGCCAACTAAGCTCCTAGACGCGGCGCCCGTTATTGCTGGAGGCAGGACTTGAAAAAACCTTAAGTAGACCCAGGAGCACAGAAATGTAACCCATATGGAAAGGAGTTCTGAGAAATGACGAAGAAACATCAGTTGAGTGACGGTGGAAACCACTAGGACAAAGATCGGGAGCAGCTTGAATCTAAAGTTTTTGGACACTAGAGGTAGGTTTCGAATGTGGAAGATGGTTGTCTCAGGAATCAGCTGCTTGTAAACTATACAGAACCCCACAAGCATAGTGTAGTTTCCGTCCAAGGGAGTGTCCAGCCGCACTTTTGGAAAAACGGCGCTGGACAAGATGGTAACTAGAACCACGACTAAGTTCGAGACCGACCCTATCACGAGCAGGAAGCGTACGAGTTCCCAGGAGCTGTTCCAATTGCGCTCAATGAACGAGCCCCCAACCACCAGGTTTAGCAAGTCTACGCCTATCTTCCACCATTTGACGTCGACTAGATTTGACAGCACAAGCGACCAAGGGTCGTAGAGAGTCTGGGCTGGGACGAGTTGCAGGATTGGAGAGAAAACTGGAGCACGGGTAGCATCGGCATTGGCTTCCAACGAGGGGTAACTCCATTTAACCCACCACAGGCTTAGCGTGAACACTATGTACGCAGCAGTGAGAAGTGCAGTGGCATTTGGAAGGTCCCTAGCATTTAGTACTGAAGGTGGAACGTTTATTTCAAAGATCTTTGACCTGTAATGCATGGCATTCGACGCAATTGGAAATTTGGAGGGCTGCCACTAGTATAACCAAGTCTGAATGCCGATCAACTATTTCACCTCTTCACGCTTGAAGAGGCTAGCCACATCGGTGATATTTGCGAAAAATTAAAAAAATAATAGCACTCACGGAGGGGGTCGAACCCTCAATCTTCTGATTAGAAGTCAGACGCGTTGCCATTACGCCACGCAAGCTCTTGATGGATAAGTGACTGATCTGCTAAATACTGACCTTAGGACAAAGTCACGAGAACAGATTCTATGTCATTGGGTGATGAGTGAAGCCAAAGCAGCAGTAGTGGTCAGGAACTAGGTGTGGCTGGTACCATGCTTCTACACTACTATCTCACGTCTCTGGCGGGACATAAGCAACTGCTTCGTCTGATCTTTCTCGCGTGCGCGGGAGGGGTACATCATGAAGTCATAGGGGCTCAAAATGTCATACGGTGGGGACGAACAGCCATGAAGTTAGTATTATACCAACAGTTGTAACGTGTCGGCACAGCTCGCTATTTGGACTCGCGCGCACGGAATGTCGATGCCCATGCCTGTAGTCGCGTTTGCATTGTTGCACATCGCAAATGCATGAAACTTGGAATTTTCCGTAAGCTTGTTACAGTCATCCAGGGGCGCCAATTCGGTGGCCGGTGTCTTCGGCATTGACCGCAGAGAACTACCCCCAGTGTCCTTGTTCCTCGGTCCAATTTCCTGCGATTTGTCCTATGCAAGCTAATCTGAAAAACTCTACTTCATAAGTTCTTATCGAAAGTCTAAACAAGCACTCGTCTCGCACACGCAGAGCTCAATATTGGCCGCGGAACAGCATGACCAACTCTACGGCACCTTCTGATACAGGTGCCGACCCAGCTGATCAACGAAAGAGGAAGCGAGCCTCGCGTGAAAGTTCACTGTCAGAAGACCAGAAACGTCAAAATCATGTGTCGTCAGAACAACGGCGGCGCCAGGCGATGCGCCAGACTTACGACACCCTAGTTGACATAGTCCCGGATCTGACGTCTGCTCAGAGCAGATCAGAACTACAAATTTACGCCAAAAGTATGTCTAATGCCCTGTGCGCTACGTTTTAAGCACCCCAGATACTAACTTACGCCTTCTGGTTCAGGCTATAACTACCTAGTTTGGCTCTACGAGCGAAACCGTGCTCTGCGGGAGCAGCTCGAGCGGAAGACTGGCTCCAGCGCCCCGCAGCACCTGGCGTGGGAGATGCCACAGTAGACTAAACATAACATGTAAATACGGTTTCAGGAAACGGATTGGAGATTAGCGGGATTAGCGGGATAGCATCCTTGTATAGCCGAGCCCGGCAGCGTGGTCTGCTTCTTGAGAGAAACCTCCGCTTGCATGGCTTAATTTCAAATGCTAGGAGAGCAAAAAAGTCCAAAAAATTCGACCTCGGTGAGGATTGAACTCACGATCTTGCGATTAACAGTCGCACGCCTTAACCAGCTTGGCCACGAAGTCTCTTATCTTGTATGATGGATAAGCAAAAGGAGGCTGTGTGATCTTTTATTTCCTCGCACGAGCTCCAAGGCGCTTATTGAGATGACCTGGTGAGAGAATACATGTACGAGCTTCGTATAGTGCAGAGGAAAACGCTCAAAACTCACAACAAATCTCTGAAGTAGCGTCTTGACTCTACACCCTCCTTTAGCAAACCCCGCAGCTGTCAGTTGAATTTTTTCGTTGTACAATGCGTATCGCGTTATGGCTTACAGCTGTGCTTGGCTATGTCGTGCAAATAAAATGTATATCGCACATTTACTCAACATCTGTCCAAGGAACACTGGATGTTCTGTACTTCCTGTTCGCACACTGCTCTTCGTGGATTTTGGTAGCGCCTCTCACCCAGGTGTACTATTACGTGAGATATGGCAAGACAAACAGGCGCGAAATCTGGAATATGGGTTTCTGGGTGGCCATTCAGGACTACAACATAGGGAGCGATGCCGAAGCACAGATGCAAGGAGCATCAAAGGTCGGAAGGCAAGTCAAGCGCGCTCTTCAGTTCGCCATCCTCGCTGGCCTGATATCAATCGCCGGCTACACCTTCCTTATGTCACTGAACCTGTCGCCGGCGCTCGACATCGCCATAATCCACAACACATCGATGTTCGAGATCGTGTCGCTGCTTTTGGTCGTGACCGGACTGGCGTCGAGAAGGCATCTGCTTCAAAACTTTTTGATGATGGTGGTGATTCTGATTGGGATCTTGATCGTGTCGTATACCAAGGCAACGTGCGACGTTTTGTCGGGCAAACTCTCAATCAACCAAGACACCGGCGAGCTGAATGACCCTTTCCTTTTTGATAGACTAAAGGGCGCGCTCATATGCGGATTGGGCGCTCTAACGATAGGCCCCGTCTTTGTCTTGTGGAGCAAATGGACCGCCAACGCTAAGAACACAAAGGAGGGAGCCATCCGCCCCTTCACCGCTAGCCGTGACAGAAACTTCGTGTCGAACTGTGAAATCAGCTTGGTCGGTGTCTTCAACCTAATGATTCTCGGCACAGCCCTGCTGGTGTGCGGCAAGGGCGGCTCCGGTAGCCAAACCGTCATGTACAAGTCTGAGTGGATCTTGGTATCCATATTCGCAGGGCATTTGCCAATGGTTGTAGCCACTGTTCACTTGTCTAGGAGGGTGTCTCCAATATTCACATCGACATGTTTCATCGGCTGCATTGTATTCACCGCCTTGGCTGACTGGATAGCGGAAAGCGCGCAAAGTATTATTACGAGGTGGGAAGTTATCGGCTACCTTATGGTGTCGATAACAGGCATATTTTTAGGTCGTCGTTACTTGGCCACAGCCAGGTTTAAGTAAACGTCGCTTTATGATCATGAATTAAATAGTTTGCAAGCCGTTAAAGGAGCTTTGGCACATACAATAGTAAAAGGCTTCAGCAGCTTATCTCCTCGCGTAAACAGCGCTACCGTTGATTTCCTGCAGAACCTTCCTGAAGGCCAGCAGCGACGTTATCCGATATTTTCTCCGCGTCTAGGCTTTAGTAACGTCGAGCATTCCCCAACACATTCCTGGGCTGTAAAAGCATCTGGAAGAAGCTCGTGCCTTTACCATTTGCCGGGAGTTACGCGCACACTCGCAGGCCTACTGCCTTTGCTAGAAAGTCATAATACGTGAATGTTTGTCTTGGTCATTAGCTACATATCTGTCATGTGTTTGTCATTGCGCATAGAGGATAAAAGCGGCCAGAATCTCTCACCATTTCAAGCACACGATGTTCTTCTTGCCTTTCTCCTTGATGCCCTTCTTGATGAGCTCCAACACTTCTTGGTCGGACATATTGTGAACGTCCCACTCCAGCACGCGTGCTTCTTCTTTGGGTGACAAAAGCTTGCCATCCGCGTACAGCTTGGCAACGCACTCGACCGTCTGTCTTTTGTTTTCAGGGTCGAGGAGCGAGTTGCGTGTGACCCAGAAGCCTAGACTTTTCAAGCCCTTGAATATATGGAGCGAAGTGGGCAGCACAACCGGCATCTTGGACATCCCGCCGTATGTCAGCATCGTGGCGTCTGTCTCCAGCTTCCGTGCAATTGACGAGCTAGACTTGCCACCGACGGAGTTCAGCGCAAGTTTCACGCGGGCTTCGGGCCCCAGGATCGACGGAAGAGTCTCCTTTCCGAATACTTTGTCGTTGTTCTGCGACTCCGAGATGACCTTGGTCGCGCCGAACTTCGTTTCCAGGTCGCGCGCAACTTCTTCGAAGTTGTCGCGGTCGCGGATCACGCTCAGCGTCTTGATGTTCTGCAGCCGCGCCAGCTGCGTCACGATTTTCGAAACCGACGAGGTGCCCGCGTTCTGCACCAGCCACTCATTGCCGTTTTTGTCCCATTTGACATAATTATTCAGCAGCTGGTACGCGGTGCAACCGTTGACCGCTATCGTCGCGGCCGCCAGCTTGTCGCACGCCTCGATTTTCACCAGCTGTGACGCGTCCTGGCAAGTCCGGAACGTGGACCATGTCCCGAAGTTCGCCTGCAGCGGAATCACCATGTCGCCAACGCTCAGCCCGCGCACGCCCTGCGGCAGATGCACCACTTCGAACACACCTTCATTGCCCGCGATCGCGCTGGGCTCCTTCGTGCCCAGCTCGAGAGTCTTTTTGGGCTTCGAAGGGTACACACCCTCCAGCTGGTTAATATCGGAGGGGTTGATGGGGAACGCGAGCGTCCGGAGCACTATGGAGCTCTCTGACGGCGCCTTGGCCGCGTACTGGTGCAGTGACAGCACCTTGGTGCAGTCCTCCGCATCGTGCGATGAGTACACCAGAGACTTGAATGAAGCGGGCACTTTGCCGGAAAGGAACCGTTTGCCTGAAATGAATGGTTTCATAGCTGCGAGACAGAGATATGTGAATAAGAGCCTTGCAAGAGTGCTTTCGGAACCTCGGTTCCCTTAACCTGGCTTCTGGACGTAGCCATTGGCCTTTATAGCATGACCAGCGAGTACTCAAGAGCAACCAGCAGTACGGGTAAGCCCTTCGAGAAACTGAGTACCGTAGTACTCGCTCCCAGATCACGTGTGAGATCCAGTTTCCAGTGGTTCATTTAAATGACTATTAAAATGTCAGTTTGGTTTTTGTTGGTAAATTCAAGCATAAATCAGGCTTCTGGGAGATCGAACTGGCCGCGATTGGCCAGTATTAGCCGGTGCTTATATATATTGTTAAATGCAGTAAGTTCGCTTGGATTTTTGCGCGCGCTCGTGAGCCAACGCCTTGTTGTTCGCAGCACAGACGCATGGTCTGGTTGATGGAATTTGGTAGTTTTTTGGTCTCCTTCGCACGTTCCAGGGTGCCGAGGTGCTTGTAGTGTTTATGAGGGTCTCGTAATTATCACATATCTCAATTTCAGCGCGTATTTCATAGCACCAGGCGCGATCACAGTCTCTACTGCTCCGGGAGCTCGCTGTCGTAGCGATGGGCTCGCCAAGTGTCGAGAGTGGCCCTGCTTTTTCCTTAACTCTTTCCCTGGAGAACCTGCGCGTGCCGTCGGCCTAGCCAAGCTATTGAAGCCCTCGCTGCCTCCAGCCGTGCGATTTGGAAGAAAGAGCTCGACCACAGAACATGTCAATCCGCACTCATAATCGCCAAGCGTCGCCGTCCTAGGCCTCGGTCCCCGCCATCAAACGTCAAATCATCAAATGGGGGGTCCGAGCCCCCGCTGAACCTTGCATTAATGTGTCAATCAGACTTAAACGCCTTTCTGCCCTTTCACGTGGCCCCAGAAGGCCTCCAATCGCTGCTGCTTGAATTGTGTAAGCAGTGATGCCGCGTGGCCAGCCACTTACGTCTCCAGCTCCCATTCTTCCGATATAAAGTCACTGGCGCTTGAATACGAGATGCCTCCGTCAGGGTTCATGAACCCGACAAAAAACCTGTAGAATGAGCTCTTCGCTACGATCGATATACCCTTGGATCCGGTCACCTCTTGTAGCTTGCTCACCAATGCTGCGCATCTCGCAGCCGGCTCTCGCGGTGGCCGTGTCGCACGCAGGCGGGCTGGGGTTTGTCGCGGGAGGCTATGACACGGACGAGCTGGCGCTCAACATGAAGAACGCTGTGGGCCTTCTCAGAGGTCTGGATCCGCCTGTTCCCACGCAGACGGGCGTTCTTCCAATAGGGATAGGATTCGTACTATGGGGGTGCGACCTGGAACGGTCCGTGCAAGTGATTCAGCAGTTTGTACCGGCCGCGGTGTGGCTCTTCGCTGCGCCCAGCAACGAACAGTACGCTCTCTGGGCGAGCCGGATCCGGGACGCTACGCAGAGTCGAACGCAGATCTGGATACAGGTCGCGGGCGTCAAAGAAGGCCTCGACGTGGTGCGCGCGGCACAGCCTGATGTGCTAGTCGCACAGGGGAACGATGCTGGTGGGCACGGAATGAAAAGGTCAGCTAGCGTGATATCCTTAGTGCCTGAACTCCGCGATTCGCTCGACGCACACGGCTTCGGCCGCACCACCGTGTTAGCAGCCGGAGGGATCGTCGACGGTAGGGGCGCGGCCGCTGCGCTGGTGCTTGGCGCGGACGGTGTGGTGATGGGTACCAGATTCTTGGCCTCTCACGAAGCCGTTGTTGCCAAAGGCTACCAGCAAGAGCTTCTTCGGGCGGAGGATGGCGGAGTCAGCACCGTAAGATCGAGACTTTTCGACCGCGTCAAAGAGACCAACGGGTGGCCCGACGACTACGACGGCAGAGCCTTTGTCAACAGAACATTTCTCGATGCCCAGAACGGCATGCCAGTTGAACAAAACATAAGCCTGCACAAGCAGGAGGTTGCTCACGGAGATACCGATGGAGGCGTCAAAGCAAGAACAATCAGATATGCGGGGACTGGTGTTGGTTTAATCCACGACGTTGTTCCTGCCGCAGAAATAGTCAACACAGTGGCCGCGGAGGTTGAAATGTCACTGGCCAAGGCAATAAAGAAATTGAACGCAGCTTAACGGCCGCATGTCCCCCCCCCAATTACCTTTCTGCTCCGTCCCTGGGGAAGTGTCCCTCCCTGTGCAGTCGCCCTGGCTATGTTTATGGAGTGAAGATTTCATCTTGACTAAATATAAGCTCATGAGCGTTTAACCTTCAAAATCCTACCGCTGCTTGGATGCCCCTCTTCGCTGCTCTGAGATCATAGCGCTTCCGCCAAAGTACACTCTCTTCGAACCGCTCAGGCAGCTCGTCCATTCGCGCAAGCTAGCATTTTCGCTTGGATTACATCGGAGCGTCAAGCCCGATGCCTCGGACGTTCACAGGAACAGCCCGATGTGCGGATCAGCAACATTTTAAGCACAAAGTTATATAGAGCTTCGCGCTTGGTATTCAAGCTAGCTAACCTGAAATATAAACAATGGGTATACTGTACAAGCGAAGTTAAATCTTTTATACGGAGCATCCTCATCTTGCTATGCAAAAAGGATGCTACATTCAAAGAAGCATGTGTACCTCCGAATTTAGGCGGACTCATGTACAAATTTTTGCAAATTATCACAGTACTCTCTTTTGATTGATGCGAGAACTTTTCCAACCCACTAATGAAAAGACGATTCCGTCGAAATTAAGAGCTGCCAAAAAACTTTAAGTGGTAGCTGACACCCTAAAGCTCCATGCCCAACTTACACATCGTAATCATTCCAAGAAGTGCTCTTTAAGTACTCAACTCTCTCTTCAATGTACTTGCACATGTCTTTGTTGCTTTGTTTTGGGGATTTGGTGGAATCTATCTTGTTAGAAAGGTACCCGAAATTTTTGTAACCACCTTCCAAGTCGCATAGATAACTTTTGAATGCAGACCAGTTTGCCAACTCTAAATCGTAGGAAGAAATTTGGTTAAATTTGGAGTCATACATGCGGTAGTTTCCCGAGTGAGCTGGAACGTAGTCAGGATCATTCTTGTGGTTTTTTTTCGCTTTCTTCCCGTCAAACATCATATCTCCATTCTCGTACCACTCCCATGGGTCATACTTGGGCAAGTGCGAGTGAACAAATGATACCCCAGTAAACGAGAAGAAAGCCAGATAATCATCGAGTTTGTAAGAGGCCCTCATTTTCTCATGGAGTGCATCCTGAACCTCCTTGCTTTTTTTGCACTCTTCTCTGCGTGCTTTCTCCTCAGCACTGAACTTGCCTTTGTTCTTCGCAGCCCATTCATCGCAAAACTTTTCCTCATTATTTCTGATCGTATTGCCTAGAACCTCCCTTGCTAATGATGAGAATTTGGAGTCCTCGATGTAATCGTGTTGAAGCATTGCGCACCCTCTAAACTTTTTCTCAACATTCTCGTACTCTTCTTCTAATAGCCTAATTTCATCTTTGGCATCGGCCCAATGACCTAGGGTATCAACTGGGGTCTTGACTTGATAAAAGGAGCCGGGTCCATGCATGACCCTGCTTGCCAACGCAAAAGTGTCTTTATCACCCTCGCCAGCAAATCCTTGTCCCAGAATTGGGTAGTAGTAAGATTTGCCGTTATAGTTATAGTACAAGCTCATTATTATGGAATCCAGATGCTTCTTTTTGTCGACCAAAAGCTGGCCTGACTCAGTCCCCCCATCAGGAAGCGCGTCCCTAAAGTCGTGAAACGGTGTGTCTGTTACACTCTTTTTGTACATGTAATCGGGCGAAACGTCGTCAACAGAATACCTTGAGATGTGATCAGGAGATACCCCAAGGTCCACAATTCCGTACAACTTGGGATGATGCAGGCGGCGCCAATAATCTGGCCACAAGATAAGACCCTTATCATTTAGAGCTGAACTGGTGAAGTAATCATTGATAGAGTTCACCACGTAGTTGTCAGCGTCAAGCATTAGCACTCTTTCAAACCTAGAAACCAACAAAGCTAGAGCTTTGATTTGGTAGCCTTCTATGTGCGACAAAGTATCAGCATCAAACATTTCATCTAAAAAGACACATTTGGTTAGACCCAAGGGGTCAACTTTGGGCAAGACGTTATCACAGAAACCTCTATCCGCTTTGTCACTTGGAGGAATTATAATCTCGATTGGGATGGAACTTTTAAGCTTGAATCCACTGTTCTCTCTTATAGCTTTGATAGCGGGTAACGCAAATACAGAATATTTCCCACCACCAACAATCAATATACCATCGCCACTAAAGGCCGGAGTATCCAATTTGCGGAACATTGGCATTAGTTTCTCACCGATAGCGGCCCTGAATTTTTTATGAGCCTCGTGCAGTGTTTTTGTCATTTCTTCGGGAATTTGAAGACACTTCTCTAACGACTCTTTCGTTAGCCTATCAAACTTTGAGGTATCGGTGACGCCAATATCCATAAGGTTACATTCGCTGCCTTTCGACACCTGCAATTGGCCCTCAGGCGAGTTTGCCTGAATGGCATCCAAAACCTCTTTAAAAGCCTTTTTTGTTGCTTCTGAAACCTGCGGGTCATCGGGTTTTCTACCGACCTCCTCATCTGCTGGCGGCTCATAGCTTGCGTCGCCGCCTAAATCTTCATAGGCATAGTCCACACCTGGAGCGCCGCCATCATAGTCAAGGAAGTCAAGATCTTCGTTAGACTTATGCGCTACTCCAATAATGAGCCCGAGGACTATCAGCCCGAAAACGCCCAATACAATTGTTGATATTCCCTTTCCTTTCCCACGGCGCCAGACATGGTTAGATTGCCTAAAACGCGTCCCTACTAAGTCAAGGACGGCCAAGGCACGCACGCTCAAGTCTCGAATGATTCGAGTGAAGCTCATATACTCCTTGTCTCGCGTTTATGCTTCGTGAAACTGGTGAGAGATGGATAGCATGCCATTTTTTTTATCGACAACAGATGCAGGGAATGAAAATCACAACAAAGGACAACTAAAGTTCAGACCCAAGCAAACAAGTACATCTCGCTTTCTGCACCGTTTGTTTTGCAGCTTGGAAGCTTCCCCTACCGTAGTACGCGTAGTGGTTTTTTTCTGCTACGATGCCCGCCGTCTGTAACACACTGAAGATGATCGTCGCCAATACGTCGCGATCTGAAACTCCGTAGACATATATATCTGTAGACGTTTTTGGTTAGAAAGAAAACTGTAAGATGTGCTATCAGGACGTGCTTAAGTTTTGGTGTGAAACTGTTCCCGCAAACTTGTCTCCAGGAAGAGATGTCCTCTGTGTCGTTCACTAAAAAAGAGCTCTTGACTTGTATTAAGGCAAGCTCAACATGGGCTCAGTGGGACAATCCTAACGAAGGCTTAGTAGACTTGATACAACCGTTTGTGGACGGCCCTTACGAAGTTAAAGATTTTTCGGCTGCGAATAGCGAAGCGGCACAAGAAGCGCGGGACAGGGTCAACCACTTGATTGGGAAACACATCCTAAAGACCAAGCTGAGCTCTGGCAGCTGGTATGCGTACACAAAAGGAAAGAAGCAATACCGATTCGCTCTCCGCTATTGCAGCGAACCCACCACCCTATATTTCAAGCGTATTACTAGATCTTTGAGCCGTGAAAAACAGCTTTCCTAATAATTGGAGATAGCCAATGATCATAATGAGTAATGCATTATTTCGTGGTCGCGCCATCTATTAAGTAAATTATTCCTCTAATACGTCTATCAAAAATGCCAAAATTACAGAAAGTGACGATCAAGGTAGCTTGAGCTGGCCACATAGCTGAAACCCTTGAAGACGTCTTTGTGCTCAAACTTTGTATTCACGGGCAGAATGTCGATGCGGCCATCATCTGCCTGACTGTCTAACCGCATCTCTGTGAACTCAGCATCAAAATTTTCTGCAAGCTCCCAGTTTGTGATTATGGGCAAAATAGGGCCCACAGAGCTTTTTTGTAATTCCCCGGTCTCAAGCTTATCCCAATTTATCTTCCGGAACACAAAGTGAGCTCGGTAGCTAGTCGTTTTAGCCTGGCCTGCTTTCTTTTTCTTCTGTTTCGGTCCGTCGCTATCCCAGAACTTGTCAACATCCCATCTCTTGGTAACGTCCTTCTTCAACAAGGCCCCTAGATAGTCCTTCATTCCCTCGCTCAAATAACTCGGAATCTTTGGAGTTTTGTCCTTTAGAATTTTGCCAAGGATTACTTTATGGTTAACGCCTGTGTAGGGCGGTTTACCAATCAGCATGTCAAACACTAGACATCCGAGTGAATACCAATCGCAATTCTGCGTGTAAGGCTTGCCCTCCAATATTTCTGGAGCACAATACTCAGGAGTGCCAATGATGGAGTAAAGTTTATTTACGGGCTCTCCAGAATGAGAATTGAGGGCATCACCATCTATATCGCTTCTCTCTGGGGTGTCTGAATCAGCTGCGCTCTTTTTGCTGAGACCAAAATCAGTGAGAACCAAGTGCCCCCTCTCATCCAATAAACAGTTTTCTGGTTTCAGATCGCGATAAACTATCCCTCTTTCGTGCAAAAACTTCAGTGCGCAGCTAATTTCTGCCGCGTAAAATGTTACAGTATTTTCATCAAGGGTGCCTTGCTCTTTCAAGTGATAGAAAAGTTCCCCGCCAGGTATAAATTGCAAAACCAAGTATAGCTTATGATGGTCATGGAAAGAGTAAAACAGTTTGACGATGTTAGGGTGCTCCAGCTGTGAAAGAATTATTCTTTCGGCGAAGGTTCGTTCAAGCCGCTTTTCAAGAGCGTCATCTTTTGTTTCCTCTGTATCTGAGCTCTTGTCTTCATGAATCAAAATCTCTGCCTTTTTAAGTTGTTTCATTGCATATAGTCGATGTGTGTGCGAGTCCCTCACCAATAAAACCTTTCCATAGGCCCCACGGCCGAGTACCCTAATGGGCTTGAAGTCCTCTAAAGACCTCATTCCATGTTTTTGCAGCACACTGGGGCTACAATAGCTTGAATTATTGCTATCATTCCCATCTTTCTGCTCCTGTGTCGATAGCGCGAACCTTCTCGTGTTCGGCGGCGTATTCACCGACATTTTGTCGTAGAGTGAAGACCGTCTACGACGGGTCATATTACTTGAAATAGAGGCTGGTGAAGCTTTTAGGAACTGCTTTGGAGCCTCGGCCTTGGGTTCAACAGAGAGTAAATTTTTGTGCCATAAATCACTCGAGAAATCGTGCTCAAAATCATCTTCGTCATCTAATACTGCGCAACTCCCATTTACAGTTAACTTACATATCTCCTCGTCCAGGCTGAATATCGACATAACAGTTCTGGGCCTGGGGCCACTTTAGTTCGAAGTTCCTTACCTTTGGCAAACAACGTGCCTCTTGTTACTATTAGAAAAATATGTCAGTTATCGAAATGTCGATAGTTCCAAAAGTACGCTTCGACGACAATACAGTTCCCATGCCATAACCCACTGTAAGCTTGCTTAAAAAGAGCCACGGAGTTAATATATCGTCCAAGTTTCAATATGTCTACTTGTCTGCCATTATTTAAGGCGAAACGCTTTTCTAGAGGCTGTATCATCGCATTTAAATAAGCTGGCTAGTGCTTGCTAAAGCCGGATGGCTGACCAAAATCGATAAAAGCGAATAAGCCATGCCCTTTGAAGAACCATTTCTCAGCCCTTTCCCCCGAATTATAGGATTTGGCCTGTTGTATGCTAAGTGTGGAGTTTGGACTTGAATGTGCGATACCGTGAAATATAGCAGTAGCTGCACGACGAAAGAAATTTCTCTCGAGAGCATTTTTATTAGTCAGAGGTGCCTCAATGCTGTAAAGTTTCCAACATCACGCTTTGTGCTGTCGTACTGGCTTCGAATTCCAGCACTTACCAAAAGTGAATGCAGAGCACCTGAATGACAATTGAGCTTGAAAAAGCATTGTTCTTAGCTTTAGAATCTATTTAAATATTATACAAGGTTTTCAGTTGCTTGTATGCTTTGTCACTCAGGTAACCATTGCTATACAGAACTTCATTCAATATTTTTATCAACTCCACCATCTGTTTTTCGTTAAAGTTCATCAGGATGGTGGAAATAACGGTTTCAACGGTGACTCTTTTCTCGCTGATGAACGTCTCGTAGTACAGGTTCATGAAAGAGCCCATTAAAAATTGACAGTCAATTCTATCCGTGATGCCTCCGTGACCAGGAATTGACTGCCCGAAATCCTTGACTTGGAAGGTTCTCTTCAACCCGGAGGCGAAGAATCCGCCGAAAGGCGCGAATAACGAAGCAAAGGTTGCCAAGTTCAGAGCATGCAAATATATTGGTTTTATGGTTATGCTGCTGATGTTAAGTTTTTCGAAAATAATGGGTGGAAGTCTGTATTCCTGTGGAACAAAAACAGGGTTAGGATCGCATTGGAGCGATGTGAAAAGATTGGTTTGTATATCGTTCACTGGACATGTCATGTATGAAAAAGGAGTCAGAAGCCTGGTCAATATTATGCTGGCAATAGCAGTGAAGAACCACGCGCCCAAGAAACCCTCCAGCGTTTTCTTTGGCGAGATTTCTATCAGCTTGGTGCGTCCAAATGTGATCCCGCACAGGTAAGCAAAAATGTCATTCACAATAACAAGGCCACAAGGCAGCAAGAACCATATGAGACCGTTCAGGACATTGTTAATCACTAAATGTGCTTGGAAAACAACCAGCAACAGAACCATGTGCGTAACGCACAGCGATGCAAATTGGAATTTCAGGTAACCTTTTCTCAGGCTGCACACGAAAATCACAAAGCCTAACACGTAGAGGCAGTAGCAAATAAAAAAATGGTTGGAGGCAATCATGCTCAAAAACCTGTAGTTGACGACATAATACTGGAAGAATTGAAATAGCGACTTTCCGTCCAAGTAGTAGATTGTAGTAAACAAGAAATACCAGTTGAGTGTTTTGGAAAGCGGCAGATTCTTTTGACGACCCGACATTGCCGTCACACGGATGCACTCTTTGAAAGCAGCGATTTGACACGCCAAGATGAGCATCACACACCAGAAATGGCCAGACGCAAGCGTAATAAAGAAACCGCTAATCATAATAAAGGTCCACACTGTGCGCACAAAAAAGTTGTACTTTTTAGTGTCCTTAGTGTCCTTAGTGTCTTTCTCATTCTTTCGCTTTTGATTTCCATGTGACTTTACTTTGGATACCTCACCGTGATTGAAACTAGCCTGGGGTTTCTTAGAGCCTCCAGCTCCCTTTTTGGACTTCTTGGTAGCCATCTTTCCGCTCAATAACTGATTGCTAGTTCCAACTATCGAGAGGAGTAGCTAAGATAATAAGGGCCTTTGTTTTTCAAATTTTTCATGTAGCAAAATCACATGCTAATACCGTTGATGTCAAAGTACACGAGAAATGGGGTAATGGTTAGTTTCAATCAACTACAGCAAGCCTTGTTTCTTCAGCTCATCATAGACTTTTTTGCTCATTACATTCCCGTCTTCGTCTTCCACTTCCACCTCAAGTTTGCCTTCGGACGAGACTCTGCCAGAGGAGGTCGAACGAAGGTGACTCCACAGCTGTTTCGCATCGTCAATCTTGGTAACGCCTTTGAAAGAGGCAGAGGGCTCAATGCCAAGCCGACGTAGACCGAAAACATGTCTCTGCTCACCGAAGTGCTTGTCGAATTGGCGGCGTCCGTTGTAGACGAAATTTCCGCAGAGCTCGCATGGGTATTCGATATCGAGGCCCTGTAACTTATAAAGCCAGTACGGAATCGGAAAGCCGTCAGGGCCTAGCGGAAGGTTCATAGAAGAGTCTAGTACGCTATCTTCCTTATCTTCAGTCTCTTTATTCTCATCTTCTTGAGCATCCTCCTGTTCCTGTCTACCGTAAACTGGCGAATCGTAAATATCAGTTAACCTCTCAAGCTCCTGAGTGCGCTCCTCTGTAGTAAAGGCCAACTTTCGCTCCACAAACTCTCTGGTGCGCGCTAGCTCCCTCGACAGGTAGCGGCAAAATATATGAAGGCTATGCTCCTGTGTAAGGAAGGAGCTATTTTTATGCAAATTGCCCACATGGCGCTTCCCAGGTAAATGGGCGTTGTAGACCGTGTCTGTCTTAAAGCGTTTGTCGCAGGGAATGCAAAATACGCCAGACTCGCCCGAAGGAATGGGCTTGGCCACATTTGTGTGATACAACTCTTGAGCCTTTGCATGTATCAAATCCCAGCTCAGAAGGGGATAAGCTCTTGCAGCGTAATCAGACAAATAATGATGAAGCGAAGCCACGAATTCTCTATAACGACTGCTGTTCCTGTTGACCGCAGGCTGAAGCAAATATCTTTGGTCCGTAAACTTTTCCACTTCACTCAAAAACTGAAGCAAAGTAACGTCTCCATTCTTGACAACACTTAGCCATTTCTGGTGAAAAGGCTCCAAATCTAAGTATTCGCCATACTGCTCATCCCGTGTAAAATAAGAGTTGATATCGAGGTTTTGAGCTTTTCTCGAAATTATATTCTTATTTGAAGGGGTCGAGCTGGAAAACATGGCATATTGATCCCCAAACTCGTCATCCTTTGGATGTATCTCTTTAATCCTCTCTATATGTTCAAGGAGCTTGTTTACAGATCCGTTGTCAACCCTGTATTCACTCATGTCAAACTCAACCCGTCCTAATGACTGGCAATCCTTCAAGTACTGCGACAAGAAAGATTTGATTTCATGCTCCTGAGCAAGGATCTGTTTTCTGCTCCTTCGAGACTTCTTGACCGTGTACACCTTATTTGCGCTTTTCTGAGAGGAAGGAATGTGATCGAATCTACCGCTGTGTTCAACGAGATCAACCTCGTCAATATTGCGGTAGAAAATCTCAGGATTTCTTCTTAAACGACTAGTCACAGCATTCTCGATTAATTCCAGCTCCTCTAAGGTCGCTCTTGCATCCTCATAGGTCTTCATATGGCCGTTTTCAACTCCATAATTTCACTCAGAAGGATATTGATTTTTATATGTTGCACTAAATACGCGTACGTCATGCGTGAAAGAAATACAATTCAAAGACGTTGATGACCAAAGGTAAAAAACAGCCAATTATTTACCTTAACACTAATTTACAGAACTTCAGAGGCGCTGAAATACCCAGGTTAAAACTTTCTCTTTTTAGCTGGGCGAGCATTTTTAGCGCGCTTTTTTTCTTTAGCAACTCTCTCCTTGTAGATTTGTTGGGTGGATCTCATTTCACTCTTCATACCTGGGGCGTTGTAACCCTTCACCGGGATGCCGCTACTGACAGCCTTTTCAACCTTCTTCTTTTGGACATGGTAGTCATCTCTGTGCTTATCTGGTAGCTTAGGAGCTCTGACCTTATTATGTTTGAATCTTCCTCCGATTGAGCGCTGTCCTTCCGCGGTTGGGTTGCTTAGCATCTTAGCAGTGGTACTTGACTCCTTAGCACCCACCTTGAGTGGCCCAAGCTTCCTGGCTTTAGACCACTCGTCAAACTTACCAGATCGGAAGCTTGCAGGTATTTTGTGGCCGCTCTCTCCCATGATGTACTTTTTGTTGTCAAGGCCTTGAGTGTTGACGTACTTCTGTCTCTTCTTGTCCCACTTGGTGGTTGCAACTTGCTTGTGGTTTTGAACCTTGTCATCATTGTGCAAATCGAACGTCGCGTTCGCAGCTTCATTGGTGAAACCGTTTGTGACCTCCAACTGTTTATCTTGAATCTCGCTAGCAGGAGCGTAGTGCGACAAGAAAAATGCGGGATCCCTAAAGGATTTTGGCCTCTTACTTTTACTTTGTGCGCCCAATAATTCGTCTGCATCTTGAAACTCACGGTGCAAGACTTCTTCAGGAACAGAATAACCAACCTCGTTCTCGTCACCCTTCAAAATCTCATCTTCAACTGTATGCCTCAAGCCGGCCATTCTTTCCTTTTCTAGAAGTTCCTTTCTCTCCTTCGCCCGGCGTTGAATAGGCGCAATTTGAATCCGCCGTTTCTTCATTAGTAATGACATCTCATCGTCTTGGTTTCTAGCAAATTCAAAGACAGTTTCTTTGTTATTTCTATTCTGAAGCTTGGCAAGGAAGTCAAGTTTCTCTTTCTCGATATTTTTGCCAAATCTTAAGTTTTGCTCATCCCAGCCGGAAGCAATGACTTCCTTAGACCTCTTCATTGATTGGGATGAAGCAGGTGGCCGGGTGCGGAAATACAGCTTCTCGGCTTTAGCGGCCACGCCCTTCAGTTGCTGTAAGTCGAAACTGGACTGTGTCAAATTCTTGAAAAGATCTCCACAGGTCTCTAAGTCGAGTCTTGGGCAAGCCCCTAAAACCATCCGGTTAGTGTAAGAGACCTTAGGAGGATTGAAAGTCAGCTCTGAGTTCCCCTCAGCAATCCACTTTGACTTGAGCAGTTCAGTTGTTGCCTCAAACATTGGTGTTAGCAGGATCTTTTTCCCCAAAAACAGCTCCAAGTCCAGCAGATATGGTAGTTCATTCTCGGAAACAATTGAGTAAGCAAAACCCTTGTTACCTGCTCTTGCAGTTCTACCAACACGGTGAACGAAAATCTTAGAGGACGCAGGAAGTGAATAGTTGACCACATTTGCAAGCAAAGGAATATCCACACCTCTGGCTGCGACATCCGTAACCACCAATATGGTGGTGAGACCTGCCCGGAAGTTAAAAAGCTGCTGACGACGAGCATGCTGATCTAGCGTACCATATAGGTAGGATACCAAGTAGCCGCAGTCTTTCAAGAGCTGGGAGATGTACTCAACGTGATGCCTTGTGGGCACAAAAACAATTGTGGCATGCTCTGATGGAAGCTCGTTGGCGGAGGGAAGTTTCTTGCGGATTGCAGATTTTCTCTGTTTCTTAGCCTTAGCCTTAGCATCCTCATCGCTGTCATCACTGTCATAGCTATTCTTGACCTTTGCTTTGTATTCTAGGAGCTGCTCTTCTGTAGCCACTGGAATTTTCATTGCTTCTTGAAGAAGATACAGAAGGTTTGCTTCTCTTTCTTCATTCTTGGATGATAAAAACAGCATTTCCAAGTTCTCTGACACTTTTGTTTCAGCGTCTAATCTCACCAGCACAGGATTCGTTAGCCCGGCCTTGGCAAAGTTTACCAGAGAGCTTGGCAACGTGGCAGAAAACAGAAGGGTTTGCCTAGCCACGGGAAGAGCAGCTAACAATTCGCTCAGCTGCTCTTCAAAACCCATTTCAAACAGCCTATCAGCTTCATCGAAAACAAGATATTCCACAGACTTGAGATCAAGGTTCATTTCCACCTTAAGATGGAGAAAACGACCAGGTGTAGCTATCACGACATCAGGGTTCGACATCATGAGACCAAACTGCTCCTCCAAAGACTCACCACCAGTCAAAAGAACACTCCGCAAGTCCGATCCGCGTGAAAACTCACGGAAGACCTTGTGAGTCTGCATGGCCAGCTCTCTGGAAGGCGAAAGGATAACAGCTCTGGCCCCAATCTTGGCTGAATGGCCCTTCAGCTTCTCAATCATGGGCAATACAAATGCTGCAGTCTTACCAGAACCAGTTCTGGCCATCCCGACGATATCTCTCTTCTGCAAAATAAGCGGAATGGTCTTACGTTGAATCGGGGTGGGCTGGCGGAAGCCTTTCTTGGCTATATTGGAGACGATAAACTTAGAAAGGCCGAAGCTTGCGAAAGAACCCTTCTTATGTTTAGCTGCCTCAGGATTATTTGTAGAAAAGTACTCTGTAACGTCATCGGCACCATCTTTGCCATCATCGTGGTCCTCGTTGTCTGACAGCTCCAAGGCTGGGAACCCACCTTCGTGAGCATTTTTCTTCTTCTTCTGGGGTGCCGCTTTGGCGCGCGCTTCCTCCTCATCTTCATCGCTGAACTCTATAATATCTTGTACGTCGCCTGCTTCATCTTCAGATCCATCGTCATCGTTGTCTGAGCTAGAGCTACTATCACTGCTGTCCAGTGCAATGTTGCCGGCGATATCAACATCCTCGTCGTCCGAGAGAGCAGACTGCTGCCTCGACCTTTTTGCGACTGCTTTCACCATTTATTAGCTTTCTCTGTTGTTCTTGCAAAGATGCTTGAAAGCTGGAAAGTGTTCGACGATTATGTTGTGAAGAGCATCGCAAGCTCATCGCTGAAATTTTTCAACTTATTATTTTTTATTATAGTAAAGATGGGCCCGAAAGCCTGAGATGCGATGAGCTGGTAGGAAATTAAATTCATCGGGCATTTGCACCCTTAGGGAGGAAACACCAAGATACTTGGATAGCAATATGGCATGCCTTAAACCCTTCGAGCAGCTCGCGAAGTTTGCAGCAAGCCAATGCCGTCAAGTGCCAGGATATCAGCCGATGAAACTACCCAGCAAATTTGACAACATAGTGATTGCGATGTCATCTGGTGTTGACTCTTCGGTAGCCGCTGCTATGTTTTCTGGCTTTCCAAATGCGTGCGGAATCTATATGCAAAACTGGACAGAAACAAGATCTGAACGGGAACCATGCCATGAACGAGACTGGAAGGATGTACAGAAAGTGGGAGCACATCTGAATCTGCCGGTTGAAAAAGTCAACTTTGAGCAGGACTACTGGCTAGATGTTTTCGAGCCTATGTTGCGCGATTATGAGCAAGGCGTTACACCTAACCCCGATATCGGGTGCAACCGATTTATAAAGTTCGGAAAGCTACGGGCACATCTTGATGCCTCGCTAGGGACTGGTAACTACTGGCTAGTCACAGGCCATTACTCGCGTGTGCTTCAAACCGAGTCGAAAGCTTTGGGCCTTAACTCGTGGCACTTGCTACGTGCGTTTTACGCGCCCAAAGATCAAAGCTATTACCTTTCACAAGTGCCGTCTGCAGCATTACCGGCACTGTGCTTGCCAATGGGAGTGTTGACAAAGCCTGAAGTTCGTGAGATGGCCCATGATTTAAGGCTTCCCACTGCACATAAGCCAGATTCACAAGGAATATGTTTTGTTGCCAACTCACAACATGGGAAGATCAGCCGATTTTTAGAGCAGTATATTCCTAGCCATGCTGGCGAGATAATCACGCTGGACCCGATAACAGGCGAGCGCACGGAATGGGGCCGCCATACGGGTCTTTGGAACTATACCATTGGCCAGAAAGTCGGGATTTCTATGCCCCAGGGCGATCCGCGCTACCAAGGTGCTTGGTTTGTTGCAGACAAACGCGTAGACACAAACGAAATTGTGATTTGCAAAGGCCGCGACAATCCTTCTTTATACAAAAACCGAGTTGTTCTCAAAGACTTCTCACCTCTCGGCAACTTGAACGATGTGCAAGAAGCGGTTAAAAATAATCTCGCCGGCGGGGCAATACACATTCAATACCGCTCTCTTCAGGAGCCAGCGAAGGTTTCAAGATGTTGCTGGGAGACCACTGAGGCGGGTGAGTCGCGGCTCGTTATGACCTTAGAACAAAAACAGAGGGCCATGGCGCCCGGCCAATACTGTACCATATACCACAAGGAAAGAATATTGGGAAGCGGCACAATCCTAGCTTCCGATGCAGTGGA
The DNA here is from genome assembly GCF_000142805.1 of Lachancea thermotolerans CBS 6340. Lineage (NCBI taxonomy): Eukaryota > Fungi > Ascomycota > Saccharomycetes > Saccharomycetales > Saccharomycetaceae > Lachancea > Lachancea thermotolerans. The sequence continues at coordinate 741,061 of NC_013079.1, read as the reverse complement.
AGCGAATAAGTAAAAGAGACAGCATATCTGGAACCTGCGAAAGGCACTAAAGAAAGCGACATAACATCCCAGTATAAGTGGAATAAGATGTTGCCGCCGAGACCAGAAGGGAACACAATAAGCTTCCAGCAATCATTTCCACGACGCCCCGTCCGGCAGTAAAGTTATAGGAGTGCACACAGTTGGGAATACTGGCCAATGTCGACTCTCTGATGTCGGGAACAAAGAAGGCCCCGACTAACTAGCACACGAATCTGTGTAATATATCACATTTTGGCATACTTCCACAGCATCTTCAGCTGATGTTGAAATACTTGAAAGCTGCAAAAAAATCTATGTACCTTGCGTCCTCTAAGTCAAAGAGCCCCGGGCCCTAGGTGGATTGATATCGGTCAGCGATGGCCATGGTTCTGCTGATATGATCGTTACTGAGATGAATACCACATGGCCAAGAACACCACCATCACGTGATATCACATGCTGGCTTCTTCTGTTGAGCTAGAAAAGCCGTCTCAGTGCCACCACGATGCGCAAACAAGAATATAATGGACGTATTGTCATTAACAATTGCCCAGAGCCTTTGCCTTGTCCATCTTCAACGCGAATCGCATCAATTTCCGACATAAAATGCCATTCGAGAAAGAGCTCTTCGTTGCTACACAAGCGGTGCGCAAAGCCGCACTACTAACTAAGCGGATTCAGGCGCAAGTGATCGCAGACAGGAAATCGACTATCACCAAGACCGACAGCTCGCCTGTGACAGTAGGGGACTACTCGGCACAAGCCATCATCATCAATGCGATCAAGGCCAATTTCCCCGAAGATGAGATCGTGGGCGAAGAAGAATCCAAGGGCCTGAACGACGAGTTCGTCGGGCAAATTTTGCGTGAGATCGAAGCAACAGAAGCTCCTTTCAAGGAGCTGTTCGGCGAATACGACTCGGTACGTGCAGGAATGCAATTCCGGAGCCGCGAGTATCCGCTCACGTCGCTGGCAGACGTACGCCGCGTGATCGATCTGGGCAGCAGCGAAGGTGGTCGTAAAACCCGTTTTTGGTGCCTGGACCCTATCGACGGCACAAAGGGTTTCTTGCGTGGAGAGCAGTATGCTGTATGTCTTGCGCTTGTCGTGGGCGGGGTCGTGCAGCTCGGCTGCATCGCATGCCCCAACCTGGAGCTCGCCAACTATGGTGGGAAGGATTCCGATCCAGAAGCCGCGCACCGCTTAGGATATGTTTTCCGCGCTGTACGTGGACACGGGGCCTTCTTCGCGCCAACAGCTGTGGACTTTTCCTGGCATCCGCTGCCAGTTCGGTCGCTTTCCTCAACGCGCGACATGGTTTCACTCGAAGGCGTCGAAAAGGGCCACTCCGCTCACTCTGCTCAGGACGCCGTAAAAGAGGAGCTGGGAATCTCTCGCGCGCTGCACCTTGACTCTCAAGTGAAGTACTGCTTGCTCGCACTCGGCCTTGGCGACGTCTACCTGCGCCTTCCTATCAGCTTGTCTTATCGCGAAAAGATTTGGGATCACGCTGCTGGCAACGCTCTAGTCGCCGAAACTGGCGGCCAGCATACAGACAGCATCGAAGGCGTTCCGCTGGATTTCGGCAACGGCAGAACTCTGGCTACTAAGGGTGTCATCGCCTCCAGTGGCACCAAGCTTGTCCATCAGATGATCGTCGACTCATCGTCAAAAGCGATCAATAAGTAGTTTCGCCCGGCTCCCCGCATGCTAAATTTTATATTAACGTTCAGTTGTAAGGTTCATGTAAGTAGACAAACGGGCCAAAAAGCCAAGGAGAATTCCAAACTGCGGGGTCTAACCAAAAGCGTAAAGTGCAACGAGATAACCCAGAGGAGGCCCGAAGCGCAACTGCGAGGCAAGCAATTTCAGCGAGAGGCGAGGGCAATATTGTTCAGAAGCAAGCGATAGTAACGATATTCAGAGGAATACCAGAACGCAAGAAAAGAGAGAGGAACAAGAAAAAGTCGAGGCGGAAACTCAGCAGGCGAGCGGGACCGGATGCCACAACCTCAGAATTCAACGTTCCTGGTGAACGGAGAGGTGGTACCGCCGGTGTACCTGAACCGAACGTGGAATACAACGACGGTGAACCAGCTGCTCGGGTTACCAGGTATGTTCTCAACATTTACTGCACCAGAACTACTGCGACTTCGAGGGATCGCAATAACATCATCGTCAATATCGATCCTGGCTGCTGCCGTAGGGTTCCTTTACATCACAGGCATTGACCAGCGGCGGCGTGTGTTTCGGCACAATCTCGTCTTTTTTCTTATAGTGTGCGATTTCCTAAAGGCACTGGTGCTTTTAATATATCCAGTAGTAATATTGGCTCGGAACGACGTTTATGGCATGCCCGCTTTTTATAACACTCTTGGCTGGCTTAGCGCCTTCGCCATCGAGGGTGCGGACTTCGCCATTGCTATATTTGCCATACATTTTGCACTGCTCATCTTTGTGCCATCATGGAAATGGCAGAATCGCTCAACAGGTAACATGGAGGGTGGCCTTTATCGCATGCGCCACTCCCTCTACCCAGTAACTTTTCTGGTGCCAATGATCTTGGCAAGCTTGGCTTTCGTTGGCTTCAACACATTTATACCGGTGAACTTGAATGATAGGGTGGTCTTAGACAACGATAGCTTTGATTTTTCTTATCAGGCCCGCAAAGGCGGTTACAAAGCACTCAGTGCATGGTGCTATCTACCACCCCATCCAGTGTGGTACAGGATATGTTTAAGCTGGGGTCCTCGTTATTTTATTTTGGTGCTAATCATGTTCATCTACGTGAGCATCTACATTTTTGTTTCCAAAGAAAACCGGAAGATTAAGAACCAAATTGGGTCCTTCAAATCCAAAGACTCTCTTGATATCCACCGTGCGAGGGACAGTATGGGGAAAATACTCACATTACAACAAAGGCTACTGATTTACCTGAAGTTCTTCTACAGGAAGTCGAGAATTCCTAAAATAATGAGTGCACTAGGAAACTTCTTTTTCCTTTCATTAGAGGACTACCGTCACGAAGATTTGACGGAGCGCGAGTCATCAGATCAAGCTCTTGCTTCTCTCAGAAGAGCGAATGGCGATGATGTTACGGCCCGAGCTGCATCGGACCTAAACTCGAATTATATTCCATTGAGCCTTGCGCGTCGCAACGTATTATCTTCATTAAAAGCTTCAAACAAACGCTTTAGTTGCTCGTGTCCTACCCTCCCCAGATATCGGCTGCAAAGACGCGGTGGCTCGGTGGGTAATCTTAGAACAGCATGCTCAAGTGCAGGCTCAACAAGAAGGCATTCAGTGAATGTTTCTGCTTTTGGCGATTCAGTCTCAACGACAAACGTATTTGAGCCGCCGCACCAACTCTCAAACGAAGAACCAAATTGGAATAAAGCTTTAGGAGTTCCAAGCAGAGTTGGCTCGAAAAACTCACAAAGTGGGCTAACAGCATATCCAAAAACCAATATGACCTCATCATCGCTTCAAGCAACCAACAGTTTTGAACGCAGCTTTAACTTCGAAAGACAACAAAATTCCACGAACCTTTCACCTGTTAGATCGGTTGCTTCAAACCGTGATAGTTCTTTTAGGACGGCACCAGTGCACTTAAAAAATACTACAAGTCGGACACTCACACGTCTGAATGCAGACCCTGACGATCCTGACGTGATTGCCCTTGATACCAACCATCTTAATGGTGTCAAGCAGAACTTTCAATCTGAAACTTATCAGGAGTTCAAAAAGCGCAGGGCTCAGATTCAAAAGCAAATGAGGGCAATATTCATTTATCCATTCTCCTATATTCTGATTTGGACATTTCCGCTGGCCGTAGATGTCATTCAGTACCGTTATGAAATAGTGCATGGTCCAGTTGTATGGCTTGAATACATTGCCACTTTCATGCAACCACTAAGTTGCTTCGTGGATGTTATGGTGTTTATTTACAGGGAAAGACCTTCGCGACATTCTTGGGCTTCAATAACAAAAAATGAGCTTTTGAATACTTACTCGCTGAAAGGGGAATTAGGTGAGCAAAAAATTCGCGAGCTTTGCAACAGCGAGCTGGGGAAAAAGGGATGGTATTATCGTGGAAGATGGACAAAGCTCGGGTGTTGGAGGTATAAACCTCAGAGGTGGAAGCGCGTTGCATGGTTCATCTACCGTTTTGTAAAAGGGTTTGTCAAAAATAATTACGATTTCAGCGACAATTGCTATGATGCCACTTATTGGGAGGCTCATTATACAGGCAAAAGTCCTTCCGAGAATATGGGCAGCTCTAATATGCGCTGTTCTGAAGCTTTGAAAGAAATTTTGGATGTCAACAATACTAGAAAGGACTCTTATTTCTCTGGTTCGACTAGCGAGTATCTTTACGAGAATTCTGGCTTCGTGAAAGTGCCATTAAAGTGGCGAATTTTGCACTGTTTGCCTATGCTGGAGGGCGTTGATCTTGATGAACTCGAGTATCAGCTGCGGACCTCTAATAACAGCGGCAACTTCGAAATTCCGGGCTTGAATCTTGCTGTTAACAACTTTGGTAAGAACAAAAACGAGGATAACTCAAACTCCTTTTTTAAGCCGGACTACAACATGACCAATACCTCTGCTGGGGGCCCAAAATCTCCGTCAGCAAGACCACAACCTGTCACCGCGAAGCACAGTTCTTCTTCATCGTCTTCGCCGTTACACAGCCTTATTTATGAGGGATCTGGTGGCAGGAGAAGATTCTCATCAGCTATATTTGGGGACGACTCTCGAAATAATTTTACAAATTCTAGTCAAGATCAAGATATCAACGAGGAAGACTCTTCAGGCAAACAACTGGGCTTAATGGACTTTTTAAAGGGCTAAATTAGCATTTTTTTTGTAGTTTTAATGAGAATAATACAGTTTTTGATTACACGATAATCACATCGACACGAGCAACAAACATAACGCAAACAAAATGGAAACAAAATACAAGCTTTTTGTTTCGACCTTCAATTGTGGGAAGTGCCTTCATTTTGAGCAAACGTCTGAGATTGACTCAATTTTGTCCCATATCATCCCAAAAGACCACGTTCATGATATATATGCCTTAGGATTTCAAGAGCTAGTACCTCTGTGGCAGGGGTCTTTTCCCGACGAAGTCCATGCACAACTCCAAAGCCTGTCCAGCCGCGTTTTGAATCTCATTAATAGTCTCAATCCACGCCGTAGTTTCAGACTTGTTGGCTTAAATAGCGTCGGGGCTATAGGCCTTTTGCTGTTTGCTGACACCACTTATGAAGTCACTAGCATTTTGAAGGCATCTGCGAGGTGCGGGGCTCTTTGTTCAAGTCTCAAAGGTGCTACTGCCATCAAGTTCAACTTGTCACGCCCGTCATCATCTGCTACTGACTCTTTTATATTTATTGCTGCTCACTTCGCTGCGAATGAAGGCGAACTCCAAAGGCAGAGAAGAGAAGGGGACTACAATAACATAGTTGGAACTCTACAACAGGAACTGGGATGTTTTGAAGGAAATCATGTTCTATTTTGCGGCGATTTTAACTTCCGGTCCCGGAAGTGGGCCAGTACACCTGCGGACTTTAACAACTTGGAGCTTTTGCAGGCAGCGGTTGGTGTTCATGATGAACTGAGTCTTAGCAGGAAAGCGGAAAGAGTCTTTCAAAATTTCGAAGAAGCCCCCATTACATTTGCGCCCACTTACAAGTTCAAACTATCAGTTCCCGACCCAGAGTATAATCTTCGAAGAATTCCTTCCTGGTGTGATAGAATTCTTTTTCAAAATTATGGTTCACCGGTCAAAATACTAAGCTACGCCGCTTGCAAGAGGGAAGCCGTGCTACAGTTCACCGATCACTTGCCAGTAGTTTTACAACTTGAAGTTCCGCACCTGTCTCCTCGTTCTCCAACACGGTCTAAGGCTCTATCTAGTCAAAGCCGGAGCTACAAACTTATGGGTGATGTCGCAGATTTTCTCATCGGCTATGGAGGATGGGCTTATGTCTTTCATGGACACTGGCTGTTGGCTGTGAGTTTGGTGCTCGGATTATTGGTGATGTTCCATTTATTCACGTGATATATGGTTAGTTTTTCGACAGTGCTTCCCGCAGATTATTCATGATGAGCATGAAGAACCAAGTTCTATGCGCTGGATAGCCCAGAGGAACTCTGCTTTAACAAAGTCCACTTACAGGTTCATGTGCGAGCTGCCGAAAGACTCTAACCTTACCGAGTCCAAGAAAAGACCTGTGACACCGCCCAAGACAACAGGATCGAGCGACCATTCCCCATCTGCCACTGAGCACCTCTGTGTCAAGAAAAAGAAGAATGGAGGGCCCGGAGAGCTGCGGGATAGCAAAGGATTTAAGCTAAAAATACAGGAATCCAATCATTTGAGAAACAAGCAGGTTGACCCTGAATACGAAGTCCAAGTTGAAGGCCCGTTAAGAAAAATTGTTCCTTACGATTTTACTTACAAAACGTTCTGTAAGTTGCGGTGGAGAGATAGGCCTCTAATAGACATCTTTGTCAATGAATTTAGAGACCGAGAGGAATCTTACTACAGGAAGACAATCGCAAGGGGTGCCGTCTTTTTAAATGAGAACCCGGCTAATCTCGAATCGATAGTACGCAATGGAGACCTTATATCGCATAAAATTCACAGGCACGAGCCTCCAGTAACTTCAAGACCTATCAAAATAGTTTTCGAGGATCAAGATCTCTTTGTTATCGACAAACCAAGCGGCATACCAGTTCATCCCACCGGAAGGTATAGATTCAATACAATTACCAAAATATTGCAAAAACAAATCAATGGTTCGGTTCATCCCTGCAACAGATTAGACAGGTTGACAAGCGGACTGATGTTCTTAGCCAAAACACCCCGTGGCGCAGACCATATGGCCAATCAACTCAAAGCTAGGGAAGTCAAAAAGGAATATATCGCAAGAGTCGTGGGCGAATTTCCAGCAGAAAGAATTTCAGTTGAAAAGCCTTTGAAATGTGTAGAGCCACGCCTAGCTTTGAATGGCGTTTGCAATTCCGAAGAGGAAGGGGCCAAAGAAGCAAAAACGGTATTCACAAGGGTAAGTTTTGATGGTGAGACCAGCTTAGTGAAATGCCAGCCTCATACAGGAAGAACCCACCAGATCAGAGTACACTTACAGTACCTAGGACACCCCATTGCAAATGATCCCCTTTATTCCAACCCACAAATATGGGGACCATCTTTAGGAAAAGGTCAAAGGACTGACTTTTCTGAAGTTATTGAGAAGCTCTCAAACGTTGGAAAAACTGTCTGTGCAGAAAGCTGGTTTTTTCCTGATTCTATGGGCGAGTTGTTGACCGGCGAAAAATGTCCAGACTGCGAAACAGATCTATATACTGACCCAGGGCCCAACGATCTCGATTTATGGCTCCATGCTTACTGCTATGAGTCCACAGAGTTTAATGACAACGGGACACGAAAATGGAGCTACAAAACAGAATTCCCTGAATGGGCTCTCGAGCCACACCGCAAATATATGGAAATGGCAATCAACGAGGCAAAAAAGTGCGGACCAACAACTACTGCATTCAGTGTCGGTGCTGTGCTTACGAATAGCGACAAGGTCCTTTCAACAGGATTTTCAAGGGAGCTCCCTGGAAATACGCACGCTGAACAATGTGCCCTGGAAAAATATTTCGAACAATCAGGGAATAGATCTGTTCCGCCAGGGTCTGTTCTTTATACGACGATGGAGCCATGCTCTTTCAGGCTCAGCGGTAACAAGCCATGCGTGGATAGAATCATAGATGCTAGCAAAAGCATACGGACAGTTTTTGTTGGAGTGATGGAGCCAGACACCTTTGTCAAGAATAACACCAGTAAGACAAAACTATCTCAACATGAAATTGACTACGTGCTTATTCCTGGATACGAAGAAGATTGCACAAAGGCAGCTAAAAAAGGCCACAAAGAAGATTCTGGGATCTAAATCATTACGATAAAACCATGTAGTGTAGCAGTAAATTTTATCCTCAAGTCCGTAATGAAGCTTTATTCTATAGACGTAAAATTTTTACAAGCTACAACATTTTAGCACTTGATCTTGACTCCAGGAAGAATAAAGCCAAGAATATGTCTAGAAGAAAGGGTGCTTTACCTTTGAAGGCCAATGGATCTGCAGTTGGACGATCTAAGGAAGATAACAACTTGATTGAAGCTTTGAAGCTGTATGAGTCGAAAACTTACAAGAAATCCCTGAAATTAGTGGATGCCATCTTGAAGAAAAACTCGCAACACATAGATTCTCTAGCTCTGAAGGGCCTGAATTTGTACTGCACTGGTCAGAAGGAAGATGCAGCAAACTATGTTCAAAAAGCGATTGCCCGCATTGAAAGCTCCGGCGCTTCCCCCATTGGATGTCACATTTTGGGTATCTATATGAGAAACGAGAAACGCTATTCCGAAGCTGCTAAGTGGTTTCAAAGCTCGCTGGACAATGGCTCCACAAACAAACAGATCTACAGAGACTTGGCAACCCTATACTCTCAAGAGCATGACTACAAAAATTTGCTTAAAGCAAGAAAGTTGTACTGGGAGGAATTTATGGGTTACCGTGCCAATTGGACCTCACTTGCCATCGCTCACGAGTTGAATGGTCAGTTGGATGAGTCTGCGAATGTTTTAACCAAGTTTGAAGAGCTTGCTAAGGGCAAATTAGGTGAATCAGAAGCCTACGAACACAACGAGTGCTTGATGTACAAGAACGATGTGCTCTACAAGGCTGCGGGCGCAGACCATGAGAAACTAAAGGGTGTTTTAAAACACCTGGATGAAATAGAACCTGATGTGTTCGACAAATACGGTTGGCTAGAGAGAAGGGCTGCTATTTTCATGAAGTTGAACCAAAAGGGAGATGCCTCCAAAATTTATAGAACATTGATCAAAAGAAACCCTGACAATTTCAAGTATTATAAACTTCTTGAGATTGCATTAGGTATCCAGAGAGATGCGAAGCTCAGGTTGGCCCTTTACAAAAAACTTGAGAGCTTCTATCCAAGAGCCGAACCTCCAAAGTTTATCCCTCTTACTTTCATCGAAGACAATTCATGTTTTGCCGAAAGTCTATCGTCTTACATTTTGCCTCAACTCAAACGTGGCGTCCCTGCTACTTTCAACAATATTAAGACTCTTTACAAAAAAGATGTCATGCGTAACTCAGCAATTGCCGAGGAGATTGTTCTAAAATACTTTGATAGTATTAACCCTAAGGAAGCTCCTATCCCCTACGTTTGGACTTGCTACTTTATGTGCCAACACTATTTGTACTTGAAAAGTTTCCAAAAAGCAAGGGAGTACATTGAACTCGCTTTGGCGCATACGCCAACGTTAGTTGAGCTTTACATCCTAAAAGCGAGAGTCCTAAAACATACTGGGTTACTCGCGGAAGCGGCGGAGACCATCAATGAAGGCCGGAAGCTGGATTTACAGGATAGATTCATCAATACCAAAACAGTGAAATATTACTTGAGAGCAAATATGGTGGAAAAGGCCGTGGAAGTGGTCTCAATTTTTACCAAGAACGACGGTGCAGCCAATGGTGTAATGGATTTACATTTGATGGAGGCTTCCTGGTTTATTGCCGAACAAGCCGACGCTTACTTCAGGCTATACCTTGAAAAGAAGCGGCTACTGCACGATGAAAAATCTATGGAAGTTCCAGAAGACGAAGAATCGCAGGAATCGCATGCTCGCCATATTCGCGATTTGACTTACGAGACAACAAAATTTGGAGGCTTGGCGCTCAAGAGATGGGATGCGATTTCGAAGTTTTACAAGCAATTTGAAGATGACCAGCTTGACTTTCATTCCTATTGTATGAGAAAAGGTGTTCCAAGAGCTTACCTTGAAATGTTTCAGTGGGGTAAGACTGTGTACACTCTACCAATGTTTGTTAGGGCTATGAAGGGCGCAGCGAGAATGTATTTTATTCTCAATGATGAAATGAAAGCCTCGAGCACAACACCAGAAGATGATGCCATTGGAGAATTAGTCGGTGCGAAGAAAGGGAACAAGAAAACCAAGAAGGAAGCTGCTGCAATTAAAAAGCGCATCGAGGAAGATAAAAAAACAGTTGCTGCCTATGAAAAAGATGAGGATCCATTGGGAGAAGCTTATATTTTTACTAAAGCACCCATGCAGGACTTTTATAACAAGTTCTATCGTAGGTTTAGCGAGGAGGCCACGGAGTCGTCAAAAGATTATATCCTTGATTTTGAGTATCACATTAGATGTGGCAAACTTGCCTTATGCGTCGGCGCCATTTCCAAATATGCTGATATGTTTGGCAAGAAAGACAGCATTGTGGGCGCAATGACCCTGTGTCTATTGGACAAAATAAAGTTCTCTAACGAGATCGACGAAGTTACCAAAAAGATCGCTATCAAAGGCTTAGAAAGGCTTCTTTCTGAACTGCCTCTCAAGCAGCTTGACGAAGAGGCTTTTGACTGGTTGTCCTTTTTTCAGCAGGAATTTGAGGGTCCAAGTTTGGAGTCCTTGTTATTAATCCACAGATCATCGGTGAAAATCATCTCGGCAGAGAACATAAAGCAACAAGTCATTGAAAAATTGAGAGAAGAAGAGCCCGCCGTTCAAAGTTCAGTACTTAACTATCAACTCAACTAGAAGCCATTCAATAGGTTAAAGCTGTTCATGTAGTCACGTGATCCATGGTCACGTAAGGTTGAGCTGGCTTGAATTCAATAAATGCAAGTACATATCAAGACATCTGCTAAACAGCAGCTTTACACCATAGTATTGATTAGATATTGCCAATGAGCTCTATACCACGGTCAAACTCAGTATCCTCGTCTGTGCCGTCGACCGCCGGCACGACGATGGAGAATGATAAGAAGAGAAGAGGCAACATCAACGACAAGATTCAGCAGTTATTGTCAATGATTCCGCCGGAGTACTTTCAGGACTATTACCGCAGGTCGGATTCGATAGACTACGAAAACAGTCAAATGACCCCCGGCGGGAGCATCCTGTCCTCTGCTGGCATGAGTTCCAAGAACAAAGGAACGGGAACCAAGGACGGTAAACCAAACAAGGGCCAGATTTTGACGCAAGCAGTGGAGTACATCTCCAAACTACAAAACCAGGTTGACGCGCGCAACCGAGAAGAAGTGGAACTTATTTTGCGAGTGAAAGAGCTAAGCAAGAAGACCGGTGTGGCTGTCGACGACATTAACCTTGAAAACACAAGTGCGGAGGTCGCGTTGGCTAAAATTGGCGTAGGGCCACTGGCAGGCGTCTCTGAACCGTACTACGGTTCTGGAAATCAGAAAAACAACCCCGCTGACTACGAAGGGTGCGAGGAGTGAGGAAGCGGCGGTTCTGGTATCGTGGACTTAAAAAAGTTGACCCTGCATTGTTGACAACTGCGATTATAATGCATGCTACCAACCCCGCTTGTTGAGAGTCAATATCAGGATCAATTCTTACCTCCTAATTTGATATCCTGCAAGCTCGACGCACCTAGCCAGCAGGGTCCAGAATTAAGCTAAAGCACATAAAAACAACAAAGCGCATAACACTAGTTTGGTGATGCTCAGCACCTTCAACCAGATTTGAATCTCTTGCAGTCGCGGAAGCTCTGGGGCTCTTCATCATTTAGTAACTATTCACGAATTGTCCGGTTTAGTTTTGAGAGAAATTTTTCAGGCAGTGATTTAATATGCAAGGTCGTGCGTTAAAAGGGTGGTTTGTTCGAAAGGAAGGAGTTTAGTAGCGGTTTGGAACCTCTCGATGAGCCTCGAAAGCCCTCAATATGATGCTCCAAACAAAAGGCCCCTTATGGACGCAGGTACAAATGCCAGCGAGTTTCTGAGTACCAATGAAGAAGGGTCCAAAAAGCCTAGACCTCAAGATGAGGAAAATCAAATATTCGAAGAAGCCCCTCCCGCGGACGAATTGGAGGACGTTGTTGAAGATTATGTACCAAGCGAACCGATTTTAAATGGTAAGTTTTCTCAGGACGCCAGTCCAGTTGGTGCGAATGATGCAAAAACTCCTGGGGCAGACAAGCAATTTGTGCCTAAAGAACCGCTACCACCGATCTCAATAACTATGAGCCCAGAAACCGGAAAATATAGGTTTCCGTTTATTTCGAAAGAAGACTCGTTGACGGCGCGTTCGTACTTGAAGTATTATGGCTCAGGGAAGTTCTTAGACACCTACTTGCCGGAAGAGTTGAATTCACTTTATATTTATCACCTCATTAAATTATTGGGTTTCCAAATCAAGGATAAACAGCTTGTGGAAGCTGTGCAGGATGTGGTTGAGAACGACATCTTCACTCAAAGCCCTGCTTTAGCCACGACACAAAGCGGGCAATCTCGCGAGAAAAGTCCTGATTCTGACGACAGCGACACTTTTGACGACCCCTTAGAGAAAAAGCATGCAGTTCGTCTAATCAAAGATCTGCAGAAGGCTATGAACAAAGTTTTGAGTACTCGAATGCGACTGGCCAACTTTCACACTTTAGATGACTTCTGCGACAAATTAAAAACTGCTAAAAAGGTCCTAGTTTTGACTGGAGCAGGAATTTCTACGTCTCTGGGTATCCCTGACTTTAGATCGTCGGAGGGGTTTTACTCAAAAATTAGACACCTCGGACTTGACGACCCGCAAGATGTCTTTAACTATGAAATTTTCATGCAAGACCCATCTGTCTTCTATAATATTGCGCATATGGTGCTGCCCCCCGAAAATCTCTTCTCGCCACTACACAGCTTCATCCGCATGATTCAGGATAAAGGCAAGCTCTTAAGAAATTACACACAAAACATAGACAACCTTGAATCATATGCCGGTATTCAGGCTGAAAAGATGGTGCAATGCCATGGATCTTTCGCTACTGCATCCTGCGTGACCTGCCATTGGAAGCTTCCGGGTGAAAAGATATTTGATAACATCAGGAATATGGAGTTGCCGTTGTGTCCGTACTGCTACCACAAGAGGAAGGAGTACTTCCCAACTAACTCCCCTGACGAAAACGATGGCCAAATAGAATCGTACCATTCATCATTCAATAACGTTTTGAAGTCGTACGGTGTTTTGAAGCCCGACATCACTTTTTTTGGCGAAGCCTTACCGTCTAAGTTCCACCGCTTCATTAGGGACGATGTTATGAAGTGTGACCTTTTGATTTGCATAGGTACTAGTCTAAAGGTTGCCCCTGTGTCTGAAATTGTTAATATGATTCCCGCAAGTGTCCCTCAGGTGTTGATCAACAAAGACCCTGTAAGACATGCAGAGTTTGACCTTTCGCTCCTTGGCTTTTGTGATGATGTCGCTGCGCTTGTGACCCAGAAATGTGGCTGGTCCATGCCTCACAGCAGCTGGGACGATTTGAAAACTACGGAGTACGAATATGAGGAAACCGACAGAGGTGTTTACCATGTCAAGCCCAAAATCAGTGAAGCAACATCGGAAGCGGATCTCGGGAATATTGGAGAGCCTTCAGAGGTGAAATAAATTGTAAAATATATTGTTTTATCAGTCTCCTGAAGCGCTGGTTGTTAGGATTAATAATTTGTATTAAATTATATAACGTGACAAAAAGCATCTAAAGAAAGCTCATCGAAGACTTGTTGGCAAACTAGTTATGGGATAGCGCTGCAATTTTCGAATTTTCCAAAGAAGCCAAATGGATTACCAAAACAGGGCAGGCTCCAAAAAGGGCTCAGGTGGCATTGCATCGTCATCCCAAGAGAATCTTCACAGGAGGAAACAAGTTGAAGATCTTCTGAAAGATGGTGAAGAAGTGCCATATTCTTTCCAAGGGATCAGCAAGGAAGACGAGGAACTAAGTAAGAAGAACCCCTATATTTATAAAAACCATGCAGGACGCCTGGTTTGCAAGCTTTGCAATACAATCCACATGTCATGGACTAGTGTAGAGAGACATCTGGAGGGCAAGAAGCATGGTTTGAATCTCATAAGGAGAGGTGGTACAACCTCTTCACAGCAGCAAGACGCAGTGTCACCAGAAGAGCTTAAATTCAAAAAAACAGTGGAGCAACTCCGTTCACAAATCAAAGATAACGGTATAGTACCGAACTACCAAGTTGCAAAAGTTCGAGATCCCACAACAAACAGTCGTGGAATTGCAATGAGAGTCATATACACAAATCCCGAACCTTCCGAGGATGGCGGTGATCGGCCATATGTAAGGATAATGTCAAGCCTTGAATTCACCAGAGAAGAAAGTGACAAAAAGTATCTGATTATAGCTTTTGAACCCTTCAAAGCTATTGCAATAGAGATACCTAACGAAGAAATCTTAACCAATAGCGCAGCTTTCAACACATCTGGTGCCAAATCGGTTGATGATTTCAATAGCAAGTTTACCTACTGGGACGAAGACAATCAGACTCTTTACGTACAGTTTTTTTTTAAGGATTAATGTTACAAATGATATCTTTAGCACTATCACGCTGCTTCAGCTGATTTTTTCCAGCATCTGTTGAACATAGTTTTTGATGTGAGACGCAAGGAGAGAATATTCTAAGTCTATGGCAACCGAATCTTTTTTGAAGTCGTCCCGCAACGCCTGCATATCTTTTTCAAGGGACTTTATAACTTTACCAAACAACTCCTTTTCGACGTGCTCATCAATCTTTTGGACCTCAGGCATGACTTCCTCCGCAAACTCCCTCTGTAAATTTTGAAGGGCTAAAGTATTCTCATTCTGTTTCCTTTCTGTTGTTTCTTCAAGCTCCCGGAGACGTTGTTTTTGCATAGCAAGCTGCGATTGTAAGCTGGAAAGCTTCATCATAACCCCTGATGTTAAAAGGTTATTCATCTTGGCCTCACTTTTAGCTAATTGCTGCTTTATTTCGAGAAGCCCAATTTCTCTCAAATGTGATTCTTGCAAGTCTGTTGATATTATCCGTAGCAACTCGTAAAGTTCGAGCGTGATAGCATGAAAGGTTTCTGTTGACTTCGAGAGTACTTTGTATTGAGACTGCATTTTCGCCAAATTGCCTTGCTGCTCATCGAGCATTTGGGAGAACTCATTCATGCTCTCTTGAAGGCTGCTAATATCTGTTTCGGAGTATCGGTGAAGTTTGTCTCTTTGTGACTCCAGTTCGATAAGTTCAAACCCTAAACTTTCTAACTGTGACATTAGCTTTTGTTTGCTACTCTTGTAGTTATTGTAGTCAATGGTGAAGGCTTCTTGAACCTGCGTCAGCTTTTTCAACTGATTTTCGAGGTTCCGATTGTTGGCTTCAAGGAAGGCAAGACTTTCTCCTTCTGCTAAGTCGGCAAGCTCGTAGTGCTTAGCAACCTGCTGCTGCAAGAAGTTATAGTCGTCAAACTTCTCTCGAAGCTGGTTTAAGAGTGATTCGGTTTGAGACATGAACTGGTCGCAGTCGGCCATTCGTTCTTCGCGGAATCGCGCATAATTGACAACAGCACTCAGAAATCGTTGAGTTCTCAAAGCATCCGGCTTATACAGGTCCATCATGTTGAAGTCAGAGACGCCTATATCCTGGAAGAACTTAAAGCATATTTTGTTGAGTGTTAGCATGCGTAGCGTTTCCTTGTAAACCGGGTCTTCTCCTGCAACTTCGCTTGTTGGCCTGACTGCCGCATCGCCGTCGCTGATCAGCGTGTCAGGCGCAACCCCTGTAAAACTGTCAATGATCTGCTTGTACAATGTAATGACATACTGAGAGGTAGGACGCGAGATGTTTTCCTCACTAGCTAGAGCGAAGTCGCAGCTTTGGAGACATAGTACCAGCTCCTGTAGATCCAGAAGTGGAAATATATCCTTGTTCATACCTCCATTGGCTTTCTCTGTCACCCTTTGCCAAATCTGAGTTGAACTTGATGTTTACTGTATTTAAACGATTTTTGATCTTTTCTTGGATTCTTCGAGACTATTATAAGTCAAATGTAACCCAAACTCCGAAGGAGCGTGCAGAAAGGACATTGAAACACTGAATCACTTACCTGGATTTCCGCCACTGCTTTTGAGGAGATTTTTTGGCTCAAGCTACTACGGACAACTCTAATCCGCCTTTGTTACAGCCTGAAGTTGTATAGAAAACGAGAAATCTGCATAATTTAAGATGTGTCCAATCAAAAAGATTGCAGTTATTGGTGGAGGCCCGGCTGGGCTAATTGCTGCTAACGATCTCTTTAAAGAATCAGAAAGACAAAGGTGGGAGGTGGTGGGCTTTGAGACCAGAAATTGTTTAGGAGGAGTGTGGAGTGACAAGCCGGGTTCGGGAATAGACTCTCCTCAGGTCTTTGAAGAATTGAGAAAGTTGCCGCACAACTTAGGAACTAGCTATTCACCAGAGGATATCTTTCAATACGGATCGCCGCTCGTGAGTAATGGTCGTATTGCAAGCCTTCGGCCTTTCAATGGTACGAGTGTGACAAAGCCTTTACGACTAGTGCACAAACATCTTCCAAGAGATGGATTGATTAATTCGTCAAAAACTGGAGTCTACGATGGGCTCATGACAAACGTTCCTGGCGAATTGATGGCGTTTGGCCCCGAAAATTTGAATACATATGCTTCGCGAAACGCCGATATCTCACCTCTGGTCACCCTTGACCAGGTGCAGATGAACTTTGAAAAGTTCATCGAGGAATCTGAAGGATCGAAAACATTCAGGAAAAACACATGCATTGAGTATCTGGATAAAATTTCCCCTGATAAATGGGTTATAGTTGCTAGGCGTCATCCACCGGGAAGTGAGCAAGATGAGTGGTACATGGAACTGTTTGATGCTGTTGTTATTGCCAACGGCCACTTTACGTGCCCATATGTTCCTTTTTACATGAGTAACTTAACTGGCGTTGAATCTGGCATTCACGAGTTCAACACACAATTTCCCAACGTCTTGTCGCACGTTAGAGATCTTGACCTTTGGTACAACAAGCGTTTTCCTCAACTGAAGGAGGAAGTTTTACTCGATAAAAGGCGAGTCGTGATTGTAGGCAAAAGTTTCAGTGCTATGGACGTTTTGAAGCGGCTTGTCCCAATTCTGGACAAAGCCCAAGGAAACCTTGAAATAATTCTGTCATCGAATACCCCACCTATGCCCGAAAATACTGCTAATCCTTTTTATTGGTTCGATGAGTGGCTTTCAAAGACGTCAAAAGTTGAGGTGAAGGGTCCAATTGCCAAGTTTGTGTCATCTCATGATATGCCTGCTCTACAGTTTCAAGATGGCAGCATTTTTGACAATATTTCAGATGTAATTTTTGCCACAGGATACCTTTACACCTTCCCTTTTATATCAAAGAGGCTTTTAGAAAGCTATCGTGTGTTGATTACCCCCGATTCGCGAAACTTTGACGCTGCGCCATCTAATGTGTCTCGTGTAACGGGCCTCTACCTGCATACTTTTTCTATTGCAGACCCCACAATGGGATTCGTTGGCGTCTCAAGCAATGCTAACTTCCAATCGTTTAACATTTCTTCTCAAGCCTTAACAGGCGTATGGTCTAGGTTTAACAACCTTTTTAACGAGGAAGCCCCTCAGGATGGTCCGATCTTCAACTCTATATGGTCCAAGGTTCTGCCCTCTGTTCAAGAACAACTCAAGTGGTCACAAAATAGACTACTAAAAACCGGCAACAACGGTGCCTTTCACTTTTATTACCCATTACCAGCGCTTAAGGAGGAGTGGTTGGACTATTGCAAGCCCCTCTTCAGAGAAAACCACCGAAACACCATGTTATTTCCTGATAACTCGGCTGATTTGTCCGAGAAAGGAATTCAAACGCTGAAAGCTAGGTTTTTTGACACAATGGGGCCTGAACATTTATAAAACATTTTACATAGGAGTTCGTCGATTTGGTTCAAGGATTTTTCTAACAAAGTCGAAAGCCGCTGCTTGCCGAAGAGCCTTTGCTTGTTTTCGCTCATTCTTCTGCCCGTGAGATGAGCGATGCGCTGAGCTTTCAATTTATGTTGATGTTTATCTTTTTCCGTTTTTGGAGTATTGATGATAGCCTACGACAATAGATATACATCAATTGATCTTGCTTCTTTAAAATAACTATAATGAATAGTTTCACCAAACAGCACTTTGTGCTCAACTGCAGCGCTTTTGATATATCACAAGGAGCTGTGGTCTCTTAACTGAAACAATGAACACGAATACTAAGAGGCTTTCAGCCATGATTGATTCGTTTCATGATGATGGAAACGACGACGCGCTATATGTACAGAGGTCTACCCCCAGCAGTCCCACCAAATCGCAAATATCTAAAACGGACACGCTTTCCCGTCCTCCAGCTCTGCATCCGGCCTTTTCAAGCCCTATGAGCTACGTCAACAGTAGTCCTGGGAATAGGGAAAGTCTTATTTCGGATTATTCGGCGAGCATACACGAAGGGGTCCCTGTATCTTACGTCGTTACAAAGGCTGGAGTGCCGAGCGGAAAGGATGCTTCTGTGGTTTATTCTGCGGTAAATGTTCCTGTCTCAGAAGAAACAGTCGTCCGTGAAGAAATGTTGGAACAAGATGGGGCAGAGTCTTCTCCTGTTGGATTGGCGCTTAATTTGAAACATGTGTCTGGTGTACGCTCTCCTTTGAGGTTAGCATCTAATCGCTCACATTCCAAAAACCATTCTTCAATTGGGTCCGGGAATCTTGCCAGCGAGAGCGGCCATTCCCACAATTTCTCAACAATAAGTGCGTCAGGTTCGAGCAGTGCTCCACGCTTCTACGCGCAGAACTTAGAGAGTGGCGAGGGTCATGAAGAGAATCCAATTCATATTGATCAAATTGAGGAAGAGAGCGATGCAGAAAACTCCAAAGGAACGTCACCACTCGAAGCTTTTCACTCACCAGTACGTTCATTAACAAACAGATCCGCAGTTGGCGTAGCCAAAGATAGTGGGGACGTTCATTCCATGACTTCGAGCATCGTACCTTCGCTACACACAAAGGTGCTCGATAGCTGCGCTCAGAACAAAGACCCTGATCGCTCTTCCACTACAGAGTACAACCCATCAATTCCCCCTAGAAGCCGTAATAGGCCCAAGTCCCATATGTTCATCAAAGATGGACTGGAGGACATTCAAAATCAACTCCAACAGCAGATATTGCAAGAGACTGAGAATGTTTCGCGTGCTAGTACTAACAAATCTAGTACCTATTATTCTGCTGCAGACCAAGACAACCAATACAATACTGAAGAAGATAACTTCGGTAAGCGCGATGACGATAGCTACTATCATAGACCGCTGCCTACGGTTCCCGTAACAGAAAAAATTCATCGCAAGCAAGCTTCGATTGACAGAGAGGACACTATTGTTCTGCCTTCATCCGAGCGCGTCGATCCCGAAAAACCACCGAGACTACCTAGTCTACCAGCATCCGTGATGAAGGCGAGCCAAACCTCAAATTATGACAGTGATGATGATTACGAAGACATTGTGGATGAAACATTTCAAAAAGCCAAGCCCAACCATGACTCGAAGCACGTGAAGAACACTACGAGTTCCGCCTCACACCAACTTCGTACAGCCCCTCACAAGAACAAGCAAAAGGCAAAGCGGAAACGTGAAATGCGCTCATTTGATATAGATACCATATCCCAAATGCTCAATGTCACTAAAGGAACACTCATCGGATCTGAGTTTTCAAACCTGGGAATGAAAACGGAAGAAAAGAGAGCCCTTGAGAGATTGGTGGATTCTTTGTCACGACTAACAGCTGATATGGTTCTCGATCCTGAAAGATTTCAAGAGGGCATGAGAAGGCTTGAAAAGGCTACACGAGCGCTGGAAGGATTCTAGTATCGGTTTATGGGAATGAGTCTGTGAAATAGTAACTAATTAGACTCATCAATAGGGGCGAAATAATTCTGCCTTCTGGCACGACGACTTTGTATTTTCTGTTGTAGATATTAATTCAATAATTATATTGGCTGAAATAGTTATATCATCTTCTGAGCTGCAATTAATGTTTAGGTAAAAGGAAAATAGAGTTCCGATGCGTTTGAACTTTGAACCAAATCCGCGGCTACTAGGGCAGCTGCATAGAGGTATTGGGGCTCGCAAACAACAATTCAGTCACTTGAGAACCCTTCGTGAACGACAGACCTCAGATGCGAGTGGATTCAAAGACGAGCAGATATCAACGGTACAAGAGAGGACTCTCTTTGAACAGATCTTCTCTCAAATCATGAAAAAGGATGAGCAAAAGAAGAAGACTAAAGAACTGCTGAAACCAATAATTTCACTAACAAAGGACGACCAAAACCAAATGCACAAGGGCAATGATTTGCAGATCGTGTTCGAGAAGAAGAAATCTGATTCTCAAACCTTGAAGCTATCGCGCTTTCTTGAAGATGCTGATACAGAAGGCAATGTTGGTTCAGCGGGGCTTGCAAGATTAACAACGGATGACATCAGAAAGTACCCTGTGTCCTTGACTTCTACATATTTTGCAGATTCAGGTGATGACTCCGCTACAAGAACAACATCCGAATACCTTGGCAAAATCCTTTCGAAAGGCACCCTTGCAAAGGCGAAGGCATCTGGGCGAGAAATAAGCCCAGAGACCCTAAACCAGATTGAAACTAAACATAAGCTCAACGCAAAACTCGAAGAACTTTTGAGGCCACACATGTCGTATTTATTCTCGCGCATCCAAACGGACAGCGACTGTATCGAGGTGTTAGAAGGCTACCTCAAGCAGTATCGTACTAGAGACACTACGCTAGAGAAACATACAGCAAATACATTTGCGGATATTGAAAAATCAGCAAGCAGCGACCCGAACCAGCTGCCACAGCCTTTCGACATAACAATGCCATTTGTCATCAGATTTATTTTGACAAGTGACAGTTTCAGCTTTCCTTCCAATAGAAAATACACGCTAATATCTCTGGTCTACAACGCTTGCAAGCGAGCTTCGGACATGTCGCTGTATCTCAACATTTGTAATGTTGACTTCTACAACCTTTTGATCGAATACTCGTGGGAAAACTTCCAAGAAATTCATCAGCTGAAAGATATCGTCAAAGAGATGAGTGTCAACGGTATAATGGGGGACCTGCGGACCGTCGATCTTCTTGACTATATCGCAAAAAGTATGCAGTATATGAACGACGGAATTTTAGAGGAGACTGAAGGATCCGAAAACCTGCAGACAGTTGGCCTGGTGTGGTGCCGAGAAAACGCGCAAGATCTCAACTACGTCGAAATGTACCTGAAGAAGCTGAAAGAGAGTCTAATGTAATGCATCCTCATTATCCTGTATATATCAACACTTTATTCGCATCATGTGCTACGTTTCTCATCTTCTTGACAGTCTTTATAATGGCTTTGGGATTGAGAACAATCGTAATATAACAGCGCCATAAAGCGGTCCCTTTGTAAGCCCCATGAATCTAGGAGAAGTTTCGGCCCACTGCTACAATATCACAACATCTTACCTCTCAGCGAATAACGATTCAGCCATCATTGAGTCTACAAAGGTCGCCATACGAATTACGAGAAACCACTTCCTTCAAGAAATCTTTCCGAGATGGAATCCATTCAGCGACCAGATTTCGTTTTCATATAATGGTGGTAAAGATTGCCAGGCGTTGCTGATACTCTACCTCTCATGCCTATGGGAGTTTTTTTTGAGCAGCATCCAAGTATCGCAATATCCACCTGAATACCACTTATTTCCGCTCAAGTCTTTACCGACAGTATACATTAACCAGGCTGAAACATTCAGGACTTTGGAGGAATCAATTGAAACCACCCGAAGTCGTTATTTTTTATCTGTCTACGAGTCACCGCGAAACCAAACTAGTATGCCCGAAGCTTTCAAAAACTACCTCGAACACAACACACATACCCAGGCTATCGTAATAGGAATACGCTACACAGATCCCTTTGGGGCAGACCTGAAGTGTGTTCAAAAGACAGATAGTGACTGGCCAGAGTTTATGAGAATTCAGCCATTATTACATTGGAGCCTTTCCAACGTATGGAGCCTTCTGCTTTATTCAAATGAGGAAATATGCGGGTTATACGAGAAAGGATTTACCTCAGTAGGTTCTGTTAATTCAACAATACCTAATCCATACCTCAAAAGAAGCCCGGGCGCAGACCGCGATAACAATGGCTTAAAGAATCACTTTGAATGGGAAATTCGAAATGCTTATGGCAAGGAAGAGCCCACGGACGAGGTCCGTGTTTCGGCGTTTTCTAGTTCTGACGCCAAAATATTACAGGAAGCAGGAACGTTAAATTATTATCCAGGCTGGTTTCTCATTGACGACAGCCTTGAACGAGCAGGAAGGGCACGTAGATGAGAAAGCGTTATTGGTAATTAAAAATGCGAAAAGTTTAAGGTATATACAGGAGGGATGCAGAAGTCCCGGCTCTCGGAGCTTCTGCATTTGGCGTGCTAGTCGTTGGGCTTGCCTGAAACGCGGTCATACAGTCTTGCTGCGTGGTAGTTTATGTTACTCTTTTGAACGCCGGAGTTTTTTCCCATAGCACTTTCGGAAGAGCAAGCCTTCAGGTCCTTGACCAGATTCTCGCAGACGGGGTTCATGTGGCCATTGGAGGACCAACATTGCAGCAAGTTTGACATCAATACAAGGCACTTGTTGGCTTCCTGCTGGACTATAGGCTTCTTGACCTTCAGCCTAGGCAAAGGCGGTAATCTGTATACAGGGACTTTACCCGACATAATGTAACTGGGCTAAGAATCAGCTTCGTCAAGTTGTCTTAGGACCTCTTTAAGGTCTCTCGATGTCTTCTATGAGATTAGCACTTCACCAAAATTTTCCATCTATTTCGTATAAGATTATATATTCCAACAGAACACCAGTCGCGGACTCTTATCTCTGACGAACGCTCCAGCGCAGCTTGAGCTGCCAGAGAGCCTTGCATGTAGCATCAATAGTACAGTTGCATGGAGTTCCACAGTTAACTTTGGTATTCCCAAAAAAAAGTTCATGTATTTAAAATTGCGGCTCCTAGAAGCAGCACTCTGAGCATGTATCGTAAGATTCGGACGGCGCAGCCATGAAACTGACCCAAATCAGTTAGAGTGCAGGTTGGGCATTCTCAAGATCTCCTTGTTTTTGTTTTCGCTGAAGTCCTGCAGCTTTGCCAGAAGCTTGGAATCCTTGAACCTTTCCGGAAGGGGAGTGATTGCATAATTTTTAGTAGCCCAGTAGTAAATATCCCAGTCAAGCTCGTCAAGAAGGGCGTCATATTCTTCTAGTTCCTCTGGGGTCATAGAGCTCAGGTATTTAGCTGCAAACCTCGACAACAGCAGGTCCGTCTCCAAGATCCCTCTTTTACGAGACTGGTAAACTAGTCGCGCTCGCTTGTTCTCTAGAGTCTCGCCCGCACGCTTGATGGGCTCTAGTCTGACCCTAACCTCATCCTTCTCGGAGATCACAACGGGCTCTCCGCCCTGGGAAGAGTAAAGCGCCGCCATGCGCGGCAAAGCAGCTTTTCTATACAAGGCGGGAGTGCGTAAAGCTTGGTACAACGTTCTGGTTAGCATAGTCATTATTGCTGGAGGTCCGCTCTTATCTCAAGTTCCATGTTTGTAAGCCAAAATCAAAGCTTTTAATTATAATTATTTGAAGCGTGAGAGCATGTGACTGGTATAGACGGAGCCGTCTGCGGAAAGTAGCGTTAGCTTGTCGCAGTAACTCCTTTTCTTCAGTCTTTTTTCATCAACGTCTACAAATCTTTGGGCCTACATTGCGTAGGGGCCGGCAGAGCCCTTCTGGGCACGAACTGCGCTAAAATATAGATTAGTCCTTGCGGCGCGACATTCCCCCACATCTAATAGGATGGGAAGAAAATGTCGCCACTTAGGCAGGTGATCTCGTCATCATCCTCGGTGTACGCTCTAGCCAGAACAGTGTACTTTCCTGGAGGCACCTCCTGAGGGATCTCCACGGTTTTGTCGATCTTGTAGTCGCCTGGAGCAATTGGGCACTTGAGCCCGCCAACGTCGTTTTTCTCGAGCTCTTCACAGAGGTCATAGGTCTGCGTCAACAGCTTGATGTAGCCCAGACGCACCTCGACATCCACGTACGCGCCCTCTTTTATGGTTTCCTTGACATGGCCCGCCGCGGAGACTGTCACGTTTTCGCCTCTTACAGGGGGGTTGGGCAACAGGTTCACCAGCTGAATGGTCAGCAGCTGCTTGTCGTCGGCATCGCACTGCTCAAGAGGTGAGTCTCCGGGAATTGGCTTGTTTTGTGAGCGTGTGCCCGGCAAACCAAAAAATGCTGGGAACACGGGAGAAGCTGCCGCTAGCGCCAGCAAAAGCGCTGCGAGGTACAATTGTAAGGTTCTAGTCATTCTGCAAAGGTTCAATTAAAAGAATCACCGATTAGTAGCGTCTTTTGGTCACTTAAACTGCTCTTCCGAGTGGCACGCGAGTACTATAAATTTAGTTTAGCTGGGGCAATTTACCCCCTAGCACAAAGATCAACAGTTATGTTTCGTATGACACGACTAATGGGTCTGGGGCAGAGCAAAGTCATGAAAGACCAATAGGTAGGGCTTAAGACGCTGCATGGTATCTGGTGGCTCCTGAGTTGGCTGTTCTTTGAGCCGTTTCTCTCTTGCGCTTTCAGGCTCACTTGGTTGAAAGTCTTTGTGTACGAAAGCTCGCAAATCGTGGCGACAAGGACATAAATGAGAAGAATGCTGGCCACGGAAAACGACAAAGACCTGGGCATTGTCGCTGCTGCAGCCACAGATCGCTGGAGCTATTCTTGTATGCCAGTTACTTCCTGCGACATTGCGTAGAGTTTTATATATGGAAAAAATTGGTATGGAGGTCGTCAATTCGTCGCTATAAAAACAGAATTAGGATTGAGTCTTGTATGCCAGGATCATTATTGTACATTGTGGGCAAGCCTTGTAAGCAGGGCGAAGGTGACCGGAATCCAGTGGGGGTCGGGTCGGGCGCGCGTGGGAACTATAAAAAGTACCCGCCTCGTTGATTGTTGTGGTTTGTTTCTTGAATGTAGTCATCGGGAACCGCAGAGAAGATCTTGAAAGTGGGTTCAAGATCCTCGTCAACCTTCATGACACTAGCAACATTGCCGCATCGGTAGCAGTAGTTCGGCGCAGACCACACGGTTACTACATCTTTCTCCGGAAAGTGGTATTTAAACCCCTCCATGACCAGCTGGTGGGCGCGTGCGATTAAGTTCAGTCCATTAACGTGGTTGAACTCGCGTGCCACCTTGCTTCCGAACAGCCAACCGGCGCCTCTGGGCGACACCTGCCACGCGTCAACGTTATCGGGGTCACTCCACAGCAGGTCAGAGAACCCACCTTCGTGTGGTACTTCCTGTGCACGCGAGAGCACACGGATCTGATCTAGCATGCGGATTTCAGGCGAAAGACCACCATGCACGCAGAGGATTTTGCCGTCGATGATCGCAGCAAGAGTCAAAAAGTCGAAAACTTGGCAGCAATACTTCCACACTGTGGTAGAGCCGTACTTGTTCAGGCACTCCTCGTAGAAACCATATACCTGTGTGATTTGGCGCGACTCGTGATTGCCCCGCACCAGCGTCAACCGCGAGGGATACCTAACTTTTAAGCACATCAGGAGTGTGAACGTCTCCAAGCTGTAGTAGCCACGATCCACGTAGTCTCCAAGAAAGATGTAATTCACCTGATCTGGAAATCCGCCCGCGGTCCGAAAAAGCTCGAGCAGATCGTGAAACTGACCGTGGATATCGCCACATACCGTAACAGGCGTCTGCACGGGCTGAATGTTTGACTCCTCCATCAGAAGTTCCTTCACCATTTCACACAACTGCTTCATCTCGTTCTCGCTCAGAGACTGGCATTTCTTAATCTTCTCCAGCCATTGGTCGGGACCTCTTTCCACCATTGTCAGCACGTACTTTGTAGTTCCAGGTCCTTTCAGGCTTTATTTCTCTATCAAATTTCTCGTTTTTGAGGTTCTTGCCCGTTTAACGAGGGGTGTGGTCTTCGAGTGAATGTTCAGAAGTTCGATAAAGCGCTGTGACACCTGGCTTCTGTCCACTTTTGAACCCGTTCCTTGCTTGAATTCGTGATACTTCAACAAATTTTCATTAGTGCCCGAAATCAGGGCCCTCGTGATTGTTGATTTAAATCGTCGCTGTGTTTGAAATCTCGGCTCACGAGCGCAGTGGAAGTATCTATTTAACATTTGTAGGCTAATCGTCTAGCCACGCATCTTCTGCGTTAAGCGGATAGAGGGCAACGAGCCTCCTGTTAACTTCAGGAAAGATATCGTTAATGTTCTGTGTCTTGGGAAAAACACACTGTTTGCTAAGTGGAAAGCAGTTCGCCTTCAGCAACGTGAGATTTACAAGGGTCTCGAGTACGTTGGGAATGTCCTCCGGCACATTTATAGCGGTATAGATCGGCTTAGAAAGCGGCGGATTGCCCAATGACATAGCAAGCGCGTGTTCTAGAATTTCATAAGATATCTTGTTCAGAGTTTGAGGGAAGCAGAAGTCAATTACCACACGCCGTACCAGGTTGCGATAGATCAGAAGAGGAACTTTCTCTAGCAGTAGTATAAGTAGGTTTTGCCGCCTCAGCACGGCCTCGTTTTCGTTTAACCAATTATGAAAGCTAGCGAAATTTCCAGTTTTGACTGCAGTTGCTAACTGCTGATAGCTAGAAGCAAGATTCTGACTTAGTTGTGCGCAGAACTGGATAGATGGCATTTTGCCAAAAAGAATGCCAGCTGGTAGCAAGTACTTGAGAATTCTTTGTAAGTTTCTTTGAACTGCAGGCGGACACTCTTTGCTCCTGTAAGTCGTAATCAGCATGCCAAACGCGCTGTTTAACTGATGAAATGCGTTGGACACGCGATGGTTGAGAAGATAATAACGTCCTAGCAGATAACGGTACTCCACTTGCTCACGCAATGGAAACTGTGAGAAATGCTGGATAGCAGATTTTGGTTTAACATTTTTGAAAATATTAGCGCACGAGGAAGACGAGTCTATGCGCATGTAGATGTTGTTCAATTTGTTAGCAGTGTACAATAAAATCTGCTGTTTCCGCGGAAGACTTTCGAAGCTAACGGCAGGCTCCTCGAAGCGAGGCTTTATGCTGTTAAATAGCTTCGTTATAATTGAAGAAACATGCGCAAGGAATTGATGCTGGCGAGTGCCTAGGGCAAGATAATTTGCGTCTAGCTGTCTGGAAAGTGGAACAATGTATTCTGTTGTTGTTTGGAATAGTGTTACGAGATTATCGACAGGAAAGGAGTCATTCAATAGGCAGTTGGTCAAGTCTTGGTAGTATGTGTAGATCAGGTCCGAACTTTCCCACAAAGACCATGGGTTTAGGTCTCTGCAAAGCTTTAAGAAGCTAGTCATTAATATATTAAATCTCGTCCAGGAACCACCATGTAACTTTTGCTTTTCTACAAGCGCCTCTATGTCTTCATCGGAGTCATATTTTTGGAGCACCAATTGTAGTCGAGCTATCAGCGTACCATTCTGCTCCAGTATAACGTTTAAAAGGGAAAGGTCCCCCTTAGATACCTCGACAAAGAATTGTTTCAAAGAATCACCTTCCATAGCGTCTTGGATCTCAGTATGCGAAGCCCTTTAGGCTCGATGTCTTTACCTGATGATGAATAGACCTTTATTGAAAAATTAATCTGACTTCACAATAACCTTCACCTTGGCCGATAGCGCGGACAGACCATGGATGAAAGGCCCCAAAATGGAGCTGAGCAAAACCTGAAAAAGCATCAAGGGCGGAAACAGGCTGGAAAAGGTCACCAGACCCCTAAGAAGCCCAAACCAGAAGCAGTCGGACTTAATACTAGCACTAATTCTAAATCAAAGAAGAAGTACAGAAAGTCGAAAGATGCCGCTGTTCGCTCCTCGGCTCAATATAAGCTAGTGTTGCGGCAACTGCCGCCCAATTTAATGGAGGAGCAGTTTTTCGACACTGTTTCTGCGGCGGTAGGCTCGGATTTTTTGCAGCAACACGTTGAGGACCGTTACTTCTTCAAAGGGCACTTTTCCAGAAAACCCTTCAAGCTGCCGACTTACTCTCGAGCTTACATGACCTTCAATGAAGCCGAAAAGCTGCAATTTTTCGCTAAATCAGTCAGCGCCGTTACCTTCGTGGACGATACCAACAACTCCATGGTTCCCACAGTTACACTGAGCCCTTACTTGAAAAAACTTAGAACCGAAGAAAGCAAGGGCTTAAGAAAGACCAAGGATTTAATTGAGGGGACCATTGAACAGGACAGGACATTCCAGACGTTCTTAAAGTCCTTAGACCTTTTAGAAAATCACAAGCAAGAATATCAATATGCAGATCTAAGTGTCATCATGCCGCTTGAAAAGGCGCTTCGCCGCAAGCTGGAAGAAGAGGCACGGGTTAAAGCCCAGGGCGAAAAGGCTATGATTGCACTGGCTGGGCAGGTGGCGAAGGAAACGACAAAGGCGAAGAAGAAAAAGAAGAAGAAGAAGAATAAAGCCGCTACTGAGGGGACGGAAGTCAAAAAGAAAAGGCCTCAAAGCACAACTGCAAGCACTAGCCAAGAGAAGCAGAACATGGTAATAATCGAAGCTGCGGGCAGACGAGAATTGCAAAGAAGAGAAAGGATCAAAAAGAAGTCCGAAATCAAAGAGAAGAAGGCTGCAGCCGCAAATTCAGCAAATCCTGCAGACGCCAATGTTAGCAAAGCGGCTTCTGTTAAGGCTAAAGGTAAAGCAGCCAAGAAGAACAAGAATAAGCGGCCAAACTCTAAAAACAAGAAGAAAAATGAGGCCAAGGACAAAACTGCAGATGCTTCCAGCGATAAAAGTGTGCCCAAAACAAAGCCAAAGCCGAAGCCCCAAAAGAAAGAGTCTAACGAGTGAGCGGAGAGTGGTGCGTTAGCAACTTGATTTGAAGGGAATCCTCGCCTCTCGGGGTATGTACTGCTTACAAACGTTAATTCCTTGGGATTACTCTGCGCGTTCTTTGCTACTGTCCTTGGCACCTCGTTTTAAGTATATGTTCTGGCCCGTGTTCAAAGCAGCATACGCAAAACTGAAGAATACCGACCACTTCTCTGGTGCGATGAACTGTTGTGCAATAGACACAAATGCAGTGGCACTTATCACACTGCTCGATAGCATTGGTCCATATTTACTCCGGAGGCTGGACTTCACTGCGTCTAGCTTTTGAGACAGCTTAGAAGCACCCTGATCTAAGTTGACCAGCGTAAGGGCGATGACAAGGAAAAACACCTGAACAGGACTCACAATAAACCAGGAGCCGCATAACTGGGCCATGCGTTTCCATTTTGGGGCCACGTTGCGACTCGTGAAGCGGGTTATCCAGCCGTAACAGAAGTGATTGATCGGAGCGTTAACAAGACCTCCGTACAAGAACATCGAGAGGAGCTTCCGATAACGTGGCTTCTGCAAGGCACTCGCCAACTTCTGCAAGATACTCAGTTGCTTCTCATCCTTATCTTGTGTTTTCGATGCAGTAGTGAATTGACTTACAAGTTCACTTAGCGCACTGAGCACTGCACCAGTTACCATCTTGGTTAATAGCGGGTACTTTGTAAGAAGAACATTGTACCTAGCGGCAATGCTAATTTGGCGTGTTTGAACGGACATGCTGGCTACACTCATGTTACGGAGCCCATGCGCGGTGGTTTTTAATTTCGTTAATGCGTTTATATAAATACGATTTTTAATATAACGGACATATGCGATAACGATAAACTTATCACGAAAGAATAACATGAATTCGCAGACGCTTGAAGAATAGAAAAGCTACTTCAAAATGGTGCGTGCTGCTTAACGCGATGCACTCGCTTAGCGACAACCTATTCGAAGCGGCCTTAAGTCCAATTTAAGTCGGGCTTTTTGCTAAGTTCAGGGGAACATAGCACCCTGAGAGCAGGCTTAAATGAAACGCATATCACTATGCGCAGGTGTTGCCATCTAAAAGTGCTTACAGTGCTCTTCTTGGATTTTTCTTGTTATCAGCGTCATAATTGGAGGCGGCCGTGGAGCTACGAGGGAAGGCCAAGCTCCAAGTTATATTATGTAGGCTTTTGGAGAGGCGTCTGAGCCCAAAAGCATCTCGACGGCAAACTAGCGTGTGCAGGGAAGGCTTGACCCGCTACGAAATCATGCAACCCTGCTGTACAGGCACTGTGCCTTTAGGACAATTTGTACCAAACTTCATCACCCAAGTTCATTTTTGAGTGGCCTGAACGCTCTAACAAGCATCACGCACAAACCCCTTCAGTAGGCACGCTCCGTATGAGTTTAAATTTCAGAGAAATAAGCTCAGGTTATCTTCCTATTTGCATTCAGTTTCTTTAACTCTAGGACGCCCTCAACTTTAATAGTAGCTTTGAAAAATTTAAGAAACCTTGATTCTTCATCATTAGAACGAAATATACAATCAGCTTCACAATACATAAGAGATGAAGCTGGTACACTTTTTGATGAAACTGCGCAATGAGCAAGTCACTATAGAGCTGAAGAATGGAACAACGGTGTGGGGAACGCTGCAAACTGTGTCGCCTCAAATGAATGCTACTCTTACGGATGTCAAGCTATCGCTTCCTAACAAATCCGGAAACAGCGCAGTCGCTAGTGTGTTCCTGAGTGGAGGCCAACGCAACTCTGAACAAAAAACAACGTCGTTACAGTATATCAATATCCGTGGCAATACCATTCGGCAGATAATCCTGCCAGACTCGCTGAACTTGGATACGTTACTAGTAGACGAAAGACACCTCAATCGGTTGAGACGCACGGGGAAGGTCACTAACGACCATAACAAGAAGAGAAGGATGGACTCAAACG
Organism: Lachancea thermotolerans CBS 6340; assembly: GCF_000142805.1. Lineage (NCBI taxonomy): Eukaryota > Fungi > Ascomycota > Saccharomycetes > Saccharomycetales > Saccharomycetaceae > Lachancea > Lachancea thermotolerans. The sequence continues at coordinate 710,179 of NC_013079.1, read as the reverse complement.
GGGGCCCAGTCAAGAGGCCAAAGAGGGCCCTTTGATGGTGAGCGGCACTTCGACGTATGCATGTATAATTCAAAATCATATTAATTCAAGCCAATGGGACGCTTTTTTCGGCACACACAAGCTGTGTGTTGGTACTGCTTTCTTTAGTTGAGCCTTTTTGTAGGTGCGCACTATGTCGTTTGCAAAAGATGGAACTAGATCTTAGCTACTTGCATTATCGCTGTCTTCCTCTGCACTTTCGTCGCCACTGTTGTCGCTACTACCATCACTGCTTTCTTCCTCACTACTAGTCTCTTTGAATATATTGCACCATTGACACCTGCCTAGAGGAATCCCCCATATTTGATCCTGGGTGCAGAGCCAGTCCACCACTTCATCGATGTGGAGTGTCTTTGGCACTTTGCTAGCAGAGTTATACCAGTAGTCTGTTTCTAGGTTAATTGACTTGACCTTACGATAATCACTCAAGTAGATCCTAAAGAGGCCCCGCAAGGTTCCAGAACTGACACTTCCCCGCTTATTGAGATTAAGGACGCCAGTCACCTTCTCCTCATCAGAGGTGTCCGGCAAAAAGTAGTATTGTATTCGCAGATAGACGAGGACAAGAACCACCAAATATTTGTTGTCAAACTTTGACGACCGCTCGTTTCCCTTTTGCAATATGGTGACAATCTGGCCCCATTGAGGCCTTAGATGAACTAGCTTCATTAGCAAGCACTTGAACTCAACGCCGCCGCAGACCAATGCCATACGGCGCGCATTGTCACGACACGTGCCAAAGTCGCGCATCATTGTCTTAGACAGTTGGACCATGGTATCGCCTCGCAGAGATGCTGGGTCGAGGTTGATCTTGTAGTACATAGAATTGTGAATTCTGGTCCTTGCAAGCTGCGGTATTACAAGGGACGTAGATTGGTGATTCAACTGCTTAGTCGAAACATTTTCGTCCACATGAAACTCTCGCGACATCGGGCGCTTGACACGTTATGTCAATGTCAGACTTCTATATCTCGAATCCGTTTGTTTGCTCATCTCATCTGCTTCGACCATGCGAATTTCGTGGTTCATGAGCCTTGCAGTATCTTAGCCAATATTGATGCATCTTTGGTTTCTTCATATATACAAGCATTATATCATTCCTTTTCCGGGGCGAGAGCTCGAGCCTACTCAAGGCTCAGAACCAGCGAGGCCTTTTTTCCTCCTTCCTCTTTTCAAGTTTCTTCATGTACTTACGACCTTTGACTTCCAGGATGTACTGGTCTGCATTTTTGATAGCCTCACGCATCTTCTGCATCTTCTCAGACTGCGCCAATTCATGTTTGTGGCCTTTTGGAATCAGCACGCCCTTCATCAGCTTCTTCTTTTCGTACTTTTCGTCGAAGAATAGCTTGTTACTTGGGGGTAAAAGTTCTTGCAATCCGTATTGATGAGCGAGCTTGTACAAGTCGCTCATACGCCTCAATGAATACTTTGGGTTGTGGTACTTTCCGGTTATTGGATGCTTGTTGGCCAGAAATGGATTGGCGTCAATCGCACCCGTTGAAGTAGCCTTGTCGCTGTATTTTACATTAGGCGGGTACTTCTTAAAAAACGTTCTGAGCTTGTCAGGAAGCAGTTGGAAGTACTGTTTCAAAGGAGCACTAGACATGGTCCACAGACTGTAGTTGTTGATGCTGAAGCGATGTCTCTTGTCGTTGGATTAACTCTCAGAGAACAAATTTTTTGGTGTTCGTCTTTCGGTGTATTATATCACGTGCCAAGATACCCGTCTCATTGGTCTATTTCAATGCCAGAAACTGGTTTCTAGAGGCTATTCCAAGCATACTTCCAACTCAGTGCCCGGCCAGACGCTCAACCAGCTATTTCTGCTGATTCGGGACTAGCATGCTTGATTTTGTCCTGCGGGTTTGCCGCCTTAGACCCCAAATGGAGATGCTATGTATCGGCATCTCACAGCAGGCTTTAGTAAGCGGTAATATCAATAGTTTTAGTAACATCCTAGGATTCTAAAGTTTCTGTAAATATCCCTGCTGAATAAGTCTCTCAACATCGGCTTGTCTAACAAAAAATTGTGAGTCCTTGATCAGATTGAATACACCGTATTCGGTCTGAATCTCGCCTGCATCTTTAAGCACTCTCACGTCTATGAACACATCGCTGGGCGGAGTGAGGCTGCCAGATAAGTCAATATCTGTGTAATCTCCACTTTTCATATCAGTGATGAGCTGGACATAGTCTTTTAGGTACTCTTGCTCATGGTGCGAGAGATTAGTGCTACCGTCTTTGGCAGTGTTAAGTGAGGACATCGCGTCCAGCCCGTTCCTGTTCCACGCAGCTGCGTCCAACGCATCGCTTCGAAGTTTTTGGTACGCAAGTAAACATCTTTTATTGCGCTCCATGCAGAGCAAAGTAACGAAATACTGACACTTCGCAACCTTATTGTCGAAATTTTCCAGCTCTTGTTGCGACTTGAGAATTTCGGCGTTCTTCTTCAAGTGTGCTATTTCTCTTAAGATATTCCTTACAAGATCATCTTGGTACAACGGCAACTGGTCAGAGCCAGAACTCTGACTCAGCTGTTGGGCTCTCTTGGCCTCGAGAACTAGCTTGCTACCAAGGTCGCCGTACATTCCAACGGGAAATTCCTTTTTGCCGAAAACTGAAGTAGAGACTTCAAGTTTTATTTTTGTTTGATTTAATTACTGTATTAACAAACGCGTCAACTTAGAATGAATAATGAGAAGTTACGGCAAACGCGGGCGCTTCAGGAGCCTTGTCCGGCCCCATCAGACTCAATTGCAAGAGTTTAGTGATGAAGAGGAGAGTTTTCAAGAAAATACGAGTGACAAGGCCATGGAAGCAGTGACGCCAAAGTCAAGCTTCGACGCTGACGCGCTAAATGCAGGAGAGAAGCGAAACACTACTAAAGAGAAGACGTCAGGGCTTGATATATTCGACTTCCTTGACGAACCTGTTCGTAAAAAAAGGAAACGAGCCGCCCAAGTGAAGGCTGATAGCGACGCGTGCGAGGAAGCTGAGTACGATGCCGTGGACGCGTTTTTTTCGAGCCAAGCTGAGCAGAGCTTTCAAAGTACAATTGATGATGCAAACTCTATGTTATCAAGAATTTGCGGCGAGTCTAATGCAAAATCTGAGTGGGAGTCGTCTGGAACGCAAGACGATATAGACGCTCGCACACCTGATGACACCGACAACAAGGTTATGTATGGGAAAAGCAGAACGATGTTGCATTGCGAAGATGAACCGGAAGTGACGGTTGAGCCACCAGAAGAATCGCATGATAGCGCTGAACCCTCCACACATCACTTCAATCATTTGAAAACGATGGGCGAATCGCTGAAATACCAGGATGATCTAGAATTCATGATGCAAAAAGAAGCACAGATGACATTGGCGGCTAAGACATCAAACCTTCTTATTTTTGTACTCAATCTGATAAACAATGCCGGTTTCTTCGAGTATGTGATGAAGTACAGCCGAAAGGAAATTTGGCAGTGGTGTTTGCATTTAGGAAATTGCGAGGACCCGGTCCTTCGGCATTTATGTGCTTTCATATATTCAAAACTGCCATTAGATGCCGACGACCCTATGTGGGGGGAGCTGAACCTTTATGAATTTGTGTTACCCTTGACATCTCAAAAAAGTGGAACGTTGAAAATAAAAGGGAGTAAATTCACCGAAATGAGTTACCTTGAATTTCTAAATGCAACAGAATCAAAACCAGGTCTCTACTATGCTCTTTTGCTGTGGCCGCCTTTCTTAGGACACCAAAAAGAGATTGATCAAAATGTTGTTGATGCTTTTACAGCTTTGCTGCAAAACAGTTGCGAGTATGTTGACACCATTTTACCAATTGTTGAAAAGCTGGTTTCAAAGGAGACAGTAGAGGGCCATTCAACTTCTTACAAAAACATGATGCAAGCTCTGGTACCGCTTTTTGAGCCTCATGCGCGCAACGACAGCCTTATTAAAGCTTTGGTTAAAATGACCAACGAGAGTACGCTAGTTGCTGAATTAAAAGATGGCCAGAAAACAGTTCTTTTGACAAACTCACTAGAATTCTTGCTTGCGTATGACCGCTTCCTTTTCGACGAACAAGAGAGCGAATTGTTGGATATCTTCGTTTTGTACTTGGGGCTGGCACTGAATTTAGTAAAGGCCCTAAAGCAAGACGATGCTGTATTTGAAGATAAAAATCCGTTGATGGAACGACTAAAGCGCACTTTTCAGGACCTGCAGGCAGCATCTGACGAGTCCAATCAACACAACTTCAATCAAAACATCTTTATCCTCATTTACTGCTATATCGCAATGCACTATAAGGTCCGCTTACAAGAAGCGGAACGGGCCTTTGTGATTCCGAGACTTGAAGCTTTCTCCCAAGAAATAAAGCGGTACAACGAAAGTATATACACTGCGATTGCAGTTATATTGACCCCCGACATACTAGCACCCAATTAAAGGCATGCACGCATGAAAATTCACTAAAGTAGTTAAAATGCATAGTTACTTTTAAGGCGCTATTCTCAACATTTGCCAAGGGTCCTTTTCAGATTCTCTCTTGAACACGATTCTGTCGTGCAGACGGCTTGGTCTGCCCTGCCAGAACTCGATCATAAGAGGCACGATTCTCACACCGCCCCAGAAGTCGGGGCATGGAACCTCCTCCACACCCTCAAATCTGGCTTCGTTATCATCCACAAGCTTTTGGAGCTCAGCGCGATCTTTGAGTGGAGCAGACTGAGGCGAGGACCACGCACCAACCTTAGAGCCACGGGGTCTCGTGTTGAAGTACCGCTCCGATGTCTCTCTACTAACCTTCTCAACAATACCCTCAACTCTAACTTGCCTTTGCAGATTTCTCCAGAAAAAGGTGAGGGCAGCTTGTGGGTTGCTTCGAATGTCCTGCGCCTTTCTCGAAGTCTCCCAATTGGAATAAATGGTGAACCCGCGCTCGTCCAGTTCTTTGAATAACAAGATTCTGGAAGATACTCTTCCGCTGGGAAGTTCTGCTGAGGAGAAGTTCACGGCCTCGGGAATCATTTCGGTGGGGTCATTTTTAGCGTCCGCGAACCATTTGGTGAACTCGACAATGGGGTCTTGTGCCAACTCGCTCTCGTTCAAAGAGTCCTTGTTGTACTGATACGTCTCTGGAGCAACTATAGCATAATAGGTTAGTAAGTTTGAATAAAACTCCCCGATTGAAAGATGTTACCCCTCTCAAGTCGCATACAGATGATGGGGTTCTTAGTTTCGTCGCTAGCCATTATTTTTAATGATCTATGTCTTAATTGTGTCTATGACCCTTATGTATCAGCAGATTATTATTAGTACTTCTACTGGACTAGATCTTATTATTTAAACGGTAGCACAACACGTCACATGGTTGATCAATGCTTATCTAAATCTCAGAGTTGCATCAAGCGCATTTCGTGGAAAGTTTATCGAAATGGTTAAACAAGTTATGACTCTATTAGGGTGCAATGGTTCATGGCGATTACTACTAACTTGATCGGTAAGCAGGTTTCAATGAAGTAATCTGAGTGCGACTCTAGGAAACATTGAAAGAGCTTCCGCTGCCAATAGTGATGACAGTGGTCCGAAAACTTGTGAGATCGCTGCTTAGCAGTACTAACGAGCGGACCTCGCACAACTAGAATTTCCGCTGCTGTCTTTTTGCTTTCTCTGTAACTGCGCGGACATGTTGGCCGGTGCTAGATCAAGGGCACCAGCGTTGGAAAGTCAAGTAAAGTTCATTTAACGCTCGTCCTCGGCGGATGGAAGGGCCTCTCCTCAAAGAGGCCGGGAACGAGGAGCGCAACTGATGGCGCTCGATCCCCGAAATCACCAAGATACGATGACCCAAAGCGATGTCTCTTCTAGAAAAGTCGATGAAAGGTGTCCTTGGGCTTTAGGTACTGAGAGAAGCACGCCTGCTAGAACATAGTCCGTGTTTCGGCTGTACTGGTCGAGCGAGATTGCAATTTTCTGTGGTTATAATAGAATCCCCCTTTGAATAAATCCGCTTCGACGCACCAGCGCTTGGCATGTTGTATATCTGTCGAAGGGGGCAGGATGCGACCACCGAACGAGCGACCCTTGCACGTTTGGACATTTTGAATGAACGAAGTTTGGTTCACTCGAGATTAGCCGCACAGCAGCAGAGGTATCATAGGCTTTTAGGGCCAATCACCATGAGAGACCTTTAGATGAGCATTGCTTGCCTCCACATCTGCATTCAAAATGGTTTCCCAAGAAGCTCTTTGCAGCTGTTGTCGCACCGTTTCCAATTATAGGCTAACAATTAGTTATAATGTTATCGGATTTCTTCTACAAGAACAGGCGTTTGCTTGAGTGGTGGTCCATAGCGGTTCTGGAAGACTACGGTTGGCAGTTTCTACGATGACCTAGCGCGACGAATGTGCAAGAGAACTACTGTCAATTCGGCCTTCAGTTTTTGCAAGTGCGAGTTCTTGTTCAACAACATAGATGCAAAATAAACAAAAGGAACATGCGGGATGTCTTGGTCAACAACAAGGGGAAGGAAGCGAGCTGGCGTGAGTTAGTTAAGCTCCTATACCTGCAAGCGATGGTTATTCTTTATGCAAAGAAAAAGTATTCCAAAAATTAGTGTATAGCCGTCTGTGAGAAACCAGACACAAAACATTCCGTTGCGCGGGAAAAGTCTCCTGAGTATTTTCATAAGACGGCCCCATGGCTCGTGAAGTAGCGTGCAGTTTGAAGCGGCGCATTCGCGTCAACACAGCACTTACCTGCAATTCCTTCGCGGAAAAGCAGGCCCCTCTTATGAGCCTAACATTCCATACCCAAGCGAATGTGCAAAGTAGCCAGCACCAGTGCCACTGAATGATTTTTGATTGGGGTGAAAGGCAAAAATCAATAAAAAGACTGAAGGTTCGAAGTGGAAGCTATGGTGGGCCGAAGACGCTCCAGCTATAGGGACTCGATCTGGGAAGTTTCCACCTTTTTGCTACTGAAACAGTCGCTGCAAGCGAGCGCTTGCCTGGATTCAGGAGGTAAGACGTGCCGACGCACCGGGAGAAGTGGGTTTCTGGGACTAACCATGAAAACGGCTTATGCGACACTTGGCCGTTTTGCGAGCCGCGCCCAAGTCCATGATAACCTCGCAACTACCAATAGCCGCCCGTTTCCAGAAACAATCAAGTGCACACGCTATCGAGGCAACGCCGGCTGCGTGTGTAAAAAGGCCAAGTCCACGAGCATCAAGACCCACTACAGCGCAGCGCCCCATTGCACTAACGTGCTGCGCTAAGGTGTTGGGGTGTTGAGGAGATAGGGAATGCCTCGGCGTTTGCTGCTAGCTGCCCCCGGCTTGCGTAACATAAACTAACACTGCTCCCGAGCCCAGGAGTATAATAGCCTTCCCTATAGACCGCGGTTACAGAGCAAGAATATGCCGTACAGCACGGGACCGACCAACGCTCGACATACCCAAGTGGCATATGGCGCTAACAAGACATACGCTAGGCTATGAAATGGGAGGTCTTTTCTGCAACAAACCGTTTTCCTCCTACCGGGAGTTAAACGCTATATGTTTTGCTGCCAAATCCAAGCTCTGGTAAGATCTAGGCTAGCTCTCTGGATCCCACTGCTCCCGCTTCTTACATCTTCTTGGCGAAGTTGTTGTTTTGTTGTTGATGATTGAAGTTCTTGGGATTAGAAGGAATATAATAGTTGAACTGATTGAATCGTGTTTAGTGATTACTGTCTCTATATTTGACTTGAATTTTAGCCGCCGAGCTAAGATGAACACACTTTACAGATCTTGGAAGGAACAGGTAAAGTATACCAGCGTTTTATCAACTTAATGAGCTCTAGAAGATCAAGAACAGTGGGGGTGGTACCTCATGGTATAAGCTTCGCGCACTACAGGCCAAATACCGTCCATCTAGACAACCTTGATGCGGAAAGGAGCTTTGAGGAACTCCAAGCAGATGTTAGCTTGGAAGCTGAGGAGAGCTCGATTGTCAGGGTTTCTCAAGATTCTTCCTTCCAGCAGCTCCGGGGAGGCAGGAGCTTGACTGAGGCGAAAGTTAGTTCAAACAATCATCCTGAGCTGAAAAGGTCCCAAACTGCGTGTATTCCTTTGCAGAACTCGGAGTATGACTCCGGGTATTTTGGGCATGACTTTGAGCGCTCGCTGAGAGCTGTTGACGAATCGAGGCAAACCTCTGCGGCTAGTATTTCAGATTTGTGCGAAATTGAAACGGGCTTACAGTGTGAAAGATCGTCTAGTGAGAGTGATAATCGCCTTTCCGAGGGATACGTTGCCATATGCCATGTTGAAAGTGCGCCCTGCGCGCTGGGAAGCGCGGCTTCCGGCGCTCATGGTTGCGGCATTGCCGGTTCTCCTCCTTGTCAGCAAGGAACGGGAGTGAAACCTGGTAGCCAGCCAGCACCTGGATCCCAGCAGGTAACCGAACCTAGCTCTTCCGACGTACTGGAGCCCCTTGGTTCACCCGGCGATGAGATTGTCTTGTGTGATTCTCGGCTGCAACAAAACGAAATTTCTGCTGCAAAACTTCACACGGTCATCACGCCAATGCTGCCTTTGGATGGCGTGCCAAGCCCAACTCAAGCAGAGCCAAACTCTGTGCTATCGTGCCAGCGCTCTGTGTTACAGAGTCCTGATGTTTCCGTGCACAAACCGCTGCGAGACCTCATCAACAAGACAAACCACGCATGCTATCGGACCGATTCGAGTAAAGTTCGCTATAAAGCAGGCCTCTCCCGCAAGAGTTCGAAGTTAATACCCCATCTACACGACAAATTCAACAAGTAATCACAATTAGAGGCCGAGCAAAAAATATGGTCTCTAGCGGGATCGAACCGCTGATCCCCGCGTTATTAGCACGGTGCCTTAACCAACTGGGCCAAGAGACCTTGTTGTTGACAAGGCTAATACCATTGTTGTACTTAGGTCATTATTGCGAGCATTCAACCATGTTCATTACAGAATTTAAATTCAGGTCATTGCTACTTGAAGTATAAGCAAAATGCGACGGTAAAAACAATATACTGGCAGGACAAAGCTAGCCGTGAGATTGATATAGCCAAAATTGGTGGAGTTAATGACGTACGGCAACCATCACTGCTTAATCCGCTAATGCATTGATGCTCTAAATATCGACCGCGTTGCGCAAGCTTCAAGTATTGAAACTCGCCTATCGCTTAGTACCAAAAAAATAATTTATCCAGCAGTTGCTGGCCTCAGTAGTCCCGGCCTTGCATCTTTTGAGATGAAAACGCCTTTGCCAGCTAGGGGCATCCCAATTGCGAAGTGCGGTAGTGCGCGCTCTCGTAAGCGAGTCAGGATGCACGAAGTGGCGCGACGCAGCACTCAAGGCATGGGAACGGGCCATTAAACTTCAATTTGCTTCTAACTTCCCGTGATCTGTGACAAACAACTAGCTACTGCGCACTCGCGTTAGACGTCTCTGGCGCTTTGCGGCCTTCAGCGGAGCTTTTCCCAACCGGCCCTGGACAGTGGTTCTTTTGTTGTATCTCAGAGCGTATGGAACAAATCTGCTGCGCGTTTTTGTCCTAAATTCCTACTCTTCAGGCGCCAGATTCTCCTGCTCGTTGACGGCAACCGTGTCAACCGCTTCGGCTTCTCCAGAGATTCCTGTATAGAAAGTGCTCCATAGTTCAGAAACGTTTTCAAACTCCTTCCCAACAGCTATAAAGTTCTCTAGAGAAATGTTCAGCCCATTTAAGTTGTTCAGGATTGAGTCCATTGTCTGCCCTATGTCTTGCAATATCATCTCTCGTTGTTCGATAAAATATTTGTCACCCTCTGAGAGAACTGGGGCGGCATCCTCTCCCTTTCTAGACTTCTCGGACATTGTTTGGAAGGTCTACCACGTCTGGGCGGTATCCAGCACAACTGCAGTTGAGTTTCAAGAACCTTGTTTATGGAGTGGTCAAATCTTTGATTCGTATAGTATTACCCGGATATCATGGAAGTATATAAACATCGGCAAGAAGGAAATTAACACATCTACACTCTGTATTTAGCTAAACAAATTAAACCAGTATATTTGGCTGTCCCCGTCTCTCCAACATGGGGCCAGTCTCTCTAAGCTGGGAGAGTGAATTTCAACCTTAGAACAACTTAAGTTCTGTTACGGAAGCTCTAAACGCCAAGCTCCATGACACTATTGTCGTTCAAACAATCAGTATTGTAGAGGTACTCTTCTGTGGTCCTGTTCCTTCCTATCTTGCTTCGTTTGTTAAAGAGAATTTGTTTCTATTAATTGTGGATATGTAATAACTGGTGCTCCTAAAGAGAGGCTACTCGCTGATTTCAGCGTCGTCCATGTAGCGGGGCTCGACATCAAAGATAAGCTCGTATTTCCGCCATTTCTTGCGAAGTTCGCTCTCCGCGTCATCAAACTCAAACTCGGACTCCTGGTCGAAGTTATCGAGCCAATCCCATGGCTTCTCGAAGCTCTCTTTGTTGCACTGTATGTATTCGTTCAAGGCGTCATCAAAGAGCAGAGGACTGTCACCGGTAAGGTAGTTCCAAAGGCTCTGAAGGTAAAATTTCAAGCTGCGCACTCCTCGCAGAAAACCTCTATCTTCGGTTTCCGGCGACTTTGGTGGGATGCGGAATGAGTCCCAGCTTGTGGCGACGTCGTCGCTTGTCACGCACTGCGCAAAATCGATCAAGTTGACCTTCACCTCGCATTTCTTACTGGACGAGCCATTGCCATCGTAGATCAAGAGGAGTGATGAGCCGTACAAGCGGTATCCTTTTAGCTTGGAAATTTCTGCATATAGTTTGTCCAGTTGCGAGATTACTCGAGGAATTTGGCTGACTATGCTTGATATCTGCTCTCCATTGTACAGAAACCTGGCTAAAACGCGCGCGAACTGCCAGCCAATCTTGACACGTCTACCGAAATATTTGTCCCTCTTGATGTAGTAGTCCTTGCTCCAAATCTTGAGGCCGCAAATTCGAACTCCCAGCTTCCTCGAAGTCGTCTGACGGCATTTCTTGTTCTGCGAGAGACGTTTAAACTTGTTCGCGCTAACGCCATATTGGCGAGTGCCCATTTTCAAGTCCAGGACGCACGGTTTATCGAGCTTCCGCGTGAGGTCTTCGAGCAAAATGAACTTTGAGACAATAGTGTGCGAGTTCTCTTCAAATAAGACGGATTCGTTGGGTGGCTCTTCCTTTGTGCGTGGGCAGTCCTCTTCCATGGTAAACACCCCCTCGTCATCTGTTTGTCCCTCAGCAAATTTGTGGAAAGGACTTGAAGACCTTAGTGTTTCGTCTGGCTTCTGTTGTGACAGAGTTTTGGTCTCAGCATCTATCTGAGCCAGCTTTCGCTCATTAAACTGCTTCAAATCCAAGACAGAACTATGAGAATCTATAGCGTTGGCGATGCTAACCTTAGCTGACTTGTTAAGCATGGGTGATGAAGGAGATGTACTGTCTGGCTGTTTCAGCTCCTCAGAATTTCTTCTGTCATTATTGAAGGAAGTAAGGTTGTTAGATGAGACGCTTCCTTGAGGCAGCTGCCTTTCACCTAACGAAGATACCCTTGCGTGAGCACATCGTTTGGTTGGGGCGAAAACCTCCTTCAATACTAATTCTTGGAGCTTAGTATTGACGACAGTCGACCCAGAGTCCCATCCCCTCGAGCTGCGGTCTTCCATGCTATGTGAAGAAAGGAAAGAATCGCTTGGTGCGGATTCTGGAGAGTGAGAATACTTGTACCACAGAGAGTCCGGAATTATATGCTTATTATCATCAAGAACTACCTCCGGGTTTTTCATTGCAAGAGGAGGGGTCGCGCAGCGAGTCTCCTTTTGGGATGGTCCATCAACTGAAAGAGAGTCCATCTTTTGTTGCTTCTTTATTATTTTGGCCTTCTTCTCACGTTCAACTTCCTGCAAAAACTCTTCCTTGGAGTTAAAATGTTGTCTAACGTTGAGAACACCGATGTAGCGTGGGATAAACTGTAGAAGCTCTTTATGCTGTTGTTCGATGTTTTCATACCACATGTTTTCTCTACTTACAAGAGCCTTACACACTGCTCTCTCGGAAAACCTGAAAATGGCGGTGTGCCCACCGACCTTATTGTTGAAGGGTTGCAGCTCGACTGCCAGAGGGTACACCTCTTCTTCGTCATGCTCGGACTCGTCTTCTGACTTCGAGCCTTGTTGCCTGCTCTCAATTTTTCTAGTTGTCTGTGGAACTCCGGGCTGAGACTGGTGAGTCTTCAGTGGAGTTCGCTGGGGCACGGACGGCGCCGAATGTGCTAGCGTAACTGGTGCGGTGCCATCGGCCAGTTCGTTGTGTGTTTGATGTGGGTAATATGTGGCCGACGAAATCGGCTTAAGGGCCAGCGTTTTGGCTTTGTTTCCCTGGCTGTCGACTTCCCCAGTTTCGGAATTTTCGGCAAGAGCGTGGGGACGTTGCTGCGCCTGCGCCAGCTGCGGGCACGCGCCTTCCGGGATTGTGTCACTCTCGTGATGAAGTTGCAAGCCCTCTGCAGAATGTAGAGGGTACCTCTGAGAGCCGCTTCCGACCTGTGCCTTTTTCGGTAGCCTCGGCGGCCTGTAGCCGTGAAAGGGCTGTGTGTTTCTCTCCTTCAGAGACCCGCGACGCGACTTGTGGTGCACATCGGAGCTTGAGAACGAGTGCCGGCGGCCCAGCGACAGCCGAGGCTCGTGTACGTGGCCATGCAAAAGGGTCTTGGTCTGGTGGAACGGCATCTTCCAACTTACCGGTTCTGCCCTGGCGTCCTCGGGCTTGGTCACTGCGCCCTGTGGTTCTCTATTGTGTGTATGCTCATCATCCTGGAAAATACGTAAGTAGGTGCTAGCTTTTCTACCGTGGATCACTGGCGGAAGCTTCTGCTTATCAAACACGTTCAGGTCTCGCAGGTGTGTGCTAAGTGAGCTTAGACCGCGCCGCGTGTTGTCCTCATTCGCGCTACCCATAGCTTTTATCAGTCTCTGTAGCCTCTGTGTAACTTTTCGACTGCTCTACCGCACCGGACTACCTCTTTATGCCTTTCAGGAGGATGGACCGTGCCTTGTTCTTGATAATTGTTCATAAACAACCCGTGTGTTTATAATTTTTTTTATCTTGACATCAAAAACCTGAGAGCTCTCAGATGTCGTACACCAATGACGAAAATAAGGCGGCACTTTAGAACGTCTTCGGGGCTCGAATTTCCACCTTGCGTAGACTAGTAGCGTTTGTGTTCTCATAGTCAAAATCAGAATTGAAATATGATTGACGCGGGGCAAGTTAGAGATCAATTGAGGCTATATGTGAACTGAGGCAGCGAATACGTTCGTGCGCCTATAATGGATCAAGTTTAGGTTTCAAAAACGGTGCCAGCGTCCTCTCGGCATCGGCATCCCTCCAAGTATGGCGTTCTTTAATGACACATTGTTGCCATGCACGCTCGTCACGTGCGATGTGTACATATAAGTAGCTTAATTTTGGAGTCGAGTTTCTTTTTCTTCACGTGGCGCCACGGTCGGTTCGCTGCGTTTTGACGCGCGCTCGAAACTTGCGAGCTGCGGTTAAAACTAATCCAGCAAGCCCGAAATGTGGCTAAAACATTGCAATTCGGCTCCCAAAACACGATGAGTTGCTTCGCGCGCCGTGATGCTGCTCAAGCGCGTGTTCTCCCTCGAGCTTTCAGTTTCGGCCAATCAGAAGCCTACATTTGTTTAGTTACCCGCCCATAGCTCACTCTAAGGTGCTAAAAATTTTAAGTCCCTATTATGGAATACCAGGCAGGCAGTATACAGAGAAGTTAAACCATCGAAACAAGGTTCACCCGTTAGAAACCGCTTCGTGAGGCTAATTCGACCATCGAACCATGTTTGTTAGATCTGGAGCTAACTGCGCGCGCAGCGTAGCTGGTCCCGCTAGAACTTTCGCTACGCTAAGGGAAATTGAGATGCGTTTGAAGTCGATCAAGAACATCGAAAAGATCACCAAGACCATGAAGATTGTTGCGTCCACCCGTTTGTCCAAGGCCGAGAGAGCCAAGGTCACCGCTAGGGAGTACTCCAGCGCGGAGCGCCAGTTCTACGACAGTGCCGAGACCAAGCCCCTAGAGGGTGAAGGCGAGAAGAAGGACCTAGTCATTGCTGTGACCTCCGACAAGGGTCTGTGTGGTTCGATCCACTCGCAACTGTCCAAGGCTGTTAGAAACTACCTCGCGAAAACCCCAGGTGCGGACGTCGTGGCTGTCGGTGACAAGGTCAAGGCTCAACTTCTCAGAACTCACAGCGACCGCGTCAAGCTGGCTTTCAACGGTATTGGCAAGGAGGCCCCCACTTTCGAAGAGTCTTCGCTCATAGCCAACAAGATCTTGCAGCTGGGCGGCGGCAACTATTCCAAGATTAGCATTTTCTACAACGACCCAGTTTCCTCGCTGTCGTTCGAGCCTCGTGTCAAGCCTGTCTTCAACGAAACAGCCATTGAGCAGTCCCCATCGTTCGCCAAGTTCGAAATTGACGCTGACTCCAAGGTTTCCCAGGACATGTTCGAGTTCACTCTGGCCAACCAAATTTTGGCTGCCATGGCCGACGGTTACGCTGCCGAGATTTCCGCTAGAAGAAACGCCATGGACAACGCTTCCAAGAACGCTGGTGACATGATCAACAAGTATTCTATTCTCTACAACAGAACCAGACAAGCTGTTATCACCAACGAACTGGTCGACATCATTACTGGTGCCTCTTCTCTGGGCTAAGCTCACGATCGCCCTTCGAGGTTCCGTCTCGCTTCCGAGCCCGCGTCGGACGACTAATGACATTATGGAATGTGATACGCGCATCACGAACTACCTTATTTTGTAAAAGAGTACACAGCTGCTACTACATACTATCAATATATTCGTCAGGATAAACTAGCGCCTCGAGCTGGCTGGGGCGCAGTAAGCTGGCACGTTCGCTGCGCGGCTACCGATGGCTATTGTTCTCGCGCGGAAGCTTGGTTATGGCCGTCTAACACATTTTTCTGGCACTTCTCTGACAATAATGAAACTCCTCTAAGGCTCGAATTTTAAGGTGTGGCAGAAAAGTCTGGGTGGTGTAGGAGCGACGTAAGAGCATTTCCGTAAGCTTTTAAGCTTTCGCCCTGGCGCTCGCAGGCACTCGAGTGTATAAGTACCTCGCGCCGCTCGGGCGCAGCGCACCTCAAGCTTTTGAGAAGAATCGCTGTCATCAAACAAAATGATATCAATTTCGATTATATGGTTTATTGTCAAAAGGGCACCGCGGTTCTTTGCTCTGGCGGTGGACATCGTTGCCATTTTCCTTTTAATATTTCTGCTCGTCGGCAACAACAGCACATCGCAAGTCTCGACTTACCTTACCAGTTTCGAGTTCGATTCCTCTTCGCCCATGTACCGCATAATTACCTCCTCATTCAGCTCCAATAACTCTACCAGCGACCTTCAGAACGTGGCTGTTCGTGCCGGTTACATGGGCATCTGCGTTACGGGCATCCCCAGCACCTACTCAGAAAAGTCGACGCTCTGCTATAGCCGCAAGAACATCTCGAACGCCCCATTGTACGACGACCTCGATGTCAAGGTGTTCAACATTCGTTCCTCCAACAGCTCCTCCACACAAGCCACCCAGCTCAACATCCTGCAGTTGGCCGAGGACAGCTCTGTGCGGCTAATCCATCCCTACGTCCTGATGGCTGTTATCGTCCTCACCATCGTAATGTTCTGCTGCACCCTGTTCGCAACTATCCCCAAACTTCCCGGCAAGACTTACCTAAACAGGTTCCTGTTAGCCCTGTGCCCAGTTTTGACTCTTACTTGGGGAATTGGTGCCATGTGGACCCATGTGGCAATACACGCGAGCAGCAACTACATTCCTCATGCATCTATGGGGATTTTGAAAGTCAAGATGGGCTATAAGGCATCAGCGATGGCCTGGGCAGCGTTTGCGTTTCTGAACGTCAATTGCCTCATATTATGGGCGCTTTACTTCAGGGATCGGAGATCTCTAAGCAATGAAATTGACAGAATACGAAAGCCTTCTGCTAGACACGCTCCCAACGATCAAAGTGACGGCTCAACTTTAGCTAGTAAGTACTAAGTCCGAATCCATGAGCTCTTTAAGTTGAATAGGTATATTATGATGCCGCCGTATAATGCGCGCTGACGCCAGAAAAAGACCGCTGATGATATTCAACCAATTCAGAACCATCATCTGACACAAATCGCAGACACTCGCAAGACCACCATGACAGGCTCTACGGTGGAATTCGTGCTCGTGCGCACTTGGAAAGTGATTCTCAGGGTTTTGTCAGTGCCGGTTGTGCTAATAGCGAGGCTCTTAACGGTTTGCTGTGGCGGATGGTTTGAACAGCTGGACAGGAAGCACCGGATCAAAGATGACTGGTACATAATACCTTTCTTCTTCTCAGCAGTGTTCAAGTACGTGTGGAGCGTCTACCGGGGCAAATTCCAGTTTTGGTACATGTTTGAAAGGCATGTGGCTCGCAACGGAAACCAGCCCTGCATATCTTACCCGAGACCGCTGGCAAAAAAGGGCGAATTCGAGCTGGAGACATACAGCTACCGCGAGACCTACGACATTGTCTTGAGGCTGTCGCACCTTCTGTACAATGAGTACGATGTCAGGGAGGGCCAGACGGTAGCCTTAGATTACACAAACAAGCCCATGTTCATATTTATGTGGTTCGCGCTATGGAACATCGGAGCAGTGCCGTCATTTCTAAACTACAATGCGATCGGCGCCCCGCTAGTGCACTCTATCAAGATTGCGAACGTCAAAAGCGTATTTATCGATCCACAAGCGGCAGGACCTGTTAAAGAGACCGAGCAGGCTATCCGGAAAGAGCTTCCGGATGTCAAACTTCACTTCCTGACGGAGGAAAAGGTGAACAACATTATCATGAATGCTGAGTCACCTCAGTTCCTTCAGGATCCAAAGAAGAGGTCGCCACCTTATGCCACGGACTTCCAGCCTGCCTGTCTAATTTACACTTCAGGCACCACCGGGCTTCCGAAATCCGCCATCATGTCGTGGAGAAAGGCTGTTATCGGGTGTACACTCTTCGGGTGGGTTCTAAGAATAAAGAACGATTCAACGGTGTTCACAGCTATGCCTTTGTATCATTCCACAGCTGCTTTGCTCGGTGTATGTGCTGTGTTCTCGCAGGGCGGCTGTGTGGCTATTTCTAACAAGTTTTCCGCGAGCTCGTTCTGGAAACAAGCTTGTATGACAAGGTCAACTCATATCCAGTACGTCGGTGAGATCTGCCGATACTTACTTCACACGCCGGTTTCCAAGTTTGAGTCCCAGCACTGTGTCAAGGTTGCTTACGGTAACGGGCTCAGGGCGGATATATGGCAGGAGTTTCGCGAAAGGTTTGGCATTGAAGTCATCGGCGAATTCTACGCATCTACGGAAGCGCCCTTCGCTACAACCACGTTCCAAAGGGGAGACTTTGGCATTGGCGCTTGTAGGAGCTACGGTACCATCATCAACACGGTACTTTCACTTCAACAAACTATTATAAGAGTTGAACCTGACGACGAGACTACAGTTTACAGGAACAAGAAGGGCTTATGCGAAGTGGCTCCACCTGGGGAACCTGGTGAAATGTTGATGAAAATATTTATGCCCAAGAAACCCGAGGCAACATTTCAAGGATATCTCGGCAACAACAAAGCCACGAAATCAAAGGTCTTAAGGGATGTGTTCAGAAAAGGAGATGCTTGGTATAGATCTGGAGACCTGCTGAAGTCCGACGAACACGGCCTGTGGTACTTTATTGACCGCATGGGTGACACCTTCAGATGGAAGTCCGAAAATGTTTCAGCAGCAGAGGTTGAGGATCAAATCATGGTATTTGCAAACTACATGATGTCTGCCGTCGCTGTAGTCGGGATAAAGGTTCCTAATCACGAAGGAAGAGCTGGGTTAGCAGTTCTCGAGCTTGCTCCGCAGTTCAGAAACTTGAGAGGCGATGTGAAATTCCTGAATGACATGCTTGAAAGCTTGAAGAAAAGTCTACCCAAATACGCACTGCCCACGTTTGTCAAGTTTGTTGACGAGATCGAACATACCGACAACCACAAAATTAAAAAGAAGTGCTATAAAGACCAAGTTCTGCCTCACGGTGCAGGCGGTGACGAAATTTTGTATTGGTTGAAAGATTCGCGCGAATACAGGCCCCTTACGAATAGCGACTGGCTTGAAATCATGTCCGGCGCATCTAAACTGTAACTTTGGTGCCAGCAGCGGCGCTCAAAGTTTACGTACTTTTCATTTCTCGCTGTGTATAAATCTAGTATATAAGCTACACATTTCAAAGATAGGCAGCGACAACTTAGCAAAAGCTACGCAAAATTTTGGCAACGAGTGCCGCTAGAGAAAGGAGAGGAAGTATTAGGAACTGAGCAACCTCGGAGGACTTGATCTTACAAGTCCCAGTAGTTACTTGATGGGTGTTAGGATCCAGATCGAAACTTCCCTTGGCATAAAAGGTGTCTAGAAGTTTGTCCTTTTCGTGCCATACATCTAAGAGCCACTTTGTGAACTCTTCCTCGTCATCTAAAGGAATATCTTTGAGGTTAAACGCTCGGATGTAGATATCAACTAAGTCCGGAGAGTGACCTCTCAAAAATATATTACTCAGTTGATAGATATCTTGGCCATATTCGTTCTGCTTAACACCAGAGTACCCAATGGTCGTGTCATAAACAACCTCACAGCTGTTTCTTAATTCTTGGAGCGAGAACCTTAGACCGGTAACGCGGGGAAGGACCAGATTATTGAAGATGGGCAAGTTGGCCTTTTCAGAAAATACTCTGCTCTTTTCCCTAGTATTCGCACTAAGATTTGTGCCCTCAGGAAAGATAATAAGTGTGTAGGGCCACCTTATTTGCCGGTGGTCTTTCGTAGCCGCTCCATTGTCGCTCCAAACCTCTTTGCCGCTTGCGATGTCAAGGGAGGGGTGTTTTCCGGCTAGTCGTCCAACCCCGCGCGCGTTATGATCCAGGTTGCCCAGGTGGTTTGCGAGGTTGATCCTGTCCTTGCTCCATTTGCGATTCATGAAAATAAAGTTATAGTTTCTCATTCCATATCCCATGATTGGGATCTTTGCCAGCGAGTTCTTCAGCATGATGTAAACGTTTCCCGCCAAGTCCCCGGTGTAGGCCAGCCACCACAGGAAGACCCAGTCAGTATATATCTGATGATTCGAAATGAGAACCGACTTTTGCTTCATGCTCGAGATAATTCCCCCGGTGCGAAGGTCTTTGACCATAGTATTTTTCGGTATACTTCTGTTGTCAGTTGTGATGCGCACTCCGGAAGGCGCTACTATTGTTAATATCGTGATTAACAATATGATGAAACTCTTCTTACTACGATCCAAGTGTTTCTGCATTCGAATTGGATCGTGTGTCAAGAACGTTTTCGTCAGCACCTGGTGTGTTACGATTACAAACGCTCCCTGGATGAAGATCACGATTGATGCCAAAGTCACCAACAGCTTAACTGCTCGTTGAGCTAGAAATGACACCGACATTGCTGCAACCGGTGAGGAGTACTAAGTGGGTTAGAATAGGATCGGTCAGCTTCTTGTGAGCTGAACTCTGGCTTGTACCCTAAGGTTAAAAGATCAAAATTTCTGGGCAAAACGTTTATTAATCGAGTTAATTCTTTCTTAACAATTGAGTTAGCTGACGGAATGGCAGATCCCACCTCCGAGATCCGTTGAAAGAAATGCTTTTACTGTATTTAATGAATAGATTTGAGTACACGAACATGAACACTTGATGGAATTTGATTTCAATCTAGCTTGTCGTAAAGTTTCTGCAGATCGTAGTTTTCTCGCCAGTAATCGCCCTTCATTTTAAGGACGACCAAGACAGAGCTGGCGCCAATAACTATGAAGGCGAGCATTGTGAAAGCCCAACCAGGACCCATGCCCTCCAGCATTGGCTCGGTGACAAACACGGCGGTAGCGGCAAACGCTTGGCGGATGAGGTTGTTGAGAGCAACGCCTGTTGCGCCTCGACCGGGAAGGGAATCGACTAGGTAAGCAACGGTGGCCCCGATGGTCATCATAGAGGCGTATCCGAATAATGCAGTCCCCACGAGAGGCGTAACCCAGTGTTGTTTTTTGTCTAAGCACCATCCGAAAATGAGAAGTGATATGGGGAAAGTCACAACGGCAGTGACGACGTTCCAGGATATGCGTGCCTCCGGGGCCAGCGTACCATGTTTTTTCTTATACTGTCGCAGCAGGTTATCGACCCACTTTCCTCCGTAGATGGAAGCGATAACGTACGTTACGGAGTTCGGAATGTACAGCAGTCCCACGTACAACGGCTTGAAATTGTACGGCGATCTAGAATAGCTGTATTCGAGGGTCATGTTCACAAAGTAAAGGATTGCAAACGAGATGGCTGAGAAGGTGATCGCGAGTGTCACCGGCGGATACCTCAAGAAGTGAAGGGACTTGAGTGGCTTGATTAGATAAATGTAGAGAGTTGTTGACCAGGACCTTTTCGGTAAATCCAGGACCTCCGCTTTGTCTGAGGTTTTCTCCGTTTCCATTCTATCCAGCTCATTTTCTAGGTTAGTTTTCCACCTTTTCAGCTCGCCTTCCCGCATCCGCATCTCTAGCTTGGGATCCCTCGTCTGCACCCTGGTTATCTGCGCAACCATTGTATCGCCAAAATGCTCTTCTTCGTCGCGGGGATATTGCGCGGCCTCGCTAGCCCGCGAGTAAACGCGTTGAACCTCGGCGTCATAATTAGAGGCTTCTGGCTCATCCTTGTCTTTGATCGCATTGCTTGCGTCGCTGGCACTGTCCGTGGTGGCGCCTGCCGCCGCCTTTGCGCCGTTCCTCCTCTCAGCCAAAATTGCAGCGATGGCACTCTTACTGTCCTGGCTTCTTAGCGTCTCTGGCAGAAGGAGCGTCAAGAGAAGCACGTTAACTCCCGCGAGGATCACCATGAACCACTGCGTGGACCTCCAGCTCCACCTGCTCACCAATAAAGATCCAATGATAGGGGCGAGGAGCGGCGCCATGAGGGCACCAAGGTAATAGTAACCAAGCATTTTGCCTCTATCCTCCGGCTTGAATAAGTCAGCAACAGTGCCGGCGCCCACGCTCTGTACACTAGCTGAGCACGCGCCGCACAGCATCCGAAAGACGATGAAGGCCTGAATGTTAGGCGCCAGTGCGCTGCCAACGCAAAATGCGCACAGTAGCGAAAACGACAGGACGTAAACAGTGCGGCGGCCTCGCAGCTCCGACAGCGACGACCACCACAGCGGCAGCACGCCCAAACTTAGCAGATATATTCCCACAGACACATTCACCATCATTGTGGTCGTTTTGTAGTCTTCGCTAATAGGGTTGATCGACGGGTAAATGATGGAGGTACCCATAGGCCCCATCATCGCCGCGTAAGCTATCAAAAAGATGATTCCGGCTTTGAGCTTTCCTGGGTAGTTTCTCGCGTCCTTGTATTCCGGAACCACTGAGAGATTTGCAAGAATTCCACGACGTTGCTTTCTGGGGACCATCAGGCTCTTGTCTCGCAGCGTCGACTTCTTAGAAAGATGCGTCCCGCTCGTGCTGAGCTCGTTGTGGTGCAGCGTCTGTGGCCTTCCGATCTCATCGCCGACCGATGTTTCGAGCGATGAGTTTGTGTGCAACGACAGGTCATCGGCATCTTGCTCAGCTCTTTGAACACCGCTCATCATGCATGTTTCTGTACGTTCCGCTTAGAAGCTCTTGGCAGTAAGGAGAAAGTCTTTTTTGAAGGAGCTTTTATGTAACTTTGCAACAGTTGGAGGTTTGACTCATACGCAAACAAACCTTCGATAATTGAATAAATCGGACTTGCGAAAACACGCTAGCTCAACAGCACTGATAAAGCCTTTGAGGCTGCTAGCTGATTGCAAAGGCGGGATCCCTTTTACTATCAATTAAAACTAAATATAATATATTCCGGTGGAATTTTGATGAGAAGATGGTAGTAAGTTGAGTGGAGTCCGTCAGTATGGTCTAAAGTGATGATATCAAAAGATGATCGCTGGCGTCAGAAATAGGTGAAGTGTGGGCTTTCTTGCTCGTGGCCGATTTTGTAAGGCGGTTTAGTTACTAGCATTCGCGTGATTCGCAATTTTTAGATGGTTAGAAGCTTCTTTTGGTTCAACAGGCAATTTCTTCAGTTGCTTGGAGCGCAACATGTTGCCGCATCTATAAAGGGCTTCGCGGGTCTTATCGACCTGAAGCTCTCCAATAACAACTAGACGGGAGCGGGCAGTGCGGCCAAATCACGCATGTCTGGTGCACAGTTGCCTTTTGGCAAGGGTATATTACAATATTCGATGCTTTACTTAATTACAAAATTAAAATGGAACGCCGGTTCAAAAAAGAGTCGCAGGCGCTTTCCTCTGCCATTGAGGGGGCTATAACCGCCTAGCATAGGATCTATGATAGTAGAAGAATGTTGCTAGGTTTTAACACCAGAAACGGTATATTCTGTAGTACAATGGCTTGGAAGCAAGCTTCTCTTTGTCTTCCAGAACCTCATGCTTGAATTGTTCCAAGTCTTTGATCTTCCTCCCTGTCTCGAGGTCAATTTCTTGCGCAGGAATCAAGACACGCTTGCTCTTGTTCGCAAATAGTTTGTGGCCGATATAAACGGCGATCATAATTGGAATACTCAAACAGTACTGGAAGAATTGCTTGGCGCTGGGGTCCCCGCCCAGAGGGAAAATGGAGACGTAAATCTCACCTGCGATTAGAAGGGCATTGAGTAAACAGCCCAAGAAACCACCGTAAATACCCAACATGGACTTGTGGGCGATTTCGTCGGAGCTTCTGCCCTGTGCGCGCAGTGCAAATCTAAAACGAACCTGCGATGCGCAAATGCAGAACCAAGTGAAAAAAGAAGAGATGGAGCACAATGCAAACAGCCAGGTGAACACATCGCCCTCGTTATCGGAGGCGACCAAAAACCCTAGCAGGCCGAAAACACCACAGATAGCAATGCCCACCAAGGGTCTGCCCTTCTGGTCGACGTAACCACAAATCTTTGGAAGCTGGCCACACACACCGAGCGCCTGGATGATACGAGAGGAAGCATAGACTGCGGAGTTGCAAACGGACAGGACCGCGATCAGAATAACAGTGTTCATGAAGTGAGAGGCCTTGGTACCCATAGAACCCTGGCCACTTAGCGCGATCACGAAAGGAGATGCAGTGATATCTTCGTCGTTGTCGCCTCCCAATAGCTGCTCGTTGGTGTATGGAACCAGGCACCCGATGACAATAACAGTGGTGATGTAGAAAATGGCGATTCTCCAAAAGGTACCCTTGGCCGCACGGGAGACGGATTCGACCTTTCTGGACTCCGAGGCCGTCAGAACAACAAGCTCCGCACCACCGAACGAGAAGGCAGCAGAGACGAACGTGTTACAGAGGCCCTTGAAAACAGGCTTGGCGAAGGAGCCTGGGTCGTGCCAGTATTTCGTTCCGATGTAGCCCGTGGAGTTGGGCCCACCGCCGCAGATGAGCACGATCCCGATTATGATGAAAATAACAATGGCCACAACCTTGAAAAGCGACATCCAGAACTCGGCCTCACCGTAGCTTCTCACGCCGAACATGTTCAGAGACATGATGAAAACGTAGAAGATGGCGACCCACACAGCAGGGTTAACAGACTTGTTCCAGTACTGCAACGTCATGGCGCAACCGATCAGCTCGGAGGGGAACGAGATGAGCCACGCCAGGGCATAGTTCGTGGCGACCGTGAACCCGATTGAGGGCTCCATGAACCGCGACACGTGGACAGCGTAAGACCCAGACACCGGGTACTGGCATGCAAGCTCTGCAGCGCTCTGCACCACGCAGAACATCATCAGCCCGACGATCAAAAAACCGATGAGCAGCGAGCCTGGACCTGAAGACAGCGAGTACCCGATACCGATGAACAGACCAGTACCCAGCGTCCCGCCGATCGCGATCATCATAAGATGTCTCTGCGAGAGGGTCTTCTGCAACGGCTGGTTGGCCAGCACGTAGTTCCTACGCTGCTGCTCGTCCATCATCGACAGGTCCACGTCGGCGTATTCTACGGCATCTTGTCTGCGGAAAGACTGCGTAATGCGGTTCATCCGCGACGACATCTGCTTTCTCTGGAACGGGCGTGTCAAGCGGCTGCCCAGTGTCTTGGAGCTTTCGCCATGCCACGCCTTGGTGTCCACCGACTCCAGCGTGTGCTCGCTTATTGTTTGTTTTGCTTCTTTGTCCATTATATCAACTATTAAAACTCGCCAAATTTTTCCTCGACACGCTTACTGTGCTTGCGCCGCTTCCTAGTGGATGAGGCTGCACTTCACTTTGCTGCGTTTAGTCTGGTACTTCTTTCTCTAGACTTTCTTTATAGCACGGTCTTATATCCATATCACGCTTCTTTCCATCTGCGTGGAAACTCGTTTTTTTTTTCAAGTACCGATAACCCATCATGGAGCCACGCTGCCACACTATATAGGCACCACTGACAACGAAGGGCCGAGCAAAGAAAAGGTTGACTTGGACCCTGACTCGATTACGTGTAGTGCGTTCAGTTCGACTTATAGTAGTGGCTTGGAACGAGTGGCATGCGAGCGATCTGAATGGGGAAAATCTTGTTTCTTACGCCCACAAACAACTGGGTGCCTGCCTTGTGAAGACCTTTCTGGACGTAAGCCTGGCCGATATTGATACCCGCGAGCGAAGGCGCAGCGCTGCCCGAAGTTACGTGGCCGACCTGGGTCTTCCCTTCGTCTGAGAAAACCGGGGCGTCAGTGCGAGCGGCAGGGCCCTTCCCCAGGTACTTGAAGCCGACCCTGGCGCGAGTGGCTGACTTGTTGGCGATCTGACCCATGATGTGAGAAAAGCCGTTAAATTCGCCAAGCGAGCCGTCGCGGCGGGATTTGGAGATGAGCCAGTTGAGCGAGGCCTCCACGGGCGTGGTGTCCTCGTCCAGCTCGTGGCCGTAGAGGCACATGCCGGCCTCGAGACGCAGACTGTCTCTGGCAGCGAGGCCGATGGCGCGAACCGCGGAGTTCTCCAGCATCATGCGCGCGAGGTCCGTGGCGTCGCTGTTGGCCACAGACACCTCGAAGCCGTCCTCGCCCGTGTAGCCCGAGCGGGCGACGTCGATCTCGACGCCGGTCCCGGCGCGGAAGCTGCGGCGCTGGCCGAAGTACAGGTCCTGGAGCGACTGCAGGCCGCCCGCGACCAGGCTGCCGAGAACGTGTTTGGCCTCGGGGCCCTGCAGCGCCAGCAGCGCGCGGTCACGCACAGGCTCCCAGCGGCACTCGAAACCCTGCACCTGCTCATTCAGGAACGCGATGTCCTCCTTGGCGCGCCCGGCGTTCGTCACAATGCTGAACTTGTTGTCTGCGACCTTAGTAATCAGAGTGTCGTCCACGATCCCGCCGCGGGCGTTCAGAAGCACCGAAAGCGTTCCCTGCCCGGCTGGTAGCGCCTGGAAGTCCGTGGGCGTGACGCGGTGCAGGAATTGAGTGGCTCCGGGCCCTTCCAGCCGGCTCTGCAGCATGTGCGACACGTCGAATAGCCCAGCGTGTGTTCTAGTCCAGATGTGTGATTCTACGTGCGTTTGCCCTGCGTATTTCACAGGCATTGCGTACCCTGCGAAGGGGACCATTGTCCCGCCCAGCTGCACGTGTAAATCGTATAGCGCTGTCTTCTTCAGCGCAGCGCTGGAGCTCAGTCTCTTGAATATCATTCCCGCGTAGTCTTGGTCCTAGTGGCCCTTTGATACCCTCCGAAACGAATCCCTTTAGCCAAGCTCAGTCGTTTCCTCGAGCTCATCGCGATCTTAAATAGCGAAACTGATAACCGAGGAGTCAAAATTCCGGAATCCGGGTCAAAGCTCCGAAAACCGGGTCATATGTCACACTGGACGCACATGTTGTGCACGTGTTTAGAGCATGTGATTTGTGTCTTACAAGGACATAATGATGACTAGCAGAGGTATGGAATGGGGCCTTGGAGTGGGAGGCGGATCATCGTGCGTACGGGGGGAGCAGAGCACCAAAGCTCGCAATTGATCCGGGAATTTGGCCCAGGATACCGTCTGATATTTACAAGTTGTTTTGCGGAGCCTCGGCCGCTGTGAGCGCGAGTGCTCAGTCGTTCTTCTTAGGCTTGTCGAAAAACCTCGTCACGAGCACGTCGCAGCTGGCGGCAAGCTTTACGAAGCTCGCTACACCAGCCAGAATTTTATCGATATTGCTCCAGGGCTCGACCACACCACGTTCGACCGTCGAGCACTTTTCCGGCAAATATGCAGTGGTGAAGGAGGGGTCTGCGATTGTCTCGGCAGTGAGCCTGCTGGCCTCGAACCTGTGAGCTGCATATAGGTTTGTGACCGCGGACTCCAGTGGTAACGTCAGGCTCTCGGTAAGCACGTCAGCGCCCGGAGAGCGAGCGCTACGGCTGTCGCCGCTCTGCAATACAGCAACAGACTTGGCCAGGGCAACTCCCTGGGAAGGGACCCAGCCGTGCGCAAGCCCATGGCACAGAATGTTGTTCATGATGTGATCCAGCTGGGCGCGGCGGTGGTCGATCTCAAGCTCGCTGTGTCCGCCCACATGCAACGTCACCGTGGTGCGCAGGGCGTCGTTGCGGATCTCTTGGCCCCCAACCTGGGTATTGTACAGAAAGGCCTCGCCGGTGGTGGCTTTCAGCGACTCTAGCGACCCAAAGAACAATGCGGCTGACGCCGTGCTCGGCACGTGTTCACTGAACTCTGGCGAGTACACACTACCCACGCCCTGGGGCAACTTCAAAAAGCTGAGAAAGTCAATGTTCTCCTGCAGCTCTACACCTTGATGATCACGAGCAATGTACCGGAGCACTATGGCCTGTGAGGGCACGCCCTGGCGGCGGCACTTGTTGTTGTGGATTGTGATCGCAGCAAGTGCATCACCGATGCAGTCTCCGTTCACAACAATGACCAGCGATTTTTGCTGCTTGGAAGCGTAATGTAGCGACGGGAGGATCTTGTCCGCCTCCCTCAGCGTGCCGTCGTGAACCAGCACAAGGCTTTCGCTGTTGACGGCCACTAGCTTATTTTTCGAAAGCTGGAGCGATCGTTTGTACGGCTCGTTGGAGTCTAGTAGGCCAGATGGAAACTTCCAGCCTTTCGAAACCTCAATTTCGTCTTCAGTCCGACGCCCGCGGACAACTCGGATCACCTCGTCCGAAACCAACTCGTAGTTCAGCTCCAGTAACACCTTTTGGATTGTACTAGCATCTTCTTCGCTGCTAGCGAGCTTGCTGACCAATTGGTCGATGTCACCGCGGTCCTTGATGATAAGTTTGTTCTGCTTCAAAAATTCGCGAACCCTTGACAGCGAGGTTTCGATGCTCGCGGCCATGTCTTGCGAGGGATAACGGTTATAGCATTCCACGAGCCTCTTTGTAAGGCCGGTACCGAGTGCCGTTATGTTATCCTGCTGGCAAGCCATGAACAGTTGCAAGCCGATCTTGCCCAGCTTCCTTGATGGATCTCGCTGTTGTTCCGGGTTCTCCGCCTCTGATAGCTGCAGCGACGTCAAGAGCTCTTTCAGCATGTAGTTCATCCTTACCGTGTCATTTCCAGAGATTGCCTGAGGCAGCTTCTTGTATTTGCCAGCATATAGCACGGACCGGCTGTAAGAGGCAGAATGGACAACTTTCTCCAGTATAGCGATGTAGGTCAACAAGCTTTGACGCGTTGCTAGATTGCTCGCATTGTAAATCGGAGTGTGGAGCGTCTTAACGGTCCTGGAACATAACCATTGAGCCTTCTTAAGCATCGGTCGTCCCCTTTAACACAATAATGATTTGTTAGTGTTTCAAGTTGATGGAAGAGATATCATATTTAATGTTGAAGACGTCAAATCATTAATTTGAAAAAACTATACTAAACAACTAGTTCTTCGTATCCAAGGTCAAAGAACTACCGATTACAAAACACGGCACTAGTCAACTCGACCAACCATCCATCGAGGTCAGATTTTTGCGCGTGCAGTATTAAAGCAAGCCCTAATGGAAGGTGTCGCATAGTCACTTTGTCGCAACGACAAAGACCGAAGGACCTTAAGCTTCAGAAAGATTTGCAGCTATAAAGGTAGTATGGCATGCGAACATGCAGTAGTTGTGCAAAGGCGACGCGCTTGCATATTCAGCTAAGATCGTAGTACTTCTCTTTCTCGATGTCCAGGGACTCAGCCTGGAAGTCAAGATGTGGGAACAGTTTCCTCGGGCGCACAATCCCGCCCTTGCTATCCTCGACAATCTTAACAATACTGTCCACAATGATGGCGGGCCCAACGTTTTCGCTGCTGTTGGGGATGATGAGGTCCGCGTGCGCTTTGGTCGGCTCGATGTACTTGTGCATCTCGGGCCGCAGGTTTTCCATATAGTCCTTAATCAAGGCAGCCAGAAGCTCGGGAGTTTTGGCGCTACGGCGATTAATAAGGTCAATGAGCCGGCGGTCGCCGTCGCTGTCAAGAAATACCTTCAGATGACAGAGCTCATTGATCGTGGGGTCGAACAACGCGTAAGCACCACACACCAGGACTGCCTCCCATACATTGGGGTCTTGTGCACTACAGAGACGCGCTGAAACTTGTTTGAAGTCATAGTCTTGGTCTGTGTGCGTCAGTGGACCCTTTTTCAGAGACTTGTCTAAATCGACAAGTACTACTTCAGTGTTGACGAAAGCCTCAAGTAGCGCATCCTTGATCTGCAAGATGGCCTTGTGAATGTCAGTAAGGTGGCCACCACCTATCGAAACAATGATGCGAGGCATTGAGTTACGTTGTGCACGTCTCAAATTTGTGATGTATGGAGAGTTTCATAAGCAATGGTAGATAACAAATTTTCCAAAAGATGAGATGAGATGAGATGAGATGAGCTACAAATAACTTGCTTCAGTGCAAAGAGCGACCAAGGAGAACCGCGATAGCACCCTATAACCCTTCAATATGTCGTTCAGTAAAGACTCGGACTCCAAGCTCAAGTTCAAAACCTCTGGCAAGCTGAAGGTTTCGCCAACATTCGAATCGATGCATCTGAAAGAAGACCTTCTTAGAGGTGTATACGCCTACGGTTTCGAAGCACCTTCCGCAATCCAGTCAAGAGCGATAACACAGATCATCTCAGGTAGAGATGTGATCGCCCAGGCCCAATCTGGTACAGGTAAGACAGCCACTTTCACTATTGGCATGCTACAAGTAATAGACTTCAAAAGCCGAGAGCTTCAGAGCCTGGTGCTTTCGCCCACGAGAGAGCTGGCCAAGCAGATCTCACAAGTTGTCGGGAACCTGGGTGATTACATGAACATATCCGCGCACGCTTGCACCGGTGGGAAGGCGATGCAGACGGACACCAAAAAACTGACCCACGGCTGCCATGTAGTGAGTGGCACGCCAGGCCGAGTGCTGGACATGATAAAGAGAAGAATACTTAATACCAGGCATTTGAAGATGCTGATTTTGGATGAGGCCGACGAGCTTCTCAGTGAGACGCTCGGCTTCAAACAACAGATCTACGACATATTTGCAAAGCTACCGAAGTCAGTGCAAGTGGTGGTGGTGAGCGCCACCATGAGCAAAGACATCTTGGAAATCACCAAGAAGTTCATGAGCGACCCCGTCAAAATTTTGGTTAAAAGAGACGAGATCTCACTGGAGGGCATCAAGCAGTACCACGTCAATGTGGACCGCGAGGAGTGGAAATTCGACACCCTGTGCGACCTATACGATTCCCTCACCATAACGCAGTGTGTGATTTTCTGCAACACCAAAAAGGTGGTCGACTGGTTGTCGTCGAAGCTCTTACAGGCCAACTTCGCCGTTGCGTCCATGCACGGGGACATGAAGCAGGAGGACCGGGACCGGGTGATGAACGACTTTCGGTCGGGCACCTCGCGCGTGCTAATTTCCACCGACGTGTGGGCACGAGGGATAGATGTCCAGCAGGTGTCGCTGGTTATCAACTACGATTTGCCCGACAACCTCGAGAACTACATCCACCGTATCGGGCGCAGCGGTAGATTCGGCCGCAAGGGTGTCGCAATCAACTTCATAACGCGCGATGACGCACAGGGCCTGAAGGCAATCGAAAAGCACTACAGCGTGAAGATTCGGCCCATGCCTGCGAACCTCGCCGAGCTGTCATAAAGGACAGGCGTCTAGTTTTCGCATAGGCCCTGCGACTCCCGCGCGTTACGCATTCTTCAGAGTGTATTGAACAGGCTATGTAGCTGGTCGTTCTGCAGCTTGTAAAGCTGGACGAGCTTTTCCAGCGGGAGGTTACCCAGTTGCCGCGGCGTCTCGAATCTCGAGAGCGCGTCGATGCACACCTCATTGCCGTCGCGTACCTCATACCCCACCTGCTTGAACTGGTCGCTGATGAGCTCCACCTGCGTCACCCTCAGCGACTCGTCCGCTTCTATGATCACCACGTTTTCGATTGCAGGGTCCTCCTGCTCCGGCAGCAGCTCTTGGTCGTCCTCAAATATGTACTTAACATTTGTGGCGAACATTACGCCCTGCACCTCGTGGTCTGGGTGGCCTTCCTCTTCCGGCTCGCCTTCAACCTGGTGCTTAACGTTTCTATCCACCACCGTAACGGTGAAGGGCTCCAAGACAGGCGGGTTCGCTTCCGAGCTCATAGTGTATGTAAATATGTCTAAAGTACGACCTATACACGCTGGATACCAAAAAAACGGCGTTCAGAGTCCCTCTTTCCGGAGAAGCTCTTATCGCGGATCTGAAATGAGCTCCTAAATCCTACTAAAATAAAGTTCAACATTCTTAGGGAACAAAAATGACAAAAAATGAATTCTAACATGATCCAACCGAGGTTCGAACTCGGGATCTTCGCCGTGTAAAGGCGACGTCGTAAACCACTAGACCATTGGACCTGCGAAGAAGACTTGTTGAGGTTAATGAGATTTGGAATTCTATATGGCAGTTTCAGATCTGCTAGTTATCATATGCTCAATGCTGGAGCTGGAGCTCAATCGAAGAAGGCTAGTGGTGGTTATGGGAAGCGTGTACAGACTGTAGAGTAATTGCTTGCTTCCTTTGTTGGCGAAGTGCAGTTGCGATGAGAAGTTTTCGTTTATGTGGGCGGTTCTGTGCCTGTTGTTTCGTCTGACTTTAGGCTATCGCTGCGGTGAAATTCGTTTGCATTATGGGAACGAATGTGCGTACAGGGACCAGAGTTCGGCAGCAATCTCAATTGGGGCAACACCACGTTTCCTTTCGAGATCAGATTATGGCATGGTAACGTTGCGTGGGGCGTAACTCCGGATCCAGGGAGCAAACGAACACCGCAAGAATTTACGCAAAAAGATAGATATTAAGGTATCGAAAAGAGCCGTAGTAAGTCCAATTCAGGCGCTTTATAGGGGCGTTTTAGTCATAATGTCTAATTATGTGTCACAACACAGTTAGTGAGTGTAGCAGGTGAAAAAAATTTGTAGTTTGACACCGTTGATCATCCATTCCCTCTCGACAAAAACAATATCAAAAGGTCCCGTACAGGTTCGCCCTAGGTTTTGAGTCAACTGAAACCATGCTAGATATTACACAGTTCATCGAGGAGAAAGGTGGTAACCCTGAACTCATCAGACAGTCCCAGAAGGCCAGACACGCCAGTGTCGAGATTGTGGACGAAATCATCGCAGACTACAAGGAATGGGTCAAGACCAGATTCCAGTTGGACGAACTCAACAAGCAACAAAACAAGGTGCAGAAGGAGATCGGGCTCAAGTTCAAAAACAAGGAGGACCCTAAGGAGCTGCTAGCCGAGAAGGACCGTATCGCGGCCGAGAAGAAGAAGCTCAGCGAACTCGAGCAGAAGCAGGACAACGACCTGAAGCAGAAGGTGTTCCAGGTCGGCAACATCGTCCACCCCTCTGTTGTGGTATCCAACGACGAGGAAAACAATGAGCTCGTCCGCAGCTGGAAGCCCGAAAACCTGAGCGAGGTTGGCACCAACGCTTCCTGCTCTGGCAAGCCCGCCAGTCTCTCTCACCACGAAGTCCTGCTCAGATTGGACGGCTACGACCCAGAGCGTGGTGTCAAGATCTCCGGCCACAGAGGCTACTTCTTCAGAAACTACGGTGTTTTCCTGAACCAGGCCATGATCAACTACGGTTTGTCGTTCTTGGCCTCCAAGGGTTACATCCCTCTCCAGGCCCCAGTCATGATGGACAAAGAGGCCATGAGCAAAACCGCTCAGCTCTCTGAGTTCGACGAAGAATTGTACAAGGTCATGGACGGCGACGACGAGAAGTACCTGATTGCCACTTCTGAACAGCCAATTTCTGCATACCACTCCGGTGAATGGTTCGAAAAGCCTCAAGAGCAGCTGCCAGTTCGCTACGCCGGTTACTCTTCTTGTTTCCGTAGAGAAGCTGGTGCTCATGGTAAGGACGCCTGGGGTGTGTTCAGAGTCCACGCCTTTGAAAAGATTGAGCAGTTCGTGTTGACTGAACCTGAAAAGTCCTGGGAAGAGTTCGACAGAATGATTGCTACCTCCGAGGAGTTCTATCAGTCGCTGAACCTGCCATACCGTGTTGTTGGTATCGTTTCTGGTGAGCTAAACAACGCCGCTGCTAAGAAGTACGACTTGGAAGCCTGGTTCCCTTACCAGCAAGAATACAAGGAGTTGGTTTCTTGCTCGAACTGTACCGACTACCAATCTAGAAACCTTGAGATCAGATGCGGTATCAAGAAGATGGGTGACAGAGAAAAGAAGTACGTCCACTGCCTGAACTCTACTCTTTGTGCCACCCAGAGAGCCTTGTGCTGTGTTTTGGAAAACTACCAAACCGAAGAAGGCTTGGTCGTTCCTGAAGTCTTGAGAAAGTACATCCCAGGCGAGCCAGAATTCATCCCATTTACTAAGGAGCTTCCAAAGAACTCCACTTCTAACAAGAAGAAGGGCAACAACTGATTTCGTTGTGGCTCGTGCGATACATCTATTTTTGTCTATTTCCGATAAGTGTTTAGTACAAAATTCAATACTTAAATTCATAATACTTCCTAGAAATGTTCATGAACAGTTAAATCAATAACAGTGTTGGGAGACGTCACCTCTTCTTTTGCGTCCAAGGTCCCAATCCCGCATAGAAGGACAACTTGAAATCCTTCTATCAGGACCCCTCAGCTCGCGGCCAATGTTAATTTCCGTAGCTTTTTTACTTCTATTAAAGTCCACGGCCGCGAATTTCAAGCTCCCGCTCCTAGCTGAGTTATACACATGATCATTAGCGTAGTAATTTGTTAATTGCTGTTCGCGTATCCTGCTCAAACTCAGCTCCTCACTCCGTCGCTGGGCTTCATGGTGTTCAAAGAACTTCAAAAATGCAAAAACGTCAACCTTGTCACAATCCTCTGCTCTCAAAGATTCAACTTCCGCGCGGGTATTGCTTTTGCATTTAAGGATAGGTTTCCGGGATCGAATGCTTTCCTTACTATAAACCGCGTTTTCTAATAATGGACACGGCTTAGCTTTGCCCTTACTGCCGGTTGAAAGATTGGCAGATCGCAAGGTACCCCATCTGTCAGAGTGAAACCTCTTTGTGGCATCATACATCAAAAGATGCGAGAATTTATCAAATTTGACGCTGTAAAAACGACTACTTTCAAGGCTTTTAGAAGACTCTGACGATCCCGAAGCCTCAGAGTCCTTTTCAAAAAACTTGGCATCTCTGAAATTGAAGCTTTCTGGCTCTCTTTTAGCCAACTTCAACAAATCTTCCTCCTTTATCGTACCGTTTCTCACATCCTCGAGGAGCCCGCGCGCATGCATCCTTCTGAGGCTCTGTCTAAACGTAGGAACTCGAATGA
Source organism: Lachancea thermotolerans CBS 6340 (assembly GCF_000142805.1). Classification (NCBI taxonomy): domain Eukaryota; kingdom Fungi; phylum Ascomycota; class Saccharomycetes; order Saccharomycetales; family Saccharomycetaceae; genus Lachancea; species Lachancea thermotolerans. Next base: position 676,192 of record NC_013079.1, on the reverse strand, counting down.
AAGTTGGTTCGTAGACTGGAGAAGCAATCTTGTCGCTAGATGCGGAACAGTCAGCGGGCTCAAACTTGGCGCTACCCGACGAACGTGGGTGGACAGCAGCTTTGAGTTTTTCTATGACAACGTAAAGCTTGTCCTCCAATGGCGCGCTATTACTATCGTCTCCAGCGCCTCGCGAAGGTGTTACATTACCTTCGCATGGTTTTGTCAACACTGCTGGCGGTGTCTTGCAAATTGAAGCCTCAGGAGAAGGGACATCCGAGTACACCGATGAGCTCTCGTCAATAAAACCGTCATCATTGCGCTCGGGCTCTCTTTCGAAACAGGTTCGCTTAGATTCCGTAGAGTTATCCGCTAGCGGCGAATCTGATGTCCTCTTCAAACTGTTCTGCCCAGCGTCCTCATCTTGCTGAAGAATAAAGCAAGGTTCTTTCAAACCGTCTGCGGATCTTGAGCCCTGAGAATCGTCTTCCTGCTTAATAGGCGCCAAGCCTTCAACAGCTTCGCTTTTTAGAATTGTGAATTCGTTCTCACATACTGGCCTGTCTAACTGGCTTGGGCTATCACCAACAACAGCCTCATTCGCCTCGCTACAGGACATGTTTAGCGAACTCTCCGGGCCCTGGTCTCGCGACTGCAATGCTCTGCCGTCCTTGTGGGTGGAAGGCCTCCGCTTCAAATGTTCCCTCAGAAACTCGCGCAATCGTTTGCTATGTGTCCGGCTGGGTGATTGCTTCTCGCAGTCAAGCATCGCAGCTTCGCCTGTTGTTAACACGGGAACGTACGACAGGGGATCCAAAAATCCCAAATATGAATCTGCGATGTCGATGAGAACAGTCTCTTCGTCTCTGTAGTCTGGAGACGGGGCATGTTCCTTGAGACTGTGTAGCCATTTTCTAAACTGCTTTCTTTTAGAGCCAGCTTGCTTCTCTTCCTGGCGCTTCACGTCGGATGAACAATTTGTTGACAATGGCTGATGAGGGCCGATAGTTCTCACCGCCATGCTAAGTTCAAGTTTGCAATCACTTTCGTTCACTAAATGCGATGCTACTAAACCTAAATGACTTTACAATTCAGACACAAGAGCCGTTTTAGTAGGCTGACACTTATGAACGAGCATTTCATAATTTTTGTGACACTGTCACGTCTTAGCACAAAATCGACTTTGGAACGCTCAATCCTGAGAGATTTCAAGCATGAGCTTGCCAACAGTCTTTCTGGACTCCAATTGCTCGGCAGCTTGATTGTATTCTTCAAGAGGGTAGGTCTTTGAAATCAGAATTTTAAGAGCGCCAGAGTGCAAAAGATCGAATAGCTCGCTAGAATAGCTTTCCCACTCCTCATGAGTAGCAATGTAGCCGAATAATGAGGGCCGTAATAGCTTGATGTTCTTGGGGGTGAGAATGTTAATTGCGACAGGGGGGACAGGCCCCGAAGCATTGCCAAAGGACACTAGTGTGCCCTTCCTCTTGAGCGCCTTCAGGGAGGTTTCGAAAGTATCCTTACCAACACTATCGAATGCTGCTTCGACACCTTGCCCATTTGTGATCTCCAGGACTCGGGCCAGCACGTCGTCCTTTGAGGAGTTGATCAGGAACTCAGCGCCATACTCCTTGGCCAGCTGCAGCTTCTCGTCCGTCGAAGCAACCGCAATGGTGTGGGCGCCTGCCTTTTTAAGGAATTGGTTGAAGGCAAGACCCGCGCCGCCCGCGGCCGCGTACAGCAGAATGTAGTCACCCTTTTTTACAGGGTATGCCTCCCTGACAAAGGCCAGAGACGTCAAGGCCTGTACCAGCGAACCTGCGTATAACTTCAGCTGCTCGTCTGTAGAGTCTTGTGGCACCTTGGAAACGGTTCCTGCCTCGGAAATCTTGGTGTACTGCGCAAAGGTGTTGGACGAGAGGTAGGCGACCTTATCATTGACATCAAATTTCGTTACGGCATCGCCCTTGGCCACGACGACACCAGAGGCCTCACGGCCAAGCACATATGGCTTCTTCGAAGGGTAAATTCCCTTACGGAAGTAACTTTCGATGTAGTTTATGCCCGCATACTTGTTTTTGATCAGAATCTCGTTGTTGCCGATCTTTGGCACGGGGAAGTCCTGCTCGTAACGTAGCACATCAAGTCCACCAGTCTCTCTGATGAGGACAGCTTTCTGAACCGCTGGAATAGGAGTCATTTTAACTTTTTCTACCAAGCGTGATATGGAGCGCGTTGGTAGGTATGAACCTGTTAGTCTGGCAATCATTAGCTATGGGTCCTGAAATCCACGACCTAGGTCCCCTTTTATATCAAAGTGAGGATGAAACGCGTCAAGCTCGGACAACTCCAAAGGTTGCTTGCTGTCTTGTAAAATTAGTAATCTTGGGTCCTAGCGCCACACCGTCGAGCAGATGATTGTTGAAACGCAGCTCCGCGCACGGAGCGGAGTGGCGCTAGCCGGAGTTAAGCAAAAAGCTTCTAATATGCGATATTCATCTCTTGACAGTCTTGGGGATGCGAGCAGACGACCATTCTGCGCTGCGTTGGATTAGTAAGGGTAGTGTGGCCCTTTGGAGGCTAACCCTCAATAACGTCCGACCGATACTAAGAACAATAAAAGAAGCCCCGTGGTCAATACAATTAGTAAACATCTGGCAGTAGTTGCGCCCACGAGCGGTAGTTTGTAGTCGAAGGGTTAGTTTTCAGAAATTCCGGCCTTGAGTGTCAACCTTGAGTGTCAACCTTGAGACACTGTCATCGCGAGGTGCAAGTTGGCTAGTTGAAAAAAACACACAAATACGCCCATAGACAGCTCTTCCGCTCGAGATACGGAATCTCGCAGGCTACGCTAGCCAGCGCATAGCTCTTTCGCGCGTCACTGGCGTTCCACCGGGGCAGGTGCAAGGCCCAGACATGAAGATCACCCATAACGTTATCCGATATTGCGGGTGCAGTACGGGTGCAGAGTATGATCTAGTCGACAAAAACCACGTCGCTCGTTCTTGACCGCTTGCCCAAACGTCGTGATCAATCCCATCAGCAGTCATGTTTAGCCGTCGCCTGTCATCCCGCTTCCTCTGCACAAGTGCCCGTTTGGGCTCTCAGGCGGTGTCGAACCGAGTGATCGTCCCGCCCGCGTCACACTTCCAGCAACGCACGGCTGCGTCTGCGAAGCTGGCCAAGAAGGAGTACCGTCAGCTGCCCGAGAACTGCGGCTATATAGAGAATTTCTATAACGAGCTGGAGCAGTTCTCAAACGACTTTCTGACGTCGCAGCTCAACAAATCGTACTCGGACTTCGACGACTGTCCGGAGGACCTTGTGTTTGAGATCGACAAATACATTGAGACACGCATCATCCCGCGGCACAGCGTTTCGTCGGCCGCGAAGCAGGACGCACGCGGTGCGAGGCCGCCTATCGTGTGCGAGACGGTGAGCGACAAGTTAGTGATTGAACGGTTCCTCGACTTTTCAAACGGCGTGAAGCTGACACTGCGCATGAACGGCGGATATACCTTCATTTTCGACGTGATGCTGCAGGGCAAGGCTGCGTTCGACCAGTTCGAGGCCGTGCGGAAATGCTGAGAAGATCGCCAGCAACATCACTGAGCGCGCATGCGAGCGCGCAAGGAGCTTCCATTAGGAACAGAAAATGTACGTAGATTTTATATAGTGCGGCGGGCGCTGCCCGCCTGTTGTAAGAAGGTTGGTTTTTTTACTTGGCTTCGCCGTGGTTACAATGTGTTTTGGTATTGGATATCGTGTCGCTGACGCTGCGATATACTGGAATCCACCTGGACAGAGTACTCGCGGGGTACTCGGAGGAGTTCCCAGAAGTACTCTTAGAAGTACTCATGTAGATCATGCGATAAGCTCTTCCCACTCGAGTACACATATACTCATACGCACGTGATCCGACACGTGCTGTTTGTCACGGAGGTTTGACTGCCCACACCCAGACACTTGTAATTTCATAATCACAAAAAGGTGCGTGGGTGACAAAACTCGGAAAGTCAGATTTGCGCAGGTCTAAAAGTGTTCAGCCTGGAGCACGCGCGGCAGCGGCGCTCTAGGCGGGAGGTGTACCGATGGCTAGGCAGTAGCTCTGCCCACCGCCGGCTGGACTCTGCCTGGAGTTCGCCCAACGGCCAGCCCGACTGTGGCAGGCTCCTGGTGGGACCCCAGCCTAGCCGGCATGCTGCAGCTGTGGGACTTCTCCTTGTCGGGCTCTGCAGGGCAGGAAACTTTTTCGAAATGGTAGTTTAACAGATTTTGGAAAATTCAGTGCAATTGTGTTACTAGCTAAAGGCCTCAAGAACCCATCAAGATGTCGACTGAATTGACTGTGCAAGCTGAGAGAGCTTTCCAAAAGGTATGAATATGCGAGCAGGAGGAGACTCCGCGTAAACCAGCGCACGAGCGAGCGAGATGAGGCTGATGATGCCTGTTGATGCCCGAGAACCGCATGAATGAGCTGGTGGATTAGATTGCCCATAGTGAAGGCCAGTGAGATTATCTGCCAGGGCGGTACAAGGCGAACGAGAACCGGGAGGAAATACCGCGAGAGAGGTCCGGCGATGCCAACACGAGGGTAATCCGACATCAGCGCTTCGCCTCACACGCCGAGCAGCGCGCTCCGCACACAAGCACAATTTACTAACCACCGCGTGCAGCAACCACACATCTTCACCAACCCAAAGACCAAGGCCAACAGACGTACCAAGAGATGGTATAAGAACGTTGGTTTGGGCTTCAAGACCCCAAAGACCGCCATCGAGGGTTCTTACATCGACAAGAAGTGCCCATTCACCGGTAACGTCTCCATCCGTGGTAAGATCTTGTCAGGTGTTGTCGTCTCCGCCAAGATGCACCGTACCATCGTCATCAGAAGAGACTACTTGCACTACGTTCCAAAGTACAACAGATACGAGAAGAGACACAAGAACGTCCCAGCTCACGTTTCCCCAGCCTTCCGTGTCGAGGTCGGCGATGTTGTCACCGTTGGTCAGTGCAGACCTATCTCCAAGACTGTTAGATTCAACGTCTTGAAGGTCACCTCCACCGCTGGCCAGGCCAACAAGCAATTCAGCAAGTTCTAAGTATAATCTACTATTACGTAGCTCGCTGAATCTTACAAAACTCACTATTCACTTGGAATATTTTGTATAATGTTTTTAAATACTTAAAATACGTTTTCTGACGGATAGCTGAACACGGATTTGCCGCGCTGCCTTGCCACGCGGAACGGTAAAAAAAGTGCTTAAATATTCCGATACCCTATATAGTACACGTGAGATACTCACACCGCCTCGAAGCTCGAAGCTCGAAGCTCGATGCTCAAAGCTTGCTTTCGGATTCCAGCGGCAGCCCTTCATCGCGGGCGCCGATAAGCTCCTTGCAGATTTGGTTGATGGTGCGGTCTTTGTAGTATTTTACACCGGTTCTCAGTTTCTCGTAACAGAGCTTCAGCTCGGTGCCTGACCATTGCCTGCCGGGCATCAACGTCGCAAGCTCGTCCCAGTCGACTTGTGAGTCTTCCGTAAAGCCCATGTCTCTCAGTTTCTCCAAGATCCAAGTCTTGTCATCTTCGCTTATGGATTTGATCTTGCTCATAGCCTGCTTCTTGAGAAGTTTGTTCCACTTGTAACGACATTGTATACGCGAGCGAGTGCCGCCCATCCGCTCACTCACCACAGTCCAGTTGATCGTGTCTTTGGAGTCTTGCTTCTTCTTCTTTCCCGCCTTCGCCTTCCCGTCCATGTGCACCTCGTCAGTGTCGTAACTCTGATCATCTTGAGGCTCCACAGAGTCAAGCAACTCAGAAATCACTTGCTTCAGATGTTCCTCCTCCTGAGGAGACCACTTGTTAGATGCACGATTGTTGCCGCACTTGACATAGTTTCTCCAACGGTCCCTGCAGTCTTCAGGCATCCGGCCCAGGGTCTTGCCGATTTCAGACCACTGACCCTCTTTCTCCATGCAAAGTTGAGCCAGTTCCTGATCTTCCTCGGGCGTCCATTTGCCACGTTGCTCGAAAATGTGATACTTACGGCGGACATGCTTGTAGACCGAAGACCGCGTTCTGTAAGGGAGCACTTTGCAAATGTTAGTCCAGAAATCGTCTTTCCGACGCTCGTTAGACCAAATTCGTTCACATATTTGCCGGCGTGACAGATTCTTTATCGCTTGGTAGTCGCCGACAAAATGCTCCAAGGCCTGTTCTTCCACTGCATCGAAGGACTTACCAGTGGATTGGTTTTGCGCGCTGATAAAATCGGATGCTTTAGTGGCAGCGTCCTGGATCATATTGGATATGTCTTGCTCAGAGTGAGCGCCCGCCCCGGCGCCTGCTCCTAATGTCATGCCAGAAGGTATTCTGCCCATCGAGCGGGCGGCCAAACCGGCACCCGGGCCGGAGCCCGATCCGGGAGAAGAGCCCGAGTGCGAGTCGACTCCAGAGACGGAGTTCCTACCTGCAACTTTTGGCAAGACCTCGATTTTTCGGCCATGGTCGTGAATCCCGCCCAGCACAACTGTCGAGCCCTTGCTGGAAAGCAAGGACATGCGCTGTGCCTTGTCATCAGAATCATCCTCGGTATTGAGATAGTGTTGGAAATCAGGATGGTGCGCTATGGAGTCTGCATCCAAAATGGCTTTGCGCACAAGCTGTTCATGCTCGGTAACGTCCTCCGGATCGTCCAGGGAAGCAAGTTCCGGGTCCACTGCTCCAAGATGGGGCATTTTCGATTGCACACGAGACCCAGCAAGGCGCGCATCTGGGACTTTGAATCGCTTGTTGCCGTGGTGCTGGCGGGGGCCCGACACGTTTGACGCCGCGTTCCTGCCGCTGCCATTGTCGTCTTCATTGCGGGGCCTCTTGTTGTCCTGAGAGGCAGCAAAGGCGGCGGCAACGGCGGCAGCGGCAACTGACTGCGGCTCCCGAGCGCCGCGCATGTCGAGATCCGATGGGGAAGCGCCAAGCTCGTGGCGGAGGAACCACTCCATGTCTGCTGAGCCCGCCGCCTGGTCCTGGTCTTGGTCCGGATCTTGATCCTGGTCTTGGACCGGATTCGCATCCTGGCCTTGACCATGCTGGTCTTGGTCGTGGTCCTGACCCTGGCCATGCTGGTCCTGGCCGCCAGTGCTTGAGCCGGCACCTGCCCGGACCTGAGACTGCGTCTGTGCCTGCGCTCGCGCCTGCGCCTGCGCCTGCGCTTGAACCTGCGCCTGAGCGCGCGCTCTTGCATCACGTGCCACGTGCGCCAACCGCGCCTGTGCTTGCCGCTTGTTCTCCGCGGCCTCGAGCTCGTGGGGGTGACCTTCGTCGTGCTTCCCGCCCTGCAGGTCCACACCCACGTACTTAAAGACTGCCTCCTCTACCGATTCCTGGTCTGCTCTTCCGTCCGACATCTCGCTAGCCAGGTGTGCCACTGCCGCGCTTAAATCGGGCGTAAACGTTTCTGTGTTCAGGGTAATATGCTCTTGTCGCAGCTTTCTCCAGACCAATGTGTCAGGAGCCGCTTCTTACGCGCTTGTTTTTCGGACTACTCAGCTCAGGGTAAGGCCGTGCGTGCTAGTGTTGACCCTCTGGAACAAAAATTCGGAAGAGATTGCCCTGCTTTGTGGAAAGGGAGGGTCAAGCTTTTTTTGATTGGAAACCGAAACCAAAGTCGCCACCTCGCTCCGCTAGAAGCCCACAGAATATATAGCACCGGGTAATCCACAGCGTCCCAGAAAAGAAATGGTATATGTCATTAACGACGGTGATATGAGTCCAGTCATGTGATATATGAATCGTTTTTGACGATTGGATAAGCTTCTCTGACAGGGGGTGGCGTCGGCGGCTATTTGCTCGGCGGTTAGAGCACAGTTTCGGGATTGAAGCGCCAAAGAGACGTGCGACGCCCCAAGTGGACACCGCGCCGCTGTATGGATTCACAGCTTCATCATCCTGGAGCGATACCTATTGTCTTCCTCCTTTTGCGTTCCTGGAAAGTAGCTTGCGAGGGTTAAAATGGGAAAATAGCCATAGAACTGGGGGAAAAATATAAGTGGCCCGGAGAAAAATAGCTGTCACGCCCGGCAGATAAAGATATAAAGACTAGAAGTTTATTTTGGCTCTCAATTTCCTTCAGGTTCAAGGGAGCAGTATCTAGCCGAGGTCGTTTGGCGGGTAAGCTGACGCTACGTAGTCGCAATGGGTTGCGCTGGAAGCCGCGTGGACCTTGTGGCATTTCTCCGGTAAAATAGCACGGGCACGTGATATAGAGCTTGCCCTGCTCTCTACGTACAATGTTTGGCGCATCTGCAGGTGGAGGTTCGAAGCAGTCAAGTTTCAGGCTTCGATCCTCTTCTCGTCTCTCGCCTCCGACCCTCTTCTCGTCTCTCCTCTCGAATCCGCAACTTGAAAGCTCATTCGGCCCCGCCAGATTCTGCCGGCCCGCTTTTCTCGGGGGCAGCCCCGGGGCCACCTGGCAGTCCTGGAGCCACCCACACATACCCAAGAAGGAAAGATGCCGGGCCTCCCTCTCGAAGCAAGAAACCCTGCTTTGCGAGGTTGTGCAGGTATGCGAGCGCGCCCGCAGCTATTGCACGGTCCATCTCATCGCGCTCGGTGTGCTTGAGAGCTCGCTTGTGTGCCTTCGCGAGCATCGAAGAGGGCGAAGGGACGGCCGGATCGCTGGATTGGTCCACATCTGTAATTTCCTGTGCTGGGGTGTCCGCCCCACACTCGGGGTCCGCAGCTTCATCCGAAATCTTCCCCAGAGCCCTCGTCCTAGCGATCAGCATGGCGTCATAGGCGGTGGTGTACGAGTCCTCGTGCACAAGGCCTCCTGTAACGAAACGTTCTGTGTCCTCATTGAGCTGTTCCAACTCCGTCTCTAGAAAATCGTAGACGTCTTCTTGGGTGATATCTTCAACAGACACGTAGATTACCATTAGCGATATATTAGGCGAGGAAAAGTTACTCCAAGCTTCATTCAAAGTAGGGAAATGTCTTTTTTTTTTTGGATTACGTGTGCGGCGATGCTAGCGCCGCGCACCGTTAAAATACGCCCTGATCGCGACGTAAAACAATCAGTACCACCTAGAACTTGAAGCGATAAATCCCCGTCCAGCTCTGGCAGTCGCGCGTGAACAAGTTAGAGATCTGCGCGCTTTCAAATCATCCCGCCTGATTTAGCGCAGTTAATTGTGCCAGCATAGCTGAAGATGCTCCATTGCGGCAGAACATAAATGCCCCAGAATTCCCCAACGGCAGGAACCAAAAACAGCTAACCGTCTCAAAGTCCTACTTAACACCAACATTTTCAGAAGCTGCAACCATCACATTCAATGCGTAACGTGACCGCACCCTGAAATTTCTCAGTTGTTTCCCACTTGTTTCCAGAGTTGTTTCCAGGTCTGCTTCTAGAAAATTGTCTCCATGGTAGATGAAGAAGCATCAGAACAGCTGCCGTTGCTGCTGTCGCCACGGTTGCTGGTTACTTGGTACGAGGCAGCTAAATCCGCGTGGGGTAAGCCAGACGGGAAACTAGATATCGCCATCATGTTCTTCGGCTGGCGGGTCCCCGTCGAAGTTGTACATCACGCGGCTGAAGTCTCTGTTCTTGAGGTCTTGGTACGTGGTGAAGAAATGGGCTACGCCGCCGTCGCCTCAACAGCATGCGATATCATCGCTAGAGTAAACTTGTAGAAGAAGGTACGTGTAGTTCAAGTAATTTTTGACGCTTTCATCTTCTGGCTCAAACACAGCGTAGCCATTTGGTCTAAGATCGTACTGAGCAAATGATGAACTACTGCCAATTTTGTGACACAGCAGGGGACGGGCTGGGGGCAACTCGAGCGGCGAAGTTCGCGCCTTGCGCAAATCTGTTTGGCCACTGGCCGGGCTTTGGACGACTTCATTGCCCCCAGGAAAGTTCAGCTGAGCTTCGACTTGCAGAGGAAAACTCGAGTTGTTTAGAGGAACAAAAGAGAAGTCTGTGACCAGCTGGCTTTCGTCACCAAAGGGTCCTCGAATTAGTATACGCGGAGGTTTTTCTGTGAAGTTGGCGCGCTGAAGTTCGCTCCATGCAGCGCGTCGTCTGCAGACAGGTAAAATTGCAAGCCGGACCTTGGATGGTCCTGCAGCGCGGGCGTTTGGCCAAAATTGATCTGGGTCAGCAATCTCATTGGGGTTCCTTTCATGTCTTGTGGGCACTCGTGCGAAGCCAGGAGGCATGAATTCCCGCCAAGCTTGCTATCGTACGAGCCGTTGACCCCCTCCTAGCATGCAGGCGGACGAAACGTCGACGTCCTAACTAGGCTGTGCATGCGCCTTGTGTCGGCCCGTTAGCTTCGGGGACAAACTTAGCATGGCTATGGCTCTCTATTGCACCCAGATCTATTCAGCCCGTTGGAGGCCTGAAACTTCGCTTGGCATTGTTCCACAGCGGCTTTCGCTAAAGCGCATGATCCAGCCATGTGACAATGGCGAAGCAGTTCGAAGAGACGCCGCGCATGAGAAGCGCCATGGACAACAGCGCTTGTAAACAACGTATTGGAACGATGCTAATCCCGTAGTGACCTCAGTGCGATGGCTCACGATAACTCGGGATTCGAAGGCCCACTCAAGCAGTATTAGGGCATTCTGTCGTTGCTGCTGGAACAATGCGCAAGCATGACAATCCCCCAAAAATAAGCATGCAAGCGCAGCGCAATGCAAACTTCTTGTACTTGAAGTGCCTTGGGCGTTGTAAAGAACTTTAGCGTACCACAAATGTTGGCGTCTGGCTCCTGGTGTTAGGATCTGTTAAGTTCACTTGAGTGTTTGTTTATTTATAAAGTCACGACCGTTCATGACTATGAATAAGCTCTGGGTTGCAACATCTATATAGAGGAACGATGAGGACCATGGTGATTTTCAAGCAAGGAACTCTGCCCCTTGCTCCCCATCCCAACCTCTTTTTGTCCGCACTGGGATAGGTTTACCGTCAGCGCAACGGAGTATGCCTGGCCCAGATCTTCCACGTGAAGTGTTCATTACACTACACTTTTCTGCGACATAGGGTCGCAGTGGTGAACGCATTGTATCTAGTGTCTACTAACGGGTTAAGAACGTACGCGAGGTATTCTAGGAAATACTAGTTGATCGCTGGCGCAACGCGGGATGTTGCATGCCTTATACGACCCGCTACTCTGAAATTCAAGAGCAGTCCCAATTGTACAAAACTTTGCTGAAGTCTTTGTTCTTGAGGTCTTCCTCCGAGATGAAGAAGTTGGCCACCCCGCAGTCACCCCATATAATATCAATAGCATCGTCCGAGTCAACTTGTAGTAACAACTCAGTCCGATCTTTATGATAGTGCTCTCTGGGGTCGAACTGAGTAAATCCTGGATAACCGCCAATTTTGTGGGAAAGAGAGCCGTACAACTCGTAGTACCGCTCGAGCTCAGCGTAATGCTCGTATTTATCATCAGCGCCTATTAGTGAATCGAAACGGAAGTCCCCCGCTGGCATGATCTGGGTGCCTTTGGTGAAGATGAGCTTGGCCTCCGACTCGATGGGGAACATTTCCTCTTCGACTTTCACAAATGAGAAATCGGACAGAAGTTTGGACTCGTCCGTTTCAATCTCTTCATGGTAAATGATGCGGAAGTTTTTCTGTTCTGTATTTTCATCAAAGGAGCACCCGTAGAGTTCGTCGCATGGATCTAAGAAGAACTGGAGAATGCCTTTCTCTGGATAGTTGTTCAGTCGTGGGACCTGCTCGAAATTAATCTGTGCTAGCAGCTTCAAGGGGTTTCCTTCTTGGTTCAGAGGGTATGCCATTCCCTTTGGAAAATATGGGCACCCACCGAACTTGCTGTCGAGGGTTCCTGTGGATGCTTTCTCAGCGTGTATATCGACACATTCCTTAATAGTGTCTTTAAGAACAGCCCTGTGCTTCTCAAAGTACTCAGGCAGCTCAAAGTTTTCCTTCATGTTTGGCCCTAAAGTGGCGATCATCAACAGGACCCTGGGGCCAACGAAACAGATCTGCAGTTCCAGAACTAGCCTGTGCCTTTGAAGATTTTTTGGAATCCGAACGTGATCAACAATGGCGGACAGTTCGAGCCTAGCTTATGAAGTGTTTATCACGTGACAGGGTCTTGAGGACTTTACCAAGGTCGATGCTTGTCATGGAACATAGTACTATGGTTGCTATGTTTAGCTGCTATGCTACATGCTAAACTTGTAGATTTTTCGCTAGAATCTTAAGAGCAGTCCCAGTTATACAAGACCTTGCTAAAGTTTTTGTTTTTGACATCCTTTAACGAAATAAAGAAATTGGCCACTCCGCAGTCGCCCCACATGATGTCGAGAGTGTTGTCCGATTCGACCTGTAGGAGTAATTCTGTCAGTTCCGGGTGGTGATACTCCCGAGGATCATATTGCACAAAATTTGGATAACCGCCGATAAGGTGGGAAAAAGGGTCATACATTTCAAAGTACTGCTCGAGCTCATCATCGTGCTCCTCAATATCTTCAGCGCCAAACAGCGGCGCAAAACGAAAGTCATTTGCCGTGATAATCTGGGTGTCTTTGGTGAATGTGAGCTTGCCCTCGGATTTGATGGGAAATAATTCTTCGTCGGCATTCGCGAACGAGAAATCAGACAGTAATTTGGACTCATCTGTTTCAATGTTATCAAAGAAAATAACGCGATAGTTTTTCTGCTCTATGCTTCTACCAAAAGAACACCCATAGTGCTTGTCAAAGCGGCTTAAGTAAAACTGGAGAATGCCCGCCTTAGGATAATTCCTGATATGTGGGACCTGCTCAAAGTTGATCTGTGCTAGCAGCCTCATGGGTTTGCCTTTCTCATCCACAGGATACATCTCCCCTTTTGGAAAGTACGGGTGCCCGCCAAACTTGCTGTCAAATGTGCCTGTGGATGCCCTCTCAGTATTCACATGAACACATTCCTTGATGGTTTCCCCAAGAGCGGCTCTGTAGTCCTCAAAAAATGCGGGAAGTTCAATATCTTGCTTCATAATCAGGACCGTAGTAGCTGAAGTGGCCTCGGCGCGAGTAAAATGACGCTTTAGTTTCGGTAGCCAGTTGTATCTTTAAGGGAGTCGTGGCGCTCCGAATTAGCAACATTGGTAGACAGTTGAAACAGGGTCCACTTCAGTGATACACGTGACACGTTTGGCTGGCCCTGTGGCGAAGTTTGGCAGAACTTTGAGGAGAGCGGGGCCAGTAATAGAGACTGGGATCAATTCTTAGCACTGCTCCACTCAAGAGACGCGCTGGACACGAGACGTGTACTAACTGGGACTCCAAAGAAGTTAAGCGAGCTCTAGGCAGCCTATAGAGCGACTCTAAAATAAAACATGAGTTCGCTTATGCACTTCCGCGTCGGACTTTGCTTATCTCGAGCTAACATTTCCTTTAAGCTATCCCATGTACTTTCAAGCGCCGCGCTGTCGATAGGATCAGTCAGCTTCGCGCATACATACAATTTTGCCAGAAAGAAATAAGTTCGCAAGAGTTTAAGAACATTTCCAAAGCATAGTTTTTCGACTAACTGGGATGCCTCTCGATAGATTAATATGAAGTACTGTGTTTGTACTCACATATAACTTCAACTGTAGGTTTCATCCCCTGCCATCAAAAGTATGCGTACCCCTTTAAAACATTAATCCACAAAAAAAACTCCGGTGGAACATGACTCCATGTGAAATTTCGGAACACGGAATGTAAACACAGTTTGAAGTAACTATTTGGCGTTAAGTATGCACAGCATTTTGATTTGTTTATATATCGTCTAGACATCAACTACATAGCCTCGTAAGGAGATATTATTGTGTATCTTTTTGTACAAACATGCTGATGTGTTATCGAAGGAGCGAGTGACGCGGCAAGTACGCACGTGTGAGGAACACTTTTGTCCAACTGTCTTAATGCATTATCGTTGATACCGTCGGTTGTGCTTTCCTCGCGCCCTACACTGGTGGCGGTGGTGCATGTGCCTGGTATAGCTTGTCTGATGATGTCTGGAAGGTTTGCAAAAGTTTTGAGTAAGCGCTGGGAGAGAGTGGCTCAAAATCTTTACTTCCGCTGCCCAAGCGTTGATAGATGCTCTGAACGATAACTGCGAACTCTGCCAAGCAATCAAGGGACTCACCCAGTATGCTGAGATTTTTTCCGTTCTTTGTAGAAGGAGTACCGTCTGGGCCGCAAACCGAAGCCATTGCCCTCCCGTTAAAGTACATTATCAAATCGTAACACATTTTCTCTGTGATTGATAAAAACTGAGTTGGCAAATTTACTGCTAGCACCAAGACGCCCTTTAACATACCTATCGTAGTCAGAAGGGCATTGCTTGCTACGAAGGTTTTGTCGTTGACTACCACCGATTTTTTGTGGCCTTTAGAAGTTCCTGAAGAACTTTCTGGCTCAGCCTCTTCAGGTGGCTTTATGCTTAAATCCATGAAACTCAACCATTTCGAGGGACTCATATGGCCGCATGCTACTATGTCATTAACGTCCCGTTGTACGTCGCTGTCGACTATGAATGGTGTCCATTTTTCTTCGTCGATCCCGTGCCGTATGGTTTGGAGGTTTTTTGAGTTCAGTGAAGCGATGTAGTTCTTGATTTGCATTGTCATAACATCTCTCAGATATTTGGTTAAAAACTCGCCGGTTATGGTTTCACATTCGCGGTCAAACCAGAAACAAATGCCACAGAGTTCCAGGAAGTGGTCGTATCTTAATTTACAGCTGAGATCTCTCCTCACTGCTATTATCTTTCCCATTCGAAGTTGGACAGTTCTTATTCCCTCGTGGAATGCTGGGTTAATATCTAATTGCACTGCATTACTCAAGGCTGAATCACCACTACCCTGCTTCGTCGTGATCGCTCCGAGCCCAACATCAAGCAGAATTTTCTGATGCCTAGAAAGCCTCCAGAATGCCTGAACTTCTCGTGCAAAAATTGTGATTACCATTTGCTGAAACTCGGAAGGAGTCATGTCTCTTAACAACCGAGACAGTTTAGATCCGCTACCCGGCGCTTTCGAGTCTGTCGACCTGTCAGCAGCGCTTCCATCTGATTCTTGAGACTTTGGTAGGAACTCCTTAATTATTCCCTTCAACTCCGCAATAAACCTCTCGCTGTAGAGTTCGAAGGAACTCGCAAGCTCTTCACATCGTATTAAGTTTGTTATTAATGGCTTGATAGTTTGGGCTAACGTTGTGTCTTTTTCGGTGTCTTTCTTCGAGAAACTGGAGCTTGTATCTTTTAATCCCATACCCTGAATTTCGTTTGCTGGATTATAAGTCGACCTGATATCATTTAACAGGACGTCAGAAAGATCAATGGAATATGAACCGCCTATTTCAATCAACGCATTAGCCAGATACTCTTTTGTACTCGCAAAAGCTGCAGCAGAGTCCAAGTCCGAAAGTTTATACGGCCATTTCCTTGTAAGGTCTTGTACGTATGGATCATTATCGTCGTCACCCTTCAGCATGTTGTTAACATGACCTATCATGTCTAAACAGTCTTCGAACTTCCTTTTATTGTAGAGGTTCTTGCAATTTTCAACAAGCTGAAGAATAAGTTTAGCTTGCAGCAGCCCCTGCTCAAGCTTCTCGACGTTCTTTCTCCTAATCATTTTCTTTAAAATAGAAATTCGGCTTTGGACCTGCTCACTGTCCGCCTCTTTCAGCTTTTGCGATAGTTTGCTGAGTTTCTCTACTGCACTTGCAGCTTTCGATTCTATTTTCTCGACATCTTCTAAAGCAAAGAAAAAGCTATTCGATGACCTTGATATCTCAGTAACGAGAAGAGTCTCGATACAGTCCAAGTAGGAGCTCAGCCTCTCTTCTATCTCTTGATAGAAGCTCTCTCTATCGGTGCTTGACTCAGAGTACAGGTGATCCAGCTGTAAGTCGATGTCATCAATAATTTCTCTGAAAGTGTGGGAATCATCTAGCTTGAAGTTTTCATCAAAATAAAACTGCGGTACTGTGTCTAGAGCACCTTTGTTTCCCTGGCGCACAAATTGCCCATTTTCAGGCTCGTTTTGTCCATTTGAGAGTTCCCCGTCCCTGCCAATTTCATCAAGTTGAAGCCTTCCAAAACCCTTTATAGTTTCTAAGTTATTGGTCCGCTCGAAGGTTTCGTAGCTGGGTTTAATTTCGTCGACATAAACACTAGTGCTTTCACGCCACGACTCCGGGATGTGAACTTTACTGAGCACTACAGGTGGGATTTCGTCAGTAGTAGGATGTCTCAGCCAATTCTTCCGCCTGGTATTCATGACGAGTTCATAGATTGAATTGTTACCTAACGGCGAAAACTCCATGCTTCCGCTATGAATTTCACTACCTGGAGCATAAAGTCTTCCCTGTTTACCCCATACTGATGAGGAGTCAAAGCTACGCCGCACAGAGGCGCTGTCAACACTGAGACGCCCTGACGAGAACAAAAATTTTTCAGTCCTATTAGCACTGCTATAGACACTCACTAGATCATCATTCAAAGATCCTGAGTCATCTGCCATGGGGCTTGGGGACATGGCAACTTCTTTACCGCTATTATTCGCAGTCCTAATTGACGGTAATGTTCGCTCTGGATGCCCATTGGATTCCGTATTCGGAGGTGACGAGCCCTTGGACATATTGGGCCCAACGGTAAGTTTGAGGGGTTTTCGCAGCACTTGGTTGCCGTCGCTGTTCTCAAACATGCAGTGATAAAATACCGTGTATAACTTGAGCTTACCTTATTTCGATATCGTTTTATACGCCTACATTAAAGGTGGTGAACGACCCATCTGTGCAGACGATCTCTCTAATGCCTTCGATGTCTCTTCAAGTAAAAGGTGGAAGTGCGTTAGTCCGTCCCGCGATACCGATTATTTTAGAAGTACTACTGTGCTTGTTATGCATTCGTCTGTTTCTAGTCCCCGCCATAAAAACTTCTATTTCTTCCATGAATGTAAATACTTGCTCGCTATTTCGCGTGCGGAGGACATCATTTTTTGCACATTCTCCGATGAAGCATCATCTGCATCGTCCTTTTGAGGGTCGATATGCCAATTTTCCAGGTTCTTGTTCATGCGGTCAACCTCTGAATTCGAGGACTTATTGTTTACCATATTCTCTTTTGCAACAACGGATTGCATAGAGTCGCTCCTTGGAGAAATGTAACCTGCAATTGCAACATCGGACAGGGACGTGCCCGAGTCTCCAGAACATGCTATGTTCACTGGTGAGCTGCTTGTGATCCTTTGGCCCTTCGGCACAGGAGATACAATGGTAGCATGTGTTGGAACGCTGTAAGCCGGCTTTGAATCAGCGCCTGAAGAGTTAGCCGCGGGTGTATCTCCTGCCTGTAGTGAAGTCTTGTTAATGTCGCTGTTCTCAGAACCCGATTCGCTCTTATCTGATGTATCAGAGTCGGAATCCGAATCTAGTACAAAACTCCGAGTTTTAGGGACAGGCTTGCTTTTGACCGTGTCCCAAGGCTGCTCAGTTTGCCGCAGAGGTTTACCAGTAATGAAGCTATGAGTTGTGGGAATCGCAGCTGGCTGTAGCCTCAAATCTTGTATCAATGTTGTACTGGATTTGCCGTGAGATGGAACTCTCCTCAAACCCGGCATGCTTGAAAGCTCATCATCACTATCTTTGTTCTGAGAATCTTCAATGAATTGCGCATCTCCATCGGAACCATATGAATCAGTGTCACTGTCCAGCGAAAATCCGCCCTTCCCCGCGTCACTCGGCAGCTGAGGGCTGCTGTTGGGATTTACCAACATATCAGCATGATCACCTTGGCCTTCGATCGGGGTCTGTAAACCTTCTGGAACGTCAACCATGTCACAACTATTGACTGCCATAAAACTGGATGTGTCGCCGGTGTAGACAGAGTTGTAATCGTACATGTAATCATAACCTCTGAAGGTGTTGACGTTGTGAGAAACGGCGTTGTTGCCGTAGTATTCGTCATCATCATCAAATTCCTCCTCATCAGATCCGTAGTTTAGAGTTGTGGCGGGTAGAAGCTTGATAATCGGCGTGAGGTTTTCTTTTGAGAGAGCAGACTCCGACCCTATGGATGAGCGCGTAGAGGGCGACCGAGATCCATCAGTCTTTCTCGAATACCTGGCATTGATGAAGAGCCCTGCTTCATCCTCGTCAGAGGAAGAACTGTTCATGTCTTCATCAGAATAGGATTCCCGGATGTAATCAGAATCATCAGACGCACCACGTGTGCGGTTTCGCGTTAGAGGGTATTCATGATGAGCGGATCGTTCACCGTCGCTGTCATCCGCGCTGTCGTCAAAATCGTTATCGTCATCAGAGTGGAAGGCAACAGCCATACATTGTTCCACGCGGTCGTTAAAATGAATGTGTCTATCTTTTTGCTCAGTCGCTCCTTTTGGAGTTTTCTTGCTCGTGGACGTCATAATTGATTCCAGAGTAGACGCTTGTGATTGGGGTCTTTCTGACGGCGGACCGACACTAGACTCGACACCAGGGTCTTCGTGTAGTGGCTCTGACGCGTTGCCCTGGCTATATGCGCTGGGATTTGATGAGTAGTACTGCGCGTTGACCTTTGCCGCAAGCGCATCATAGTCCTCAGGCGCGTACATCGTATCCCCGTACCCATCAACCATATCTTGGGTACTAGAGAGAATCTTTTTATGTTGGCGAGCAACGTTTAGCCTCCATAACGAATTCTCTTCAAGAATTTCGGACACACTCCTTTTCTTTAATATAGGCTTGGGTCCTCTCTTTTTGTTTTTAGATGTCCTCACCCGCTTGGAAGTTTCGTCATCGGAACCGTAGCCAAACTCTTGGTCTGAGCTGGCACCCGGATCCGTTTTTTGGCGCACAACGGGCCCATACAGCCAGGTAACGTCTGAGTCCTTGGACCAGTTCACAACTTCTGGGCTAACGGTTTGCAGGTGGTTGCGGGCTTTTGCCCACGTACGCCATGATGCATTTTCAAGACGCGCTGCGTTCACAAGGTCTTCATCCTTTTTCTTCTTCTTGAGAATAATGTATTTCCAGGACTGTGAAATTTCGCCTTCGTCCCATTGGTGAGAAAGGTAGTCAACATGCCTCTTGGGCTCGTGTACTAGATCATTGTCATCATGTGGGATTAAGTAGTTGTCTGTCTCAGGCACGGGTGGCGAGGCTGACTCCGAGAGGCCTGGCGTCGCAGAGCGCAGAGCGCTGCTGCCCGCATTCTCGTTTACGTTGTCGTCGTCTTCGAAATCGCTCTCCTCGGCCGCTTCCTCGCTGTCCGCTTCCGAGCCCTCGTCTTTCTTACTAGAGCCAACGTAGTCGTCGAGCAGGCCCATCGACCGCGTGCGCTTGAGGTTGAATGTGGAGCGGGTGAAGTGGTCGTCATCCTCGGCCTCGACTGCCATCGAAACAGATGGTCCCATGTCATCGTCATCACCCGGGCTTGCGCCGCTGGTGGTGCTCGAACGACCCGCTTGCTTGTTGAAGTACGTTGCCAAGTTGTTCGACATGCTCTCGCTTTGGTCCTAGTTTTTCCACCAGAAGCACGCCAATTTGCACTTTAAAACCACCTCTTGACTTGCAGAGAGTGCCCCTGTTGCTGAAGAGTACTTTTTTACTGACCAAAAGTGCTCAACAAAGCAATCCTTTCCCGAATTCAACTGTCTTCTGCGCTGACCTTGGCTTCAGCTGGCAGTCAAAGGGGCGAACCTATATGAAATTTTTATTATCGCTTCATTACCTAGCTACGTACGAGGCAAGCGCAGAAGTCAAACTTCAGAACAATTAATATAAACACGTGCTAGTCACGTGCGTCAACTCACGTGAACATGTCACCTTCAATGTGCAGACGTGGTTATCGTCTAGCGGTGCGCTGCGCGCGCGGGCAGCGTGCGGCACAGTCTCGCCATCAGCAACTCTAACGGGTCCTCCAAGGCTAGATAGGAAGAGGAGCTTTTCTCCAGCTCAGAAGCACAGGTGGTGCATCGCTCGTATTCTAACTTCTCGTGGTGTGGGGACCCACCAGCACGGAAGAAGATCACGTGGGAACAATCGCAGACACGCGGTGTTATAACGGGCAATGTGTAAACACTGGTGAGGCGCTACTTGCGTCCCAATCAGAAGCAGCAGTCTAAGAAGACTCGGACAAGAGGCGCTGCATCCCAATATTTTGCTAAAAGTCGATCGAAAAAATCGGAGTCGCTTCAGGATGTTGTCACGCTCGCGAAGGTCAGCGCCAGAAACTGTCGATAAATAAATATTGCTCGAGGATTTAAGGCTAGTGTCAGCACTCGACTATAAGAAAGTCTAAGGCTTGACCGATTTGAGATGAGACATAGGTTTGGCAGCGCTGGCGAGGAGGAGTTCGCGGACTTGATTATGAGAATTAGAGCACAGTAGTTTTACCCCAGGTTTTTCTATTTTTTATTTTCAATTCTTTTATTCCTTGTGCATTCATTGTTACTATCGGTGGGTTTCGATGCTTTCGTTCTTATTGACAAAATAGAAAAGTGGATCTCCGAGCACTTCTGCGGTATCCCGGGGTGCCTGCCGGGGTAGAGAACATCTTGGTATTCGATATCATATATAGATTTCTGGGCGCCATCGGGCTTAAACAGCAAGGCCGTTTGAATGGAAAACGGCGCTTTCAAATGATTCGCGGTTCGCACTGGCAACTCCGGAGTCAGAATTGCGTAAAAGGGATCCGGTCGGTAGCCCATGCCGGACGTGGACAGTAGGTCATAATGGTGCACCGTTCGTGCACAGAGCTCGCCCAACAGCGCAGTTCTTTGACTGTCAGCGCACGTAGAACGACAATCGGGCAGCAAGACCACCCACCCTACACTCGATACTCCAGAATTCTTCCGTGTGTATTGTCTGTACCCAAAACGAGCCTCACGCCCAGCGTGTTGGCAAGACGGGTCTGGATGGCCATGCTTTGTAGCTTCGGGGTTGATCGGAGCCTTTCGGGCTGCGCAACGCGCAGCGGGTACTCAAATGCATGCCACAGAAGACCGCTATGGCTCTGGTACACGAGGATTTCGCCGTGGTCGCTGTTAAAAAAAACATAGGGCCCCTGCCACATGAGGTAGTGGGACGTGCGCCGACGAAACCGGTTGGACGTAAGGTCCGTGGCACCGAGCTGACGCACAAGCTGAGGTTTGGCGCCGCCCTCGTGAAGATCCCACATTTTGCATTTACCGTCGTTTCCCGTGGTGACAAGCTTTAGCGAGCCGCTCGGGTCCCAGCACAGGTCGTTGCAACAGCGCGCGTGCGACTTTGAAAGGGTGTCTGCCTCGGTGAGATCGCACAGCCAGCGGTTGCCCATGCGCAGGTCCCAAACGCGGACGTTGCCGTCGTCGTCGCCAGTGGCAAGCAGAAGAGGCTTCGCACCTGAACTCGTGTGTGAGAATTTTGCAGCGTTGATGCCGTGACGCATGTCGGAGCGCTTCACGCCCAGTGATATGGCGGCACTCATTGATCTTAAATCTATCAGCCGGGGGTGCGAATCTTCACTGGCGACAGCAAGAAGATCACCTAGTGTGTCCAGCTGAGCCACCCGGTGAGCAATATCAATGGAGCTTGCCACTTGGAAGGTGTTAGTGTCCCAGATTTTAACCTTGTGGTCGTTACTACCTGTGAAGAAGAGACCGTTGTCGGGTCCATACCACTTCACGCTAGTCACAGAAAACGCGTGCGATGCTTCCCTGGGACCCTGCAGGGAGTCTGGTGGGCGAGACTCCACTGATGTAAGGAAGCGCGGGGCTTTTCCGCCGGGACTTCGTGCCGTAACGTGCACCCGGCGGGATGATGGGTTCACAGATTCCTTCGACTCTCCTGCCGCAAACTGAATGCGCTTATTAACTAGCTTTCCTTCGCTATGGCCCTCGTCGAGAGCCCAGAGGGCTAAACTTCCATCCTCCCCGCTGGACAATAGAAACTGGCCTGTCGAATCGAAATCGAGTGATGTGGTTCCAATGGGAAACGAGGCCTTTCTATGTGAGTAGACAATCGGCTTTGCATCTCTCAGCTTTTCCAGCTCGCTGCATAGTACTAAGTCGTACAGCCGTCTGTTATCAAGCTTTCCAAGTTGCCATTGAAGCTGAGTTCGGTTCATATACTGCTTGCAAGATAAAAATCTTGAATGAGAACAAATCGAAAGAAGATATCTTAAGCTTCAGCAAGAACAAAAGAAGTAGTAACACAACACCTAGACATGTCAAACGCCCTGGACCAGTTTATTATGGAAGATGTGGCTAAAAACTGCCCCCAACAATTTGTAGAGTATCATAAATGCATCTCTAAAAACAAGGATGATCCTGGCCAATGTGCTTTCCGGCAGAGAGACTTGTCGGTATGTATCAAACAGAAGGTGCCAAGCGTTCAAAAAGTAATGGCCAAGTGCGGCCAACTGATGCAAAAGTACGAGACCTGTGTGCGCGACAATATGGAGACGCGCACTATCAATGAGAACTGTCTAGGCCTTTTACAAGAGATGCGCACCTGCGCAGAGAAGCAGGTCCAAGGCCCGAGCCCCATTAACCAGCTCTAGAGTAGTAGAGAATAAGCAGCTGTTGGACAAGAGGGATCTCAGTTTTAAGAATACATCCGTGGCAGCAATTCTAAAGTTTTAAGGTAAAGAGCGTGGGGCCACACCGGCCCTTCGCAGTCAATAAGCGATGGCAGATATAAAAATTTACACAGTGGCCTCTGGGGCACCAAATCTCTTTGCGGTTTCAAAGAATGTTTTCCCCTGGAACTCGTTGACTTCGAGCTCCAGCGCAGAAGGCTGGCGCGAACCATCGGCGCCAGCAATGGAACCAGCACCCCATGGCGAGCCGCCGTGAATCTCCGTCAGGTTGCTCAAGGCGGCCCCCGCAAACTTGTAGCCCAAAGGCACGTAGATTATGCCATGGTGGGCCAGCACCGATAGCGAGTTAACGACGGTGGTCTCATTACCACCGCCCGTGCCGGTCGAGACAAAGACGCCAGCAACTTTGCCGTGCAGCGCGCCCTTGGCCCACAGGCCACCAGTGGCGTCCCAGAATGCCTTCCACTGTGCTGGGAAGTTACCAAAGCGCGTTGGAATCCCGAATAGGAAGAAGTTGTACTCTTCGAGCGTCTCGCGACTTGCAATTGGATAAGAAGGCTTACGCTGCCCACCCAATGCTTTGATAACATCATCGCTCAAAGTCTCTGGAACCTGGTAAATATCGGCCTCACCGCCGGCAGCCTCCACGCCCCTTTTTTGCGCTTCTGCTAGTTCGGCCGTGTGGCCGTACAGAGTGTAAATGATAATTGCGACTTTTGACATTGTAATGATAACTGATTGTTTTCCTGTTAGTTCTTAGGCTAATTGCTCGACCCGCTATATTCTGTTGATGCGAAGCCCTGTATTTTATATTTGAACGTATACATATTCCCTATTAGAAATACTTCATTATTAAGAGGTACTCGAAAATGAATAATTAAATTACAAAGAATTTAGTCAAAGAAAACCAAAAAAAAAAACACTCACGGAGGGGGTCGAACCCTCAATCTTCTGATTAGAAGTCAGACGCGTTGCCATTACGCCACGCGAGCTTATTGATGTTTAATTAGGATCATAATAACAATAGACACAAATGACAGCACCACCTGCTCAGTTAAGCGATAAGAGGCTCTCAGATATTTACTATAGGGTTCTGTATTGGATAGGTTTGAGATCTTTGTTTAGTTCGTAAGTAGTGTATAACTAGAAAGCAGGGTTGGGCTTTGAGGATGGAACGTCGCCTGAGTCAGAGACCAGATCCGCAGCAACCCTGAAAAGAGCGCCATTTGGCCCAGAAGTTTTCACGCCATGAAGTACATCGCGAGAAGCCGTCGTGACAAATAAGTCACCACCTGGCCCCAAGCAACAGCACGTAACGTTTGCGGTGTCTGGGAAAACTAGATTGCGTTGCAGGGTTCCCTGCGAGTCAAATAGTTGAACCTTGTGAGAGCTGAACACGGCGCTATACAGGTTGCCGTTGCGGGGGTCAATGCATGATCCATCAGGCTCAGGATCCGAGCACTCTGAGTTCAATGGCTTGAATTCAATGAAGGATTTTTTCTGGGCTAGCGCGGGAAGCCCGCTGTGGGAGTCGTAGGGAGCCGTCCAGATTTTGTAGTTCAGAGAGTCCGTTAGAAAAATGGTATCTTTCTTAGGATTCCAGTTAATGGCATTAGGAATGTGCAAGCCGTCCATGACAAGTTCGACAGCGCGCTTCTTGAGGTCGACGCGCAGAAAGCAGCCCTCTGGCTCCGCGCTGCGGTCCATGTCGATATGGAAGTCCAACATTACGCCGACATATAGATCCCCGTTGGGCGCGACGTTGCCGTCGTTGGAGCGGAGACGTTTCCAGTCCTTGTTTTTGGTCTGCTCGCAGGACGAGAACAGAACTTCATACTTCCATTGTGCTGTTTCCAGCGACAGCCGCCCGATTCCGTACTTACTGGCAAAGAAGATATCTTTCACACCACTCGCGGAGTCGACAGGGAACACCACCCCGACGCGCTCAGGCAAATCCTTATCGCAAGGGTATTCACCAATGTAGTTTTCGTAATTGATCTTGACAACCTTGTGTGAGCTCTTAGGGTCATCGATGTTCGTCACCAGATGTATTTCACTCAGAAAGATGTCGACCCAAATAAGGGTTTGAGACTCTTTTAGGTAGGACACACCTTCGCTTAGTCTTGCCCCATAATCGTGAATGTAAGGTTTTCCGCTAACTTCGGTAGTTTGAACCATTGCTATCAAAATACACTCCAGAGCTACTTGTTGGTGGTAAATTGTAACTTGTAGAAGACTAACAAAGCTTGCGCGCCATTTAAAACATATAGAGCTGTTATACATCAATATTAACGTTATTGCGTCTTCTAAACCGGTATGCGCAAACCAATGTTGGCACGTGACATAATAAAATGAGCCGCGATGCTAATGTTAAACTGTAATCCGCGAGGAAATGAACGATGCTGAGACTGCCATGAGCCAAAAGGTGCCATGTTCCTCGGACATTTTGAGGAAAATGTCTGTTGTGTGATTTTACAAGATTTTGTAGTCCAATCAAAAATCCCTTCTTTATCGGCGTACACAGCCCAAGAATTTTAGAGTCAGCTTCACGTTGTAGCTCATGTTGGGCGGTAGCGCCCGTAGCGTTGACAGAAAAGGTCTCTCAATGATATCGAGATGTAAAATTGAAAAGAAGCGCACGTAGTATAATGTTTGAATTGCAAACGCTCTTGCGATCAGAAGAAGCGCGCCACACTGTTGTTTCGCATTCTGCTGCGAAGCAACGCCTTCGGCTGCGACGCCCCAGCAATCAGATAGATCGCGACGCATGCCACAAGGCTGGATTTCGCCGTTGAGGCTCTTTAACGAATACCGCCGGACGTTTGTACTGCCACGGTTCTGAGCAAGAAAGCTTTAAAACATTAGCGCGGTGTACATTAAGCTGCAAGATGCACAACCAGCAGAGGCTCGTAAAACCCTATAGCCGTGAAAATTATGATTCCAACAGCCTCGTGACTACACCGCTGGCGAATCTTTGTGAAGCCGCCGCGAGTTGCGTATAATCTTAGCCCAGTCGGATTTCCAAACGCAGTATAGCTCACTCAGTCCCAAAAATAGAATACCGCAACCAAGTCCCACCCAAAATCCCTGGAGCGCCCACTTGCAGCGGAATCCAAGGAAAATAGCCATCGGCAGCCCCACGAGGTAGTAGGCAATGATATTGAGTACCCCGCCGATCTTCTGGCGGCCTTGTGCTCGCAGTATGCCAGCAGAAAGGACATTTAGGACATCGCAGACCTGGTTGATGCCTATGATAGGCAGCACCTGAGATGCAATTTTAATGACACCCTCATCGTTGCTAAAAACAGAAGGTATTATAGTCCTGCCGAGAACCAAGAATAGAAGGTTCGCAGTGCCAATCAAAAAGCCGATGTAGATCAAGGTTGCCCGGGAGGCAACTTGACAGGCGCGCACGCGCGATTTACCTATGTGGTATGCAATCCTGTTAGATGCAGCAACTCCTGCTGAAAATGGCGCTTGAAACGTTAAAGATTGGATAGACGCAATGACAGATTGTGCCGCAAGGGACTCAGTTCCGAACTTCGCAGAAAGGACCGTAAGTGATTCAAACGCCAAAAACTCAGCCTCGATCATGATGATCCCTGGGATCGCCAATGAAACCATAGTACCCCAGTTTGCAAAGATGGGCTTCCAGTTCTTGA
Source organism: Lachancea thermotolerans CBS 6340 (assembly GCF_000142805.1). NCBI lineage: Eukaryota > Fungi > Ascomycota > Saccharomycetes > Saccharomycetales > Saccharomycetaceae > Lachancea > Lachancea thermotolerans. The sequence continues at coordinate 649,950 of NC_013079.1, read as the reverse complement.
GTGGACTCCAGCAGCTGGTAGTACCGTCTCTATAAGTCTTGCACCAGATAAACGTGGCCAGAGAAGCGCCCATCAACGTGAAAGTAAGCGAAGTAGCCATAGGCGCTCCCACAAAACCCAGACCGAATCGGAACACGAACAAGTAATTCAGCAACACATTGAGAGGGGCACATACGAACAGAATGTATTGCGCAGTAGTGAAATCGTTCTGTGCCTGCAGGTACTTCTTACCGCACTCGAACGTAACGTAGCCAGGAATACTTGTCACCATCACTCGTAAGTATCGCGCTGCGATTTTCACAAGACGCTGGTCGTCTACCATCGCGCCTAGCATCAGTTCAGAGTACCACCACAACAATGCTATTGGACAGGCAAACACCAAACTGATAGCGAGTCCGCGCTGGAAGTAAAGACCGACTAGCTGATACTGCTTTGCACCAAACGCTTGCGGGCACAAGGTATCTAAGCAAGTCGCAAGGCCTTGGAACACTGCTGAGGTTGCTGTGAAAGTTACATTTGCCAAGGATACACCGCCTAATTCCAACGCCCCTAGTCTACCGACAAAGGCTACAGTAACGAACGATAACGACGTCTGTAGCGCGAACGTTACAATAAGAGGAAGAGCGTTTTTCCCGATCTGCCTGAATTCATCTCTGTAACTTACTTCGACCTCCTCAGGCGCTGCGCTTCCAGGAATGGAAGCGTAATTATGCCGAGGTGTCTCCTCTATTAGCCTAGCCATTGAAAGAAATCAGTGTAGTCCCGAAGGCTTGTGAGTAACTGCTCTCAGCCATCCCGAGAGCCTGGCATCCTCTCGGGTCTTATTCTTCGTTTCTCATTGTTGAGCTCGGCTATACTTTCTACTTCAAGAAAGCTTATCTATAAAGTCCAAAATGACTCATAAAAAGCCGCCCAAGGACGGTATGCTCAAAGGGAGCGGAGGAAGGATTGAAGACCACCGCATTGTATTTATCAATCACATTTCTCAACATCAACTGTCCTTTTTCCTCTTCATTCTTACACTTTTTCTCTTGTTAGGTCGTTTATAGCCCAGAGCCCTTCAAGAAATGAAAGTAACTTGGGTGGGATGTCTTACCAGCCTTGCTGGCTCGTCCCTCGCGTATGTGATCTCTGACCAGGGGCATTTCTCCAACCACAGAACCGATCTTTTGGATCAAGTCTTCGGCGAAGTCCTAGCAAGCCACGATGGTTCAGGGGCGGCGGAAGTGCGCCAACGTAGCTTCAATCTCGATGAAGACGAGGACCCCGAATTTAAGGCCATGTGCGGATTCTACCAAGAGCATCCTGTTGAGTTTCCAGATGATGATTTGAGCAATGATTTGGAACTTTTCGCAGGCATTGTTAGCTTTGCGCATGTTCCAATTGAGCGGTGTTTCGGATCTCGCACGGACGGCAAATCACCTCTTTATGACATCGCAATTGTTGGTGCTCCCTTTGACACCTCGGTGTCTTACCGGCCCGGAGCTAGGTTTGGCCCAAATGCAGTAAGACAAGGCTCTCGCAGACTAGGCGGTGGAATACTGCCTGTTAGAGGATTTCCCGGATCCAAACTGAGAAAGCTTGACCCTTACAATGCAGGCTATAAGATTGTGGACTGCGGGGATGTGCCTATGACGCCTTATGATAACAGAATCGCGCTAAATCAGTTGTATAGAGGGCAAAGGGCCATCTACAACAAGACTACGCTGAAGAGTGACCTAAAAGCTCCTAAAGTGATAACGCTTGGCGGGGACCACACTGTCACACTTATGGCACTGAAGGCAGCTTCTGAGCATAATGGGCCTTTGGCGGTAGTCCATTTTGATTCTCACATTGACACCTGGGACCCTAAGGTTCTGGGCGGCGGAATTACAAAAACTCAAAGCATCAATCATGGGACATTCCTGCATTTCGCTCACGAGCGAGGCTACATTGCTCGTGACAAGTCCATGCATGTTGGTATAAGAGCACCTTTCATTGCGCCCACAGATGACAAGCACGATAGGGAGTGCGGATTCCAAAAAATTGTGGCCCGCGACTTTGACATTCTAGGTTTCCAAGAGATTGTAAGCCAGATCAAGCAGCGCGTCGGGGACCTACCTGTTTACATAACTGTTGACATTGACGTGCTTGACCTTTCTGTGGCGCCAGGAACTGGAACACCAGAGCCTGGTGGACTCACATCAAGAGAATTGCTCACCGTTCTTGATGGCTTGGAAGGTCTTAACGTCGTTGGAGCTGACGTTGTCGAAGTTAGCCCCGCGTTCGATACAAACGGTGACATTACGTCCATCGTAGCAGCCCAAGTTATCGACTCTATACTAGGCCTGATGACTGTGGGTTGAATCCGAATTTCAACTTATTAAAAATTTTTGAAATTATCCCAAATTATATTGTTACCTACCTACCACGTCAAAACGTCTTGGTCTTCTAGCTTGTAGGTTTTCTCATTTCCGTACCACACTTTCTCCAACCTATTCAAGTTATGTTCCGTCAGCCTTTGGAATCGACCACCATTTAGCTTGTAATAACTTTTTATGACTTTTCTTGTGTTTTCATCTATAGCATTCAGACCAGCAATCAAGATCGCAAAATTACAATAACACGTTCGCAAATTCTGAGGAGGATTTTCACTGTCAAGAAAGCCAAAGAAGCTTGTTATCTTTTGAACGACCTGTTGGATAGCAATAGACTCTTTTGGAATCCCAAGCAGCTTGAGAAGAACAATTAACAAGAAGGACAGCACTTGCGTCTGATGAGAAATGTCATACCAGCTTATTGCGATTTCTTCTCCACTGTGTAATTTAACCAAATCAATAGCGTTATCCATGATCTTGCTGTTCTTTGGGTGTGAAGGACTTGTTGTTGGAATGACCCCACTTTTGTCAATAAAAACATATTCTGACTGCCTATCGATCTCGACAAGAATTTTTTGAATCTTGAAATATGACAGCTGTTGCTTGAATGTATCCGTATTAGGGTTTGACCACAGCAGATAGTCCAAGTTCTTATCAAAGATCCCCTCCTGCTCTGAAAAATACTTCTTTTCCGAGTGCCGGATAACATTTAGGGCCTTGAAAACCTCTTTTATTACCAAGTCGAAGTCTTCCTTATGCCCCCTTAGTAGGTTAAACTCATTCAAAGGCGTCATGATGTTTAGGAACTTTAAAGAGTCAATGTACTGGTAATCATAAGGGTCGAAGATGACGTCCAAATCAGTTTCATCGACCAATGCACCTCCAAGTACTGTGCTGATACTTGCGAATGTTTCGATAACTTTGAACCAGCATTTGGCAACATTCAGGACTTTGGAAGAGCTTCCTGAATTAATCTTCTTGAAAAGCTCTGTAACCCCCTTAAGATGTGACCGCCACTGGCTGTTCATAGTATAGATACAATCCCAAGTCAACATTAACACCGTTAGAATAATAGGCTCGATTTTATTGAAAACGTTGCTTTCTTCTTTGAACTGTTCCGTCAAAAGCCCGAGACAATGCGAGAGGTAGGCGCAATAGCTTTTTTCATCTTCAACGTTATTAGACTTTCTATGAGAGATGGAAGCGCCAACTGCGAGAATAGCCGATAGAAGGTAAGATTCTCCTCTAGCGAAGGAAAGCAATATGTCTCGAAGCGGGTTACCTTGATTTTGAAAAAACGGCGCAACAGAATCCAAACAATCGTAATAGAACACTTCCAGAAACTTGTCGTGAGTAGCACCAAGCTTAAAAGAATCTAAACTCATGTTGAAAGTCATGACGCTGTCAACAAGAAAAGATATTGGTACTGCCGCATATGTGCTTTGTTGTGGAATCGCGGTTAGATCTGGGAAATCGAGATCAGAGAAGTCCATGCTTTTTAAGTCATCGTGAATCATTGAGTCATTCAGCTTCATATTCACAATGTCATTCAAATTGCGAATCAGGAGGTTCGCGTCATACGCATTAACATTATTTGTTGGTATGACAGTTGGCAGCTCAGGCATGGACGAGGAGAGATTTTCAACTGGTAAACTAGTATTCAGAGGATTATGCAAAGTAGAATGCAGGTCGGTGCTAGTATTAGAGAAAGGCGATCCTCCTGACGGATTTGTTGTAAGGCCGGGGGCATTCGACTCCCGAACAAGGGCGTCCGCCTGGGCGCTTTCCTTTGAGGCTTCTGTGCTCTTGGGTCTTCGTTTGCGGTTCTTTGTTCGAATAATGTACACACACTCGCGATTCAATCGTGCACACTGCCAACAAGTCGGTTTGCCTTCATCGCATTTCATGCGTCGCCTCTTGCACTCAGTGCACCCGTTTCTCGAGTACTTCCGCTTAACAGTCTTTCCATTCGAATTAGAGCTCGCTGGTTGTGAAGCCAACGTTGAAGTGGCGCTAGAGCCTTGGTGCGATTCAGCATCTGGGGTACCAGTGCCAATACCCATTCCTAGATTATTAGGGCTATCGTTTTTGGTGCTCGACAGTGGGGTAACACTGCCAGTTCCTGCAATTCCATCCACAGCGGGACTTCTTTCAGCGCAAATAGAAGATGGCCCAGAAGAATATGAGTTTCCACTGAACCTTTCAGATGACAGCTGCTGTGTGAAGATACTGTCTCTGACAGATTGTCCTTGATTTGACTCGTTGCTAATAGAACTTGGTGAAAGGTAACTAGTAGGTGACCCACCTGAGACAAGCGCTTCTTTAGCGCCGTCCGCATCGTTAAACAGCACCATCGATTTCGCAAAAGACTGCATAAATTCCAGGCAACACTAGCAGCGCGCAGATCTGCTCATCGCGCCTGTCCGCTCTAATTCCTCTGGAAAAGTTTTCAACGTTGAAAAATTCCGGCTGCCCAGTCATGATTTCTGATCATGTGACGTACACTGGGACAGTACTTGAGCTGGGGACAAGGTCAAATTGTTGACATCCTTAGATCTTTTGACCCACTCAGGACCATACCGTGGCTCTATGTCTTCAACTTCCGAAAAAATAGATGAAGGGTCTCTTTCAAGTTTTTTGTAACAGCGACAAATCCATATCCAGGCGTCTCCATAAAGAGGACTGGCAGACGCTGCTTTTTGGAACCATTTGAGAGCTTTCTCGTAGCTCGATTCGCCAAAAAGATGGCAACCGATCTCCACCAAGACTCTAGGGCCTGAATTGGTGCTTTTAAGTGCATCTTGATAAGCGGTTTTTCTCAAAGATTTTTTATTGAGAAGTCTTAAATGCTCGACCCACAGGAGCGAGCTTGCTGGGAAATCTCTTAGCGCCTGCGTTACCAACAAGCGCGCCTGATCCAAATTTCCAAGGCCTTTTTCGAGATGGATTCGTGAAACAAGAAGTATTTCCGATTTCTCGCGAGGGACTTTCAACAATGCGATATCATAATCCGAGCGCGCCTTGGCCGAACCAACTTGATCTTTGTCAGTATGTGCGAGCGCGATCCACAAGTTTGCACTGGTAGGTAATTCTTTTACACCGGCCGCAAAACACTTTTGGGCTTGAGGCAGATCTCCAAGATGCACATATATTTGACCCCATTGCAAATACAGCTTTTCACATCCGTGGGCGCGTTGCAAAAAGTCTGTTTCCAGTAATTTCAGCGCCTCTTCATTGCGGTTTTGGAACCGCAAGAAGCTGACGTAACGGTAAAAAACTCTCTCCAAGCCAGGTTGCTGTGACAGCTTAATAACACCGTCTTTGTAAAGGTTTTCCGCTGCTTCAAATTTCCTGGCATTCACCAAGAGTTTGGCTTTGGCGAGCCAGAATTCAACATTCAGAGGGTCCACTTTGAGACTTTTATCAAGAACTTCGAGAGCTTTTTCAATGCTTGTCTCCGATTTCCATAAAAGTTTGGAATACATCAATGCCAAAACCGAGTTCTTGCGTAATACTTCGTTAGAATCTGAAAATAGCAATTTCTCGAAGAGACGATACACCTCGTCAAGCTTGGATTGGGCTTGGCAGTGCTTGATAACCTTTGTCCATAGGCTCATGTCCAGAGGATCTTTCTCAAGCAAGCAACAATATGCTGAACGTTTGGTGTTAAAACACTGTGAAGCAATATTTTCAATAGCCTCTAATAAATCACTAAGGGGTTCAGAATGGTAAAACAGTTGCACGGATGTTTCTACAACAGCTTGCACAGTGTTCTGGTAAACCCCTGGAAAGTCAAGCTCAATTTTCGCTGCTTCTTGAAGCCATTTTTCAAACTTGATGGTTATCCCATTCTTTGATAGCTCTGTGGCGCCTTTCAAGGCAAGTTTGATCAATTTATCAACACTAGCCTCACTGTGTCTTTCTTCTAACTGCAGAGCCAACATCCACATGTGGAATGTAGTAGGGTTGTTGCGTCTAGCAGTATTTAGGGTCTGTCTGGCCACTGTATGCTCTTGCAAATTAACTAAGGCGGTAATAAGTGGTATGCTGTGTGGCAACAGCTCTGTGGCTTTTTGCAATATCTTAATCGCTTCTTGTTTGTCGTTTTCATACTGCACTGCAAGCTTCCACAGTTTTTCCGATGTGGGTAAACTTTGTATAGCTTTGCGCAAAACACGCACCTTGTTCAGAGGTTCTCTCTCAAGATCAATGGCTTTTAGCCAAAGTTCAAGACTTTCTTCATTGAATCGGAGGGCATTGGCAACCAGTATCTTGCAGTAACGCAGGTCAGAAGAATTAAGCCGTATGTTCTCAAGCCAGATATTCGCATCATAAGGGCATTCGTTACATCCCTCTTCTATAAGGTTTTTGGCTAAACGAAACTTATTGGCCTTCTCTTCGAGTCTCGCGGACGCTATCCAGCCTTGCGGTTTTTTGGGGTCAGCTTTGCGGTATGAGGCTAGGATAGCGCGCGTTTTTCGTAGGTCCTGGGCTTGTTCATCCAAGTTCGCCAAGTGCGTCGAATTGTCCAGCTCTTCTAGGTACTTTTCAACTGCATCCTTAGGGTCATTTATACCAGTAGCCGATGAACTTATACTTTCATCCAGCTGACGGCCCAGCAATTTTTCACGCTCCTGCGTCAGTTTTGTGAGGTCTATATTACCAGAGACAAGTGTATCAGGAGCAGCGTAAGACTTGCGTTCATTTTGCATCTCGAGCCGCTGGCGCTTGTTGCGCCGTGTGATATCTCCCGCCTCCGGTAAGTTGTCCCATTGCTCTTCGCTCACAGTGGCTAGAGACCGCTTCAGGTCAACGAACTGCTGGGACGCCGCCAAAAATCCTCCTTGCGAGTTACCAGACGAGGCCTTTTCGACGTCTAACTTCTTGTGCACGCGTTTTCTTGCGAGGCGGGCCTCAACCTCATCGTATATTCTATCTGCATCTTTATCGTCCGGTTCCAATCCGTGCGAGACCAAAGAGAGACCATTGGTATCTTCAAAGCGCTGGTTCCGATTGATTCTGGCTTTTGTTTCTGCATCTTCTGTATCCTCTGGGCCACCCGGATTTACGCCTTGTTCTCTGTCATCTGCTACTCTGCCGGGCGTCTTCCCTGACCCTATATCGGAGCGTGTTGTAAAACCAATAGCACCTCTTCCAATACCAGCAACATAGCCAGGAGGCGGTTTCTGACTCAGGAACGCCGGCCTCTCCATTACTTCAAGCTCACTTACTGAACCTTGTGAGCTCTTCTAATAATTGCAACTTTTTTAGCACCAGAGAGCGCGTTAACTTAGATACGCACCAACAAGCACACAAGTATGGAACGTGCGCAACATCAGAAGGAATAATTAAGAAGGCTCAATGTGAAGCTGCCTATCCAGGACCTTGTGTGGAGGAAGGAAGCATTCCAATTGTCCGCCCAATAAGCCTTCAGAGCACGTGAATATCCTCAGTGCACTGAAAAGGCTGTGTTAGTTCTACCTACAACAAGATCCGCGATAGTTTAGTGGCTAGAATTCGAGCTTGTCGCGCTCGGGACCGGGGTTCGATTCCCCGTCGCGGAGAATTTTTTGCATTCTGCCTCGATTTTTAAGGATCATTAACGACAAGCAACAGCGAGGTCGCAAGATACGGATAATCTTTCAAAGCACTGGAAACGCCGATGCATAGAATTATTCTTGGACTATTCCCCGGCCTCGCGATTCGGTGTTGCACGTGGATCTTCTAGAGGTTCCGACAGAGTTGTGCTTCCGGGCTTTTGCTGGAAAAGAGCGGTTAAGATCATGTGCGTCACTTTAAGAGCATCCAATGGAAGGTCGCTAGCACGCACGTACGATACTGGCGTTTTCCGATGTCATCTCCAAAATTCACCAAGAGCTCGAAGGTTGTGTTTCGTATCTCGAAACCTATAACCCACATCTAAACAAATATAGAGCTTTGCGCAACAAACTTCGCGTCCCTCTTGTACAGTTTTCTCAACAAAATCATAAGCTCCTCTGCATCGCGCTCAATACGCCAAGAGTTAGAAGCACGCTTCTCCAAATGCTACAAACGCGCCTTTTCCCCGAGCCTCAATAAAGACGGCTAACATGAGATTCATCGCAATATACGCAACAAAAAATAGCATTCCTAGCCTACTGCGCCCGCTATTGCTGCGTCACCAGGGAGGAGCAAAAGTAAGAAGCGTTCCAGCCAACAAATCCAATAACGGATTTGGGTCTCAAAAATCTCCAGTTGCATAGCCTTGGTGACAGGCTTGGCCCTCGAAGGCTTGTAGCTACTCTACTTTTCAGGTCTTAGACCTTCACACTCGGGCCTGTCTACGTGCGCAAAATTGCGTGTTCAAGGCTTAAACAGCTAAGAAATTGAGGCGAGACTCTTCGAATGAACCTTGGGTGTGCCCGAGATGTTTTCTCTCTGCATCAAAGCTCACACCCCGCACTTACATGGAAGGGAGCGCACTGGTCGCATCGCAAAAAAGAATACCGGCTGGCCCTTCGGTGCGCGTACCAAACGATACACTGCGTGTGATTCCCCTATAAAACCCTTAAGCAGGGCCAAGCCATTGGGACCAGATCCATAATAAGGAGCATTCACAAACAATGTTTGACAAATTGAAGCAGAAGGTCCAAAAGCTGAAGATCTCAGATGACAAAGAGCATGTTCCCAATATCGGAAGCTCTAACTCACTCTCGAAGAGAGATATTTACCGCAACCGTTACAATTACGGTGTAAACTTCGGGTCGCTTTTTGTCCTGGAAAGCTATATCTTCCACGACCTATTCGAAGAGGGCGGCGACAATGAGCACGATGCTGTTGCTGCAATGGTCAAGAAGCACTCTGCCGAAGAGGTTTCCAAGAAGCTACAGAACCACTATGACAGTTACGTATCAGATGAGGAATGGAGCTGGCTGAAGAATGAGGCCGGCGTCACTGCGATCCGGCTGCCAGTCGGGTACTGGCACGTTGATAACGGAAAATTCATCACGTCTAGCATGAAGTTTCACGATCTGCAAAAGGTTTACGAGGCGGCAAAGCCATGGGACTACGTGCGCAAAATTATCCAGCAGGCGGACAAGCACGATATCGGTGTTTTAGTCGACCTTCATGGGCTGCCAGGCGGCGCGAATGGCGACGCCCACAGCGGAGAAAGCAACGGAGGATCTGCCAAATTTTTTAGCAACCACGACTACGTGAAAACAATAGTCGACGACTTGATCCCCTTCGTGGTGAAGGACGTGTGCACGCCCAACGAGAACGTTATCGGCCTTCAAGTCGTTAACGAGGCGGCATTCAGTGAGTCCGCTTCCCACGAGAAGAAGTTCTATGCCAAGGCTATCAAGGCTGTTCAGAGTCTCGACGAATCTCTGCCGGTTGTCATTTCAGATGGTTGGTGGCCCGGCCAATGGGCTGACTGGCTGAACGAAAACAAGCTAGTGAACAACGTTGTTATCGACTCCCACATCTACAGATGCTTCTCTGATGAAGACAAAAAGAAAAACGCACGCCAGCTCACGGATGAGCTTCCCAAGTCAATCGACTACCCACACGACAAGGCTGATTACATGGTCGGCGAATTCTCGTGTGTGATCGATGAGGAGTCTTGGAAACGCACCAAGGAACCACGCGACGAGTGCGTTGCGGCCTACGGCAAGAAACAGGTGGAGGTGCTCCGCAAGAAGGCGAGCTGGGGTTGGTTCTTCTGGACCTTTAAGTTCCAGGAGGGCGATGGCGGCGAATGGGGATTCCAGACAATGGTCAACAGAGGATGTATTCCTAAGAGGCCCCGCGTAGACCCATCCATCGACGACACGAAGGTGAAAGCACTTGCAGACGAGCATTCTAAATATTGGAAGGAAAACGGTGGTGGAAAACTCGAAACTTGGCGCTTTGAAGAAGGACTGAAGACGGCGGCCAATGACGTCTTGGCTTTCAACAATTTCGACCATTCCAGAGTTGGTAGAACTAACTTTTTCAAGAACTTGAGAAGAAGCCAACACATTGACGCGAAGGGGGACAGCAAAAACGTTTGGGAATGGGAGCAAGGCTACGAGAAAGGTCTTTCAGAATTCAACAAGGTATAATGAACTACGTAATTACCAATAACCATGATCAAATATTCTGCTAGGCGGCACTTCGACTTTCGCGTGAAGACGGGTAATAATAGTGAGGCATACCACTGTACCGATTCCATGTTACGTAATAATGAGTTACAGCGGCACAAATTAACGTATAGCTAGAAGCCCAGCAACACAAGACAAGAAAAATACTATGTGTACTACTTGGATTAGGTTCCACAATGAAGGACGGTCCTATAGTGTAGTGGTTATCACTTTCGGTTTTGATCCGGACAACCCCGGTTCGAATCCGGGTAGGACCTTTTTGCATCAGTTAAGATGTGCCTAATGAATAGTTGCTCTATATTTTGTCACGTGCGACTGCTAAACCCATAGGAAATCACGGTTCAAACAGTTATGGCATATGTTACCTTTGCATGAACGCGCCTTCGGGCGTGAATTCGCATTCCTAGGCTCCTGACCTTCGCAAGCATTCCCGAACGATCTTCACACTTGATGCAATGAAATTAATATCACTACAAGAGAAGGAAAGACACGTCTCAATAATGGTTGTTGCAAGACTACAAATTCGCAGGCCGTCACGATACCACTGCAGTCTGGGCTTTCTGATCCTCGGCTTTGAGAGTATTATAGGTTAACATGTCTCTGTGATAGTTCATTAAATTGGCATACTGGCCTATAAACATCATAGCTGTGACGTCTTGAAGCACCCCCACTTGCTCTCTACCTTAATGCTATAATTAAATCCAAAGCTCAATTGAAGGTCGCGGTGAAAGTTTAGCCGCCGAAGGATGTTTGCTTCTTTGCCTTAAAGATATTATGAAATTACGTAATCTTGAAAAAATTTCAATGACTGATCTTCAAAAAAAAAAGTTCCACCGACATATTAGAAGAGATGCCGCAGTCTTACTGTTAGATCGAGTTCCCAGCTCTCGTTCACTAGACTTCCCTTGCTATCCAGAAATGTTCATCAAAAATGACCATGCCGGCGACAGAAAGCGCCTTGAAGATTGGAGAATCAAAGGCTACGACCCTTTGACTCCTCCGGACTTGCTTCAACATGAGCTTCCAATCTCAGAGAAAGGCGCCAAAAACATTGTAGATGCCCGCGAACAAGTTTGTGACATCCTAAACGGCAAGGACGACCGTCTAGTTATTGTGATAGGTCCTTGCTCAATCCACGACCCTAAGGCCGCATACGAGTACTGCGATCGCTTGTCGCAGATCTCGCAAAAACTGTCCAAGGACCTTCTCATTATTATGAGAGCTTACTTGGAGAAGCCCAGAACTACAGTCGGCTGGAAAGGTTTGATTAACGACCCAGACATCGACAACTCTTTCCAGATCAACAAGGGTCTGAGGATTTCAAGAGAGATGTTCACTAACCTGGTGGAAAAAATGCCTATTGCTGGAGAAATGCTTGACACCATCTCCCCACAGTTCTTGAGTGACTGCTTCTCGCTCGGCGCTATTGGCGCAAGAACCACTGAATCTCAACTTCACCGTGAGTTGGCCTCTGGTCTTTCTTTCCCTATCGGTTTCAAGAACGGTACCGATGGTGGCCTGCAAGTCTCCATTGACGCCATGAGAGCCGCTGCTCACGCGCACTACTTCTTGTCCGTTACAAAGCCTGGCGTCACTGCCATTGTCGGCACAGAGGGTAACAGTGACACTTTCATTATCTTGAGAGGCGGTAAAAAGGGAACAAACTTTGATGCCGAAAGCGTCAAGCAGGCCCAATCCGAGCTCATTCAAGCCAAGGTTGTCGATGAGAACAGCTCGGCCAGAAGAATTATGATCGACTGTTCTCACGGCAACAGCAGCAAAGACTACAGAAACCAGCCCAAGGTCGCTCAGTCTATCTTCGAGCAACTGACAGATGGCCAAAACGCCATTTGCGGTGTCATGATCGAGTCCAACTTGGTTGAAGGCAGACAAGATATCACTCCAGAGGGCGGCCGTGAAGGACTAAAATACGGTTGCTCCATTACCGATGCCTGTATCGGCTGGGAGTCTACCGAGGAAGTTCTGACACTTTTGGCGAAGGGCGTCCAAAACAGAAGAAAAGCTTTGAGTAAGTAGAGAGCTACAAACGGTTTTCACTCGTGGCATCTTACCGAGTTTGAGTTTGTTTAATTAAATATTGATTTATTATCCTAAGGCCTACATACTGGATGTGCTTTAATATTAGCGTGCGGCTTGATATGAATAGCAACTTTATGGCGCGAGCGAAGCAAATTGGGAGCAGGTAGCTTTCCTGATTGAAGCTTCTAGTCCTTAAGGGCTTTGCGCTCAACCTGGGAAAGTTTCCTCTTGAGCTCTTGATTTTCTCTTTTGATAAGCTCTAGTTCAATGTGTTGCTCCTTTGACCTTCCGTATCCTAACATTTTGGCCATGTCTTGGTTTTCCTTAGTCAGTGTTTCCAACCTTACAACCATTTTGTGAGCTAGCGCCTCTTCATCGTAGCGACCGAGCTTTGTAACACTATTTGAGGGGTTCAATGCTATTGCGGTGACAATGCTTTCAAGTCTTCTACTTGTCTCCTCTAACTCTTTGTCCTTTGCCGCAATTACAGATGACATCTTATGAAAAATGGACTCTAAGCTCACCGGCATCTCGACAGTGCGACCCTTCTGGGATGCCGAGGAAACCCTGCTATCCTGTTCTTGTCTGGCAGAAAGTCCTTGGTTGAAAATGCGTTTTAGACTCTGTATCTCGGTTTCTAGTGACTCAATTTGGGTCTCCTTCAGCTGTAACTCTAATTGCATAGACTCGACAGTTTCTTGTTGCCAGTGGTTCGAGCCCACTGTGGTATTATAGGCAGATTCCTTAGTGTTGACGGTGCTATCCATTATGCTATTCGCAGTCATATTCCCCGCAGTATTCTCGCGCCCCACATTCAAATCCCTATGCTCCATATTCCAATAAAAGTTATCGCGACTCCCACCATTGCCACCAATATTGCCATTGCTGCCACCTGCAGGCCCCTGATGAAGCGTGTTAGGGTGTCGGGGAACCAATGCTATGCCGCCTTGTGGCGGGAATATGGTATTATTATATGCGGTAATAGATTCTTGGTTTCTGTTATTGGCACCTATCATACGTTTATCTCCATCGCCACCGATGAAAAGGGCATTTTGAGACAGAGCCAGACCAGCGAGAGAAGCTTCGAGCCCTTTTTCTTGAAACCCTTGCATCGAGTTCCAATCGGAAGAGTTCATCTAAACAACCAGGAGCATAGTTAGAAATCCGATTTGCAAGTACTTTAACCACCTTCACATACATATCCGCTGAATCGATTGGTGCGAGGAACCTGTTGGTTTTCCATTGCAGTTGGTGAATGAATCCAACGCGAGGAGGTTCAAACTCTCGCCAGATATGCCCGATTTATAGTACTGTCGCAGCGTTTCAGGCTAAAGTGATAATTCGTCTGCGACGATACAATTCCATCCTGAATGGGAATTAAAGAATTGGTCAACCTAAGAGCGATCGAAGAAGTAAATGTAGCCGTTCTTCTTGATTTCTTCGATATTTGTAGGGCTATCCGCAACAACGATCTTTTCGTCGTTATAAAGAACCCATTTGACTTCGTTTTCGACTTGTTTTTTGATAAATGCCACATAGTGTCCGGAATGAACCGACGCTCCCTTATGGCAGACCACTGCCTTAAGTCTGTAATTGGCTTTGTCTTTGTCAGTAATCCCATATTCTTTGTCATCCTCATCTACTGTCGACTCTTGAATGCTACTGTCGCAGTAATCAAGGTTGTTGAAAACCCATTCGACACTAGCGCTAACGTTGCCTTGGTTAATGATGAGAGCTTTCCGGCACAGTTCCGGGTTCAGGCCCATAGCAGCCATGTTCTCAAGCGCTTGTGGGTTAACCTCAGCTGCTTTTGAGGGCGCACTTGGTACAATAAAAGGATCATTCAGGTCTGCATCGTCCATGTGTTGGAAAAGCCAGTTGGCAGCAACTTCTGCGCTGCTGTTACCGCTGTGATACAAAGCTCTGACTGCAGCATTTTCCGAAAACCCCATCTCCGTAAGTTGAATAATGCAGTTCGCTTTAGGCTCAAACCCAGCGGGTTCGCCCTTTTCAAGGAGTGTCTCATTATCTGGATCGAATCCATTGGACTTGAATTGGCCAAGTTCCAATATCGCGGTGTCTGCAGCTTGTGTTCCTGGCACTAAAACTTCTTGAGATGTTTTCACAGGAACCCAGTTCACAAGCTTTATTCTACTACAGCTCGCCACTAAAATCTCTGGGAAAGTGCGGAACCCGCAAGATTTATTGGCTTTCGTGGTCTCATTGCAGGTGGGACATTTGAATTCAACCTCATCGCCCTGAAAGTTCTGTGCAAGATTGGCCAGTAAATCCTGAGGCTCCTCGGAATCTGAAAGGAGAACTTGCAAGTAGTCAGAAACCTGGCTTGTGTACTTCACACCATGGCACTTGGTACACTCAATCCTATCCTGAAGTGAAAATTTCATGAGATCATTCGGATTCGATGAAGATTTCTCGAACACCTTTTTGTCTAGTAGATCGACAAAATAAGAAAAGAACTCAAGCGCATCCTGTTGCCTCCCAGAGCTGAACTCTTCATGTGTCCCACCAATACAGTGCTTAAAAGTTGTGGGTTTAACACCGTGCGGATATTTCTCAGGCTCGTTTTTCAAAGCATTTCTCATTTTAATCAGTTGACATCTCAGGTTACTGGAAACATAGAGAACATCACCAGGAAAGTCGCCAAGGCCTTCCAGCGACCACCTAGATAAATCGCCATTAAGAAGGACCTGCAGAACTGAATTCAAATAACACGAATTCCCCAAATTTTGCAGACCATACCCATATTTCTTCGATCCCTCTAAGTGGCGCAGCTCATGGCCTTCAGCATCAACCATTTGAAAGTCCCAGTTCATATTTTGCTCAACCTGCAGCTCAAGCAAGGTTTTTTCTTGAGCCACCCGGCTCTGGATGTCGATGCCCCAATACAAAAGTAGTTGAATCCACTTTTTTGTGTCGGCGAATTGGACCTCATCATCACAGGAGTAGCAATAAATGTCGGCTGCTGAGTTACTCAAAGAACCCAATTTTACTGCCAATGGATGTCCTGGGTTACTTTCAAAGTGTTTGAGCGCGTGAGAATGTCCTTCAATGCCCACCTGCTGTCTGCCGCATCCGACGTTGCCGCAGTGAAGACACATCCAAAGATTACTTCCTAACTTACAATCTGTGCACCTGTTGGCGACGGTTTGAGGATTATCATTTGGGACCTCAAGGTTCTCAACATGAACACAGGGTTTGACTTCTAGTTGCCAAGCCTGGGTCATATTTTGAAAGTTGCTGGATCGAGCATTCAGTATCTCTGTGACTTTTGTTGTTACCGAAGAATTAAGGCCCTGAGTTCGATAGTCCGCGATTATTACTGCACCTTTGGTGAGCCACCAAAGCGATTCATAGGTATCATCTTCAGACTTTTCTGTAATTTCTAGCTTCAATTTCTTCTCAATGGGCTGCTTCTGTTCTGGTTTCCTGATTTTGCTTACCTTCAGTAGGAAGTCGTGCTTGTCATTGAAATCGTTTTTGGCTACAGACTGGTGAACAGGTATATGCGTATCGCAGAAGCTCTGGAAGCACGTTAAGCACACATTTAAGGCGTGCGATGCCATCTGATCATCGTTGTACATGCTTTCAAAGCAATAACCACAGTCATCTTTGTGGATAACAGAAGGGATCTGCAATAAGCCAAACTCTTCAAGCTCTGACATAGTCCTGTAGTACACTGAGAACTTAGGAAAACCCAAAAGAATGAGTGTTTAGGGTACTCGCGAAGAGTTAAGGTTTAGCCCAAAAAAAGGCTTCTAGGCGTCAAGCAATTTGTCACCTTGACCTTATTCACGTGACGTATAGTTCAAAACATGCTTATGTAGATCAGCGATTTCTATTTACATGGCCGGGGCCGTCAGTTGCTACCATTAGTCTGGAACTTAGTTGTTCCAGCGCAGCTCACCAGCATCACCAACAGTACATTTCCTGGAGCAGACCAGGTTGCACAAATATTCAATCCCCGTCTTTCCTTTGGAGGATGAGTTATACTGCGAGAAGTACTTCACAACTTCCGCCTGGTTCGCAGCTAGTGACCTTCCAGAATTATCATTTCCTGTGATATAGTCTTTGAAGTTTTGCTCAGTTGGAAGCATAAATTGAGAGTGGTAGGGGTACTTCTTCCAGGTGACTGCCTTGTCAAACTTCTGGAGTGACACAGATGCGGATGCACGGGGAGATACTAAACGTGAGAGCTCTTCAAGGGTCAAAGATGTTTTTGTCCAAGGAAATGCAGATTTGCTCTTATCAACAAGTTTGTGCTTAGTAGCCTGGGAGAATTCGGAAGCTGGGTCCTCGCACATATTAGAAGCTGTGACCAGGTCTTGCTTCAAGGCAGACTCGACATCTGTCTGAGAATTTCTGCGGAACTGCTCAATAGCAACCTGGACTGAAACGGGGCTCTTTGTACCAAGTTTCTGCAAAGTTAAGCGCGCGAATTCCTTTTCTTCGGGCGACGCAGAGCTGGAGTTCACAACCTTCTCAAGGGCAGTGTTAATTCCCTTCCAACCATGCCCAATATCAAAGCAACTTTCAATCACGTCTAGCTGGGCATTAGAGTACTTGAAGTTGTAGTCCTCAGGAATGCCAACAGAAAACTCCTCAATGGCATTGCCTGTTATTTGCCACATTTCCTCGGAGTTGGTGACCGGAAGCTCTCCCAGTCTCGCCTGGAGATCCACAAGGTTGTGACTTGGCACATAATGAGACGCTAACCCAGCCATGTACACGTCGATGCCGCTCAAAAGATCGCCTGTGAGGCATAAATAAAGCGCTAGCTGGCCTTTGGTGCCTCCAACAGTTGTTAGTTGAGGAAGTGAGAACGTAGTACCGACGTCAGGAAAGAATCCGATGTCCATTTCAGGCATGCACCAACGAGTGTTCTCGGTCGCAATCCGGAACGGTACATGTGTGGCCAAGCCAACGCCTCCGCCCATAGTGATACCATCCATCAATACGACCACTGGCTTGTTGTAAGTTGCCAAGAGCAGGTTTAAGGAGTATTCATTGCGGAAAAACTCAAGCGAGAGGTCGCGCTTCCCCGCGATATTCTGCAAGGCGACGGTAGCCACGTCTCCTCCAGAACACAGCGACCTGGGAGCGTTTGCAGAGCCGATGACCACAATGTTGTTTGTTTCGCTTTTCGCATACTCTTGAAGGGTCGGTATCATCTTCCGGCACATCTGGTCAGAGAGCGCATTGAGCTTTTCAGGCCTCGACAGCGTTACCACGCGTGAAACGCCCTTGGATCCGAACTTTACCTGCTCAGACATGAACCTCTTGATCTGATGGCACCTGAGTGATGACCTGAGCATGCTTAATTACTGCACAAACGAAGCTCGCTGTTATAATCCTCTTTATTTGCCTGTCCTGGGGCACCCGAATGAATGGCGAATCTTTAAAATTTGTATGGCTAGGGACTTTACACAACGTCGAAGATGATGTAGGGCTTGATCTCCGCAACGCGGGGTCGCTGGGCTGCCAGCGGGCTCGAAGAACACCGATTGAACTGTGACTCGACTAAGCAGTAAATTACGGCTACTAAGACCAGAATTTCGAGCTCTATGTTGCATGTTTTTCCACGCCTGTTCTTGTATGCAAATCTTAACCAATTTTCGAAAGGGTGGGTGACAGAGCTCAGGTTAATGAGGCGCCAACTGGAGGGTTGAGATTTCAAGTTCACGACTAAGGCATAATTAAAGAAGCGTCAGACACCGCTGCATCATGAAAAGCATCGAACAACGTTGGACAGCTCGTAAATTAACAAGAAGCTATTTCCGCAGGCTGGGCTGTCCTCAACCTTGATGAAAAGAGAGCCATGCCACGCACAAGGCAACAAGTATCAAATGACTGGCTAAACAGTTGTCGCAGACCCGTTTGGCTAAAACCTCCATCCCAAGTGATTCTTTCAGCTTCGCGAAGCGAACATCACAACGCGACAGATTAGTACAAAATGATTACCAATCAAGCATAAAGCATGGTTGGCGAGACAAAGCTGCAAGTGAAAAACGCTACAATATGTTAGAAGTGCGAGGAGATTTAGCTCTAACATTACTCTCCAAAAATTGAGCACTGGTCTTCTTGTTCTGTAGCCTTGAAGCCCAAAATTTCCAGCACTTGTTGATATCCACTTATGGCTTGGTCGTAGCCTTCTCAACTCCGAGTATCTGCGGGGCGGATTGTACTCTAAAACAACAGTCACAATTCTCAGTCAGATAACCAAGGACATTGATGGGGCAAGAAGGTCCGAAGGCAGCTATCAAAGGGTGTATGTTCTTTCACGTGACTACATCGTTAAAAGCGTTAATTTTTCTTTTGCAACTTTTAGTCGTTAGAGACGAAGGATCTATCGATCCTAAGATCAGATGTTTTCAAGCCTCGAATGCATCTAAAGAAAGCGCGAAGAAGGAATGGTGAAGAATGGCTACTTAACACCACATTATAAGCCGAATTCCACTAGCTAAAGAGTTTCAGATCTCGAGTCGAAACTATTACTACAGAGCGGCTCTAACTTTAAGACCGCAACATCACCAAACGCACAGCACTACGACATGCCCATCTCACATAAAGGCCTGTCTCTCGGGACCGAAACAATGGAGCCTCCGCCGGTCGACGCACCTCTCAAAACACTGCACAACTTCTACTGGTCGTCGCACAAGGAGCCGCATGCAATCCGGAGGCACGCAATCTTGAAGTCCCATCCACAGGTGAAAAAACTTATGGGACATGAACCGCGCACCAAGTTCATCGTGGTTGGCGTGGTGGCACTGCAATGTACGGTTGCATACCTGCTGCGCAACACGCATCCCCTGAGTCTGAAGTTCTGGCTGTGTGCATACGTTATCGGCGCAACTGCTAACCAGAATATTTTCCTTGCAATCCACGAGCTTTCGCACAACCTTGCGTTCCGCAAGCCTTTGCATAACAAACTCTTTTCTGTCTTCACGAACACGCCGATCGGTGTCCCATATGCCGCGTCTTTTGCGCCTTACCACCAGCTTCATCACAAGTTTCTGGGTGACGAGGTTTACGACACGGACATTCCCACCAAATTCGAGGCGTTGGTTCTATCTAACGTGTTGGGTAAGGCATTTTTCGCCACATTCCAAATCTTCTTTTATGCATTGAGACCCATGTTTGTTACATCCATCCCCATGTCACTTCTACACCTTCTCAACGTTGTGTACCAGTTCACTTTCGATTATGTGTGGATCCATTCGTTTGGTTGGAAGTCATTCATGTACTTCCTGATATCCTCGTTCCTCGCCGGCTCACTTCACCCATGCTCCGGACACTTTATCGCTGAGCACTATCTCTTGAACCTCGAAGAGGCGCTTGCAGGCGGCAAGCTTGCGCTCAAGCACACCCCTGCTGAAGATGAGGAGATTCATTCCACTGATAAGTCCAAGATCAGCCGGGCTGATGTTGAATTTCAGCATCGATATGCTCTGGAGACCTTTTCTTACTACGGCATTTTAAATGTGTTCACCTGGAACGTAGGTCTTCACAACGAACATCACGACTTTCCCTTTGTCCCCTGGTCGAGGTTGTGGGAACTCAACAGGATGTGCCCCGAATATTATCAGGACTTACCCAAGCATGATTCTTGGTGTAAAGTTCTCTGGAACTTTGTTTTCACCGATGATGTGACTTTGTACAACAGGGTCAAGCGTGTTAACAAGGAACACATGAATTAGGCTGCGCTTGTCACAGACATTGATTCAGTGAAGGGGGTCGCTTTAAGTCAAGAGCTTCTGGTGCGTCCTCCTTGGAATGCTTTCAACATCAGTTTTCCGGCGGGGGATTCTCCCTTCCAAAGCAGGCTTCTTAAAACATCGTTAACATACCAAACTGTTTTTAAACTTTATCCATTTATATATATATGACTGCCGAAGTTATACCTTCACCTTCATAGCATGTTGCGCCGTTCATGTTCTGTCGTAACGCATCATAGGAAGATGTACTTGATGAGCCCAAATAGGGCGAATGTTAGCATTGCGAGGAAGAAAGCGTGAAGACAAAACGCATCACCCGTCGTCATCAAATAATAAGGCAAATGGATGTAGTACATCCAGTATAAATTTTCGCAGAAGTCTAGAACCTTTTCCATAAAAGTTCCCTTGCTAAGTTCTTCATCGGTAGGCCTATATACCATAGTGCCGTCGTTCATCTTTGGACTTTTCTCCGTTTCATTTAGGCTCATCGTTGCCAAATGCGCTCGCCCTTGCTCCTCGCTTCGGCGAACAGTACTTAAATCATGATACACTCGTAATTTTAAACTAGTAGTTCTTAGTATATAATGACAAGTAGCTATAATTTGGGGTAGGTTTATATGACCGAGGATGTTTGAAAGAAGCCCTGAGTTGCAGCTTATCAGCTTTTAAATTTGCCAAAGAAGGACTTGCGTTTACTCGAGGTATTTTCGCTACTGTTCGCGGCTTCACGTCTAGCGTGGTCAAGATCAAGCGACTTTCTCGAACGGGAGAAAGATTTTTTGGCTTCAAGCCCGAGATTAGACTTGCGCTGCTGGTGTGTTATTGTCTTGACCTTCTGTAATTTCAGATCAGGAGAGGGCGATTTAGAAAAGTCCATTTCCTGATACTTAAGATCCAAAGACCTTCTTCCCCTTGGTTGTTGTTGTTGCTGTGGGACAACTTCATTGATAGTTTTTCCACGATTCTTCGACTCTGACTTGCTTTTGCTCAGTTCCACTGAATAACTCTCGCTTGAAGCTAAACTTTGTTGTGAAATGTTTGTGTCTTCCTTGAAACCGCCTTTTCTGGGTGTGGATAAGTCAACCTTGTCGTAAGTTAAGTCTAGCTTTTGGGGCTCTTTTTTTGCAGCAGGCGAGAAGTCGACCAGTAGTTCTTTTTCGTTTTCTTTAAGCTGCTGCTGCTGGAGCTGTTGTTGCTGTAATTGCTGGTTTTGGAGCTGTTGTTGTTGTAATTGTTGTTGTTGAAGCTTCTGTCGCTGCTGCTGCTGTTGCTGCTGTTGCTGTTGTTGTTGCTGTTGCAGTCGTTGTTGCTGGAGCTGTTGTTGAATCTGCTGTTGTTGTTGTTGCTGTTTAATCTGCTGCTGCTGTTGTTCTTGAGGTTGAGGTTGAGGTTGGGGTTGGGGCTGAGGTTGAGGCTGTGTGTTTTTACTTTGGGAGCCTTGATAAGCGTAGTATTGAGGAACTTCAGTCTGGTTTGGCTCATTTGTCGTTGAATGAACAGCTGGCGCAGGTGTGGCAGAGAAATATTGACTGAATGCGCCAATCTTTTCAACGTTAGGATCTCTGATTTGCTCTTGGAAATGGTGAGTTGGCATAGGCTGCTGCACATTTGCGCTACTGCGCTGTGCTTGATCCTGCCCTAACTTCAAATCTGCTGCAGATGCTGAGACGGGTTCCTGCGAAAAAAACTGTTCTTCGGTGTTGGTGTTTAAGCCATCGTCATGAAATACCGAATTCGAATCCTGATCCAAACTGTAGACTTCTCTTTCATTTTGAATATATGGAAATGGATTTGTGGGCTTATGTTGCTTGACAGAATTAGAAGAGCGCGCCGTGGACTCCCGAGCCATGCTCAAAGCTCCCGGATTCGGTACTGCGGGTTGTGCGGGGTTTGTAGAATTTCCTGCAAGCTTAGAAATTGAACCTTGAGCCCCCGCAAGATCCGTTTTACTCGAAGAATGTGAGCTTCCTTCAAGGCTCCCAATGTTACTCGAATTTTGTCTCCCTGATTCTCGCTTAGTCTCAGTGTGCAAGTATTGATCCAGATCTTCAACTGAAGGAAATTGCCGCTGTACAAGGCCTATGTCTTCCTCGCCAGCAGGAGTACCCTCATTTCCCGTTTCAGATAGTTCGGCAACCTGTGGCCCAGCGGCCACTTGAGATTCCCTATGGCTTCCCTTTTGGCCGACATTTACAGGTTGTTTCGGAGCTACTTCAAAGCAGTTAATGAACAAGTCGTTCAGTATGTCAACCTGTTGCTTGTTTTCGTAGGCAAGATACATCTGGTACTGCACCTTCTGCAATTTTGCTTGATATGCCGAGTACTTCTCAAAACTGTAAGGTCCCATGCCATATTTATCTTCTATTGGATTTTCAACTTTCATGATCGAGCATAAATTGTCCATAATTTGGTAAATGTTAGGCCTTAAGTTCGGGTTCTCTGCCAGCATGATAATAATCAGGTTGATGAGCTTGGAAGAGTAGTTGTTGATTGGAAATTCGTATTTGGAATGCAGAATTGCGAACTGCCCC
This sequence comes from Lachancea thermotolerans CBS 6340, assembly GCF_000142805.1. Lineage (NCBI taxonomy): Eukaryota > Fungi > Ascomycota > Saccharomycetes > Saccharomycetales > Saccharomycetaceae > Lachancea > Lachancea thermotolerans. The sequence goes on along the minus strand of NC_013079.1, from coordinate 627,166 downwards.
GTGAGTTCGAAAGGGGTTGTGTAGAACAATAGCTTGTAGAGGAATATTCCTAGTGCCCATATATCAGATTTCTCGTCGATTGGGAGGCACCTATATAGGTCAATCATCTCGGGCGACCGGTACTGTGGCGTGGTGTGAATGTAAATGTTATTGGTTAATACGGCAATTTCCTGATGAGTGTTCGCGACTGGGAGGCAAGTTGAAGTTGATCCAAAGTCACACAACTTGAAATTATTATCTCCATCCACCAGGACGTTTTCGATCTTGACGTCGCGGTGGATGAGAGGTATCGGCAAGTAGTGCATTTGTGCCAACGCTCTGGTGACATCAAACATGATTTTTAGGATCTCCTGTTCTGAAAGCTTAGTAGTCAGGCGCTGGTTCATGTAATCCAATAGGGAGTTGTTCGGGCAGAGCTCCATCAATAGCATAACCTCAAAACCAGGCACTCCGTCGCGAGATCTAGATGCGTGGGAGTCATAGTATTGCACAATGTTGGGACAGCCTGAAAGCTGCTTCATGACGCTCACCTCATTCCTCATCTCGTTAAGGCCGTTTTCGTCCGTAACCAGCACTCTTTTGAGGCAGGCGGTTTCGCCGACCTTCAATGTGATCGATGGCGCCTGCTCGAGCTCGTTCGCATATTCCACGAACTTAACAACATAGATATGCGCAAAGCCACCTTCTGCGAGGTATTTTACGATTTCTACTCGATGGTTCCCCACTATTACCTGTGATCCTGTTTTGAGCCGCTCCAGCACCGGGAGCGTTGCGCTACGACTCGAATTCGCACCCGATACCACCTCGTGGGATGAGGCCTCGGACTTCGACATCGACAATCGTCTTTTCCCTAGGATCTCGATGCCAAAATGTATCAAATGGTTCCCTTTCAATAGGGGTCTTTGCAAGGCTTAACGAGAGTTGATCACTGCGTACGTGATGAACCGTCCGGGACCCAATGTTTGTTATTAAATACTGAATATACGCGCTAATAACGGCGAATGCTCTGATGCTTACACGTTCAGTATGTCCTTTAGCAGGGTCTGCATTTCGGAGTATACATAAGGAACGTAGAGAGTCTCTGCGCCGCTTCTGTCTTTGGACATGGCAGCCATCTTATGTTCGATAAATTCGCTTAACATAGACCGTAATGAAACTTCGTTAGAGGCAATGAACTCAGCAGCGCAGAGGTGATAAAACTGCTTGAACTCTATTCCGAAGGCGTGTGATCCACGCTTGTTAGCAGAATCCTTGCCTTGTGACTCCATATTCGCCAGTTGGGTTTCGATGAGCAGTTTGTACATTCTTTTGGAGTTGCTTGTCAGAGATTCTAGCACGTAGCGTGCACCCTCCGCACCCGTGGTTCCTGAGCTCTTGCCCAGTTGCATTATGTCGCTAAAGGAAGACTCGACGGCGTAGCCTTGGTAATTAGTGATGTCGTGAAATATGAAGTTGAAGTTTTGCGCGCGGACATGATCCCAAAGCAGGGGCGCGTAAACATGGTCTGTCGATGCAACAAGAGCAATCTGGCGGACCCGCGCGAGCGAGCTGAGCATGTTTTGAAAAGGAGCTTTTCTTACCATGGGCCCGTCTAAATTATGCACCAGTACCACCAGTTTGATGAGGGGCGGGCTGTCGCGGTAGACTTCTATCATTTTGTTGATCTGCAACTCGACGTGGTTTCCCCAGTATTTGGTCTCGGATTTGCCGAGTTCCTCCTGCAACATCACCTGCGATATTGAATGAAAAGCGTCTCTGTAGCTGCATGTAGGGTTGTAGCCATTTATGACTACACATGGAACGCCATCTATATCCCCTTCGTCATCGGCATTGTCGCCTTCGCTGTTGTCACCGTCCTCGCCATTGAAATTGATTTCGCCTTTTCTGTCAGTGTGATCTGCTTTCTCTTCCATGGAACCAAAGTTGAGCGCATCGGAAAGAGTGAGCCTAGGGGAGAGATAATCTATGACAAACTCTTCCAGAAACGACCGCTTTGACCCGACACCATAGAACAAAAGGGAGAATCCCTGGGCGAGCTCGAACCAGTATTGAGGAAACATCTGACGCTGAACCTGTCGCAACGCTTCTTTGCTGGATCTGTGGAGCAATGAGTTCAAGGTATTAGAGATTAGTGAAAACTCTTCGCGTGTCACTTGTGGAGCCATTGCCATTGTATTCGTGGACTTCTGGTGTGATCGCAGTGGTTTTTTCTGATCGATGTAACCTTCAAAGCCGTCGAAGAAGTAAGTGAGGTGCTTTTCTTTAGGCGCTTTATACTCTCCCTCTTGGGGGATGGGCGTGGGCACGAAATGACGATTAAGCTGGATCTTGAAAGGCGACTGCTTAAGTACAGGCTTCGTAGGCGACTTGGCTGGCGATGAAAAGACATGTGAGGATTTTATTGGCGAAGAGTTTGCCGTCACAAAACCGGGTTCGCCCTCCTGATCGGGCCCTAGCTCATCCCTCATCAGTTTTCGGGGCCGCAGAGGAGACTGTGAGCGGGACGCTGGCGCGTAATCGTCTATATTCTCAGTAGGCTCGGTTTTAACCTTTCTAGGCCTTCCCCGTTTTGAAGGCCTCTTCGTAGGCGACTCGGGAGCCATTGCTAGTGAGGGGCCCGTGTCAGATTTGAGCGGCGACGGCTCTGGCTCTGCCATAGGCGTTTTTTCAGGGTCTCTCTGCCGTTTCCTTGTTGGAGAGCTCTCTAGGTCTTGAAGGCCCGGCGTCATCTCGGGCTTAACGGGACTGCTAGTTCTTCTCTTGGCGGGTGACGCAGGTCCTGCCCGACCTGACCTGCGAGCGCGACGGCCAACGAACCTCCAAATTATCGGCAGCAGACGCTTTTGCGCTTCGCTTTGCGCGCCTGAGACTTGTATGTCTTCATGAGATACTATGTCTTCCGCACTGGACATAACCTAAGTTTGAATCAAGCCCTCTTTAGGACGACGCAGCTATTGTTTCTCGCCTAACAGTCCATTTTTGATCTGCGAGAGGACCTACTAAATCACAACTTGAATTAAAGATCACATTGTCACGTACCACGAAGAGATATGTTCTGAAAAATTGGTCCTAACCGATGAGCTTACCAGTCGATGAGCTCCGAAACCAGCGAAACAGAGGCGCCAAGATGCTGTCGTTCTGTCCTCACTGCCACAATATGCTCGTGATATCGCAAGCGGATAGCGGAGCGTACGCGCTCCAATGCGGTGCGTGTCCTTACGCGTTTCCAATCGAGGGCGTTGAGGTGTACGACCGGAAGACACTTCCCAGGAAGGAAGTGGACGATGTGCTCGGCGGTGGCTGGGACAATGTGGACCAAACCGCAGTGCAGTGTCCAAACTACGATGAATGTGGCGGTGAGAGGGCATACTTTTTCCAGCTTCAGATCAGATCTGCGGATGAGCCCATGACGACCTTCTACAAGTGCGTGAGCTGCGGCAACAGATGGAGAGAGAATTGACGCGTATTTGCTGCGTGTGTGCGTGTATGTTCTATAAGATGGCGGTATTAAATAGGCGGATAAATATGATAAACAAAAGTGTTTTTTGGCTAAAGTTCAGGTGCGAAAACAAGCGGTTAGACCCAGTCCACCGGGTTTTCCAGCACCTTCAAGAGCTTGTCCTCGCGGGAGCCGGGCTCTGGGTGGTGATCGTAGAACCAGCACGCGGTCACGGGCAGACTCATTAGGATGGACTCCGTGCGGGAGCCCGGGGTGCGCAGGCCGAACTGGGTGCCTCTGTCCAACACCAGGTTGAACTCGACATAGCGGCCGCGGCGGATTAGTTGCCACTGCTTCTCCTCCTCGGTGAAAGGCATGTCCTTTCTGCGGGCGATGATGGGCAGGTAGGAGGGCAGGAAGGCGTCGAAGCAGTCCTCGACGATGGACAGGATCTCCTGGGGGTCGCGGTCGTCCATGTCGTCGAAGAAGATGCCGCCGATACCACGGGTCTCGTTTCTGTGCTTGATAAAGAAGTACTCGTCGCACCACTTCTTGTAGCGAGGGTAGAGGGCGGCGTCGTGCTTGTCGAGGGCCTTCTTGTGCATCTCGTGGAAGAGGCGGGCGTCGTCTTCGTAAAGATAGGAGGGGGTGAGGTCGGCGCCACCGCCGAACCACCAGGTCTGCGGAGTGCCGTCGGGGTTCCAGGTCTCGAAGTAGCGGTAGTTGAGGTGGGTGGTGGGGGCGTGAGGGTTGGAGGGGTGGATGACCATGCTGAGGCCGCAGGCGAAGAACTTGACGCCTTCCGTGTTGGGCAGGCCGGTGGCCGGGTCCTCGGGCAGCTTGAGGTTCTTGTGGTCGTGTTTCATGGCGGAGATGGCCGCGGGCGAGAGCTGGCCGTAGACGACAGAGACGTTGACACCGCCCTTCTCGAAGGTGGTGCCGTTCTGCAGGACCATGGAGGTGCCGCCGCCGCCGTCGTTGCCGCGGGTCCACGAATCGGGCGTGAACTTGACGGTGTCGAGGGTCTCGAGGCCCTGGGTGATCTCGCGCTGCTTGCGGCGGATGAGCTCTTCCATCTGCTTACGGATGGGCAAGTGGGTGGGATCCTCTGGGGCGGGCATTGTGGCAGGGTGTGGGGCTTGGTCGCTTGCCGAGGGAGAAGACATGGCGGAGGAGGGAGGGGAGCGCGGGAGCGTTTAAATGCTTTTCAGACGGGGCGGTTGGGACTCGTTTGCAGAACGCTTTGTCTCGAAAATTGTACGAGGGAAGTTAATAACCACGAGATATTGGGAACGGCGAGAAACGAGAAAGAGACGGCGGCGCGGGCGGTATACGAAGGACAAGACGCGAGCAGGTGGAGTGACGCGGCGGGAGGGTGCGCCCGGCTCGTATACTGGGCGCGGGGCGCAGGGCGTGGGCGCTGGGCGCCGAGCGCTGACACGAGCGGCAATCACGTGCGCGGGCCCTGGACAGCGACCTCACGTGCCAACACGTGACACCGTGCGACTCCGTATCACGTGACGTATTTACACGTGATCCGTTCGTGCCCCGCGATTCGTGTCGAGTGACCTCCCGCCCCGCCGTCCTGCCAACACACAGCTTTTTTTTCGTGTCTTCCGCGCCTGCCGCGTCTCCCGCGTCTCCCGCGTTTCCCGCATCTCCCACGCACCCCGCGCGCCCCACGCGACTTCGACCCAGCCTGCGTTGCCCTGTCACACCACCTCTGCCGTAACTGCGCGCGCTTCCCGCGCCTTCCCGCCTGCCCAGACCGATTTGTCATTCGCCCAGTCTCTTTCCCGTCGAAACTCTTCTGGAGAAAGCCACGCGCGCGGGTCCTCCCCACAACGTTCTGCAGGGCTTGGCCAGCCGCACAAGAGGACCCGTGCGTTTCCTGCCGGGTAACACCCCGTGTGCGTTCGCCAAGCTGCTGATACTATGCTGATACTACGCTGATACTGTTGCTGCTGCTGTTGCTGCTGCTGTTGCTGCTTGCTGTTGCTGCTGCTGTTGCTGCAGCAGTCACACGTGCCACGCCTGTAGCACGCTATAAGGCCACCAAACTGTCCCAAAATAACCCCGGCGCCCGCGCCGCCGTCTGTAATCGCGCTAGCGTAACCGCAAAGGCCGCGGGCGCGGGTTCGGCCGCTCCCGCGGCCGCTCCCGCACCTGCGTCTCCGCAGCGAGCCTCTCCGCCGTCGTTGTCTCTGCCCGTATCAGGCAGGGTCTTGCCTCGATTGGCGCAGGGCAAGAAAAATGGCGCAAAAAATTTTATTCTTGGCGCAGACGGGAGCGCGGCGCGGGCCGCGTCCCGGCAGAACCCTGACGCGCCGCCACCCGGAAAAACTAGGCTTGGCAGGACCCGCGCGGGCCGTAGTGGCGGACGCGCGAGAGGGACAGCCAAGGTTCTGGGCTGACGTGCAGCAGAGGTATATAATAGGCTGGGGATTGGACCCGGTGGGAGCAGTGCGTGCGGGAGACGGGCCGAAACGCACTCGCTCACGCGCACAGCACGGCAAGTTTACAGGGGCGCGAGACTCGAGGATTTCCACTCGGCACACACACGCACACGCGGATACAGCACTTCGCACGCACACACACACACACACACACACACAATGACCACGCTGGCTAGCATGCACAGTCCCGCGCTGGCGGGCGCGGTGCGCAGCAGCGTCGAGGAGTTCTACTACCGGGGATCGCCCAGCACGTGCGAGCAGCGGTGCATCGCGCTGGACGGCGCGCGCGGCAACCAGGTGCTGCTGCCGGGGCCGGGCTCGGGGCCCGTGACCGCGGCACAGCGGCACGTGGAGAGCGACCTGAAACGCGCGCTAGACCGCTGCGCGTTCGGCGCCAGCACGGCGCTGGCAGCGACCACAACGCTTCCGCCACTGCGGCTAGCGCGGACGGGCTCCGTCACACCACACGGGTCCGTTTCGGGCCCGGGTGTCGGCTCGGGTTCCGGTTCGGGTACGAACTTGGCCCTGGTCCCAGGCCTTAGAGCGCGGGCCGAATCCGCGTCCGGGTCGGTTTCCGCATCCGGCTCGGACTACGATTCTGCCGCGGGCCCGGTGTCCCCCGTGACCGCGGCTCTTTCCCCGGCAACGGCGCCGGCCGCGGGAGAAACTTCCGCGCCACGCCCTGCGTCGGCGATGTCGTCGGCGACGACATCGCGCCCCACGGGCAAGCGCGCGCGCTCGCCCATCGAGCAGCGGAGGCGCTACGTGTGCAAGACCTGCGTCAAGGGCTTCACGACCAGCGGCCATCTCGCGCGCCACAACCGGATACACACGGGCGAGAAGAACCACGTGTGCCCGCACCCGGGGTGCGGGCAGCGGTTCAGCCGGCACGACAACTGCGTGCAGCACTACAAAACGCACCTGCGGCGGAACACGTGGCAGGACGACGCGGCATGAATAGGGTACATAGACAAAACAGGATTATCGGACAAGACGGCGGGGCCGTGCACGTGATGCAGTGTGCACGTGCCGGAGGCGAGCTTGATATCACGTGGTGGCGAGTGTGTCGCTTCGAACGCAGGTCTCGCGGTCACGTGGTGCTGGACGTATCACTTTGCACGCATGTTAAGTGATCGGGCCTGCGTCACGTGCGTCGCCCTCTACTTGCAGTGCTCTTCCCGCCGCACTCGCCCGCCAGAAGAGCTCTCTCCGCCGACATCTCGAACAGCACCCGTCTCGGCCGTCCCCGCCACCCCGCCGCATGCTCAGGAGGATGTCCCACGCCATCAAGTTCTATGACATCGGTCTCAATCTCACGGACCCCATGTACCAGGGCCTCTACAACGGCAAACAGTACCACCAGCCCGACATCCAGCGCGTCCTGCGGCGCGCGCAGCAGGCCCGTGTCCACGCTATGCTCCTCACCGGCTCCTCTATCCACGAGTCCCAAGAGGCCGTCGCGCTCGCCGCCCGCTTCCACTCCCCGGACGCGCGTCTCTACTACACCTTGGGCGTCCACCCGTGCTGTGTGAACGAGTTTGTCCTCGCCGACACCAACTCCACCATTGACAACCCGACCAACGACCCAGAGTTCAACGCACGCCTCGACGTCGCCGATGCGGCGTTTACCAAGTCCAAGCTCCGCCAGCTCTACACCCTCATGCGCGACAACGCCCGCGACCCCAAGTTCCGCGCCATTGGCGAGATCGGCCTGGACTACGACCGCTTCTACTACTCCTCCCAGGAGATGCAGCTGCTCTTCTTCGAGGAGCAGCTCAAACTGAGTTGTCTGTTCCCCGAGATGCCTCTGTTCCTGCACATGCGCAACTGCTGCGCGGACTTCGTCGCGGTGCTCGACAAGTTCGTGCGCGGCTTTGCCGATGCTGACGACCGCTTCGACCACCGCGAACTAGTCCGCGAAGCCGGCGCCAGCCACGAACACCTGCCGCAGATCAGGGACGACGGCGCTATTTTCTACCGCTTCTCGCCCGTGCGCAAATTCGTTACCCATTCCTTCACAGGATCGCCTCAGGACTTGCAAGACGTGCTCTCGCTCTCTGCCAACTCCTACATCGGCATGAACGGCTGCTCCTTTAAAACTGCAGAAAACATCCAGTGCGCCAAAGAAGTTCCCTTGGAAAGGCTCCTGCTAGAGACAGACGCGCCATGGTGCGACATCCGCAGAACCCATGACTCATACAAGTACCTGTTCACCGACCCCTCTGCGCACAATCTACAAAAGGACGACCCATGGCACAGTGGCCTCTCAGACGCGTACCCCGACATCCCACAGTGGTTCAACTCTGTCAAACGCGATAAACTTGATAAAAAGTCCGAGGAGGAACGCGAGCAAACCACTGTCAAATCCAGAAACGAGCCGTGCTTCATGGGACATGTGGCCACCGTGGTGGCGCGTGTCAAGCAGCTCCCCATCGAGGAAGTAGCTTCTACGGTCTGGGACACCACCTGCGGCGTATACGGTGAATGATCGGAATAGACTTATATAAACTTGTATATATAATGGCGCTTAAATATACATTAACCATTGACAAGTCGTTGTCAATCTTCCCCGCTTTGCGAGGGACTACTATACAGAGACAACTAGCATTTGGATGTGAAGCATAAGAAGGTTTGAGAACAGCAAACTCAGTGTCACACTGAGCCGCTGCGCTGTAACCATGGTCGTAAAATCAAGGTCGTAAAATTAACCAGCGATCCGTGTAGCATAAAAAAGGAAGGGAAGGGAAGGGAAGGGAAGAAACGGTGTGAAACTGGGTATCGAATTAACATGCCATCTCATTAACGTAACAGAATAAATCCGAGCGGAATAAAAAGAAAAGTATATCACAGATATTAACCAGGAAGGTGCCAAGAAAAAAAGATAACGGACATTAAGCAGACAAAACGATGAACTTGAAACCCCTCAATCCTTCACCTCCTCCAGCTTTTCGGGCTTTTCGTCGGACTCACCTTCCTCTTCGGCCTGTTGTGAAGCGCCAGCTCTGCCCCCCAGTGAGGCCAAAACCTCAGACAATGCGGAGCCATGGATGTAAGAGACGTTGTTGCCGCCCTGCGTCACTTGGATTCCGTTGGCACCTAGTAGGGTTTCTAACGAGAATAGGTCCATTTGGGAGCGGCCTGGGGCGCCTTCGTGGCGTTCCATATCGGTGTCTTCGTCATTCATGGACGAGAAGTTGCTGTTACCGCCGGTGCCATTGCTAGAGTTGCTGTTTTCTTCTGTTTTCTTGGTGGACACAGCGAAAACCTCAGAGTCATCCTTGGGGAAGTTGTAGAAGGTAAATATAGCACGCCTTCTGTCCTCGAAAGAGACTGGGGCGGAATGCTTCTTGTTTCTGATACGGGTGAACCACTCATCGATGGTCTCGCCGTCCTTTAATAGAGCTACAACCACGATACTCATGTTGTCGCATCCGATACCGGTACCTTCGGTAGTCGGCGAGCAGCACACGTCAACAATTCTGGAGGATATGTCCTGGAGGTTCATGTTGCCCTTGTTGATACCATAGTGGACCAAGTCGACACACTCTTGCGATGACAAGCAGTCCCATATACCATCACAGGCAAGGATAACGAACTCGTCTAGTTCGTAGTCTATAGGATGCTCGACCACATCAGGGACACATGTCACGATCTGAGAGTGAGGTGGAAGGCTGGGGTTAGATTTGAACTCGAAGTCACCGATGGCACGGCTCAGAGCGAGGTTGCCGTTCACACGGTCCATCTCAACGAAACCATCTGCTGCAACGATACGCGATCTCTCTCCAACCAGCGTTGGCTTGTGGTCGTACGAAAGCGCCTTGGCTAACTTGTTGCGTGAGAGCACTGTTCGGCTGTCGCCAGCGTTGCCGCAAAACAGTTTTTGCTGCGCGCGGGAAACAAGCATAGTAGTTGCGGTACAGCCGCTATGGTCGTTGCGTAGCAGCGGATCTTTGAGAATTTCCTTGTCGGTAGCGATAAAAGCGTCCACGAGCGCGCGCGCAAACGCGCTTTTTTGGAACGAAGGTTGCGCCTGCACGACGCCCGCGGCCTTGTCGCCGCAAAACGCGGCCACCGATGATCCACCGTGGCCGTCGAACACTGCGTAGTAAGCAACGTGGTCTGCGTCACCCGCGCTGATGTTGGTCGCGCAAACATGCGAATCTTCCATGGACATACGCCAGCCTTGCATGGCACACAGCCCGAATGCACTCAGAACATCGCCGCCCGAGGCGAACTCCTTGTCAATTATAGGATTTGACAGTATTTGGCCCATCTTTCGCCACTTTCTCTCGAATTGTTTCCACTATCGGCAGGCTTGTTGTGGTGATGGTAGGGGTGGCAAACTTTTAAAAGGTGTTGAGAAAATTTTAGAGCGTCCCGTGTCACGTGATTCCCGACTCATCCGCCGTGTTATAGTAATGGAAAAACCTTCAGTTTAAAGCTGTCAACTAGCTGTAAAAGCACCGGCTTTCAAGATGCGGTTCGGAAATATCTGTAGCTGAGAAACGCAGCGTGCTATCGGGCTGAGTGGATTTGTTCGAAGAGCTTTCTTGTCTATCACGTGATCATGATGAGATGAGTTGGCTGGTTAGGTCACGTGAATGTCTTACAATCGACTCGTTATGAATCTAAGCGACCTTGCTATGCCAGCTGCCCGGCTGTGGGACAGAGTTAGTTGTGATTGTTTAAGTTAAGATTCCTGTCAGCTAATTTTTATGCATGCTGTTGAGGTTTTAGGGTCTTTTTAGGAGCATTGATCTGCGCCCTACTAAGGCTTGACGGGGTGCATCTTTTGGCCTAAAACTTACTGGTTTGTACTTGTTAAGAAGCTTTTTGGTGTTTTATTCTGGCGCTCTCGTTGCTTCTAATACCCTTTTATGTGGCGTTGGATATAATGCGTCTGAACTAAAATGAGTATGTGCCGAGTTGTCTTGCAGATGGAACTCGCGGGCGCCAGCTCTTGAGAATTTCAATGCATTTTCTAAAGTACAAAGCTCTTGTTCCTCCTTTAAATGCAGCAGCGGCAAAGAACTCAGCTTTCTGTTGCGCTTTTGGAATATTGGATGCATCACTTAAAGGCAAGCATTAAGGTGCCTTACAATATTCATCAACGGCCCGTTTGCAAAGCTCCAGGAGGGACTTAGTTTTCAAAGGGCACTGAGTTATTGTCGACATGGCGGGGTTTGGCTTTGTAACGTTCTCGTCGGTTAGCACCACCTGATTTTAGCACTGGACTAATACAGTTTAAGTGTGTGTACTCCAAGTCCTGTCTTAATTAATTCAAATCCTTTTTTGATATTCGAGATGACAGGAGTGATAGGCTTTGCTAGCAGACGAATTTTCTCGCTAAGTAGGCTATTTGGCAGCGGAATCTTCCAAGTGCAATATCGGCACGCGACGCGTTTTACTGTTTCCACCAAATTCGCTAGGAAGGGCTGAAAATTGGCATTTTAACCACGGTTAGCTTATCTGTTATGCCCTGGCTTAATCATTATCATCTAATGCAGCCTTGTTCCATTGGGTCACTCCCCCACGGTGTCTAAAACCAATATCATGCCAACTGTTACTATAACATTTATTCCTTCGGCTGAACTCGACGCTAAAACCGATTTCCAAGTACTGCTTCAACATTATAGCACATTTGTGCATAAAGGTCTAGCAACCGAAGGTGTGGGCCCTCGAGGATCGCTACCCAGGACATTTGTTAACACGCTTGGGCACCCTAATTCACTTTATCCTAAAGTGACAGGTAATTTCGAACAAAGCAAGGCGTCGTCTCTTTTGTCAAGCTGCGTTATTAGCCTGAAAGCTAGCGTTAGTCATGGTCTCGCTAAGGCCCTTGCATTGATATCATTGACCATTTGCGTAGTCTCTTTATTTTGTCTGTTCGCCGTTGATTTCCTCAGTGAGTCATCTGGTTAATAAAACTTCAATAAAAAACTGAGCATCGATGGGACAGACGAACTCCAGTCCAAAAGACCTATCTGCATCCTAAAAGCGCATTCTCAGAGCACCACCATGACGAAAGTTGAAGTGCAACCAAGTCTAGAATCCCTCAAGGGCTTTGTTGCGGAGAACGATGAATCGGTCAACATGTACCCTGTCTTCTGTTACCTTCCAGCAATGGACTTGACGCCGCACCTGGCTTACCTGAAGCTTGCTCAAGTGAACAATCCTGACAGAAAGCAGTCATTCCTTCTTGAAAGCGCAACTTCTGACAATCAGCTAGGTCGTTTCTCTTTCCTGGGCACCAATCCTCGCAAAACCATAAAAACAGGTCCTACTGCTGGCTTAGAGGTGGACCCACTCACCGTTTTGGAGAAAGAGCTAGAGAACTACAAGCTGGCTGAAAACATTCCTGGTATCCCAAAGCTGAGTGGTGGTGCCATCGGTTACGTTTCTTACGACTGTATCAAGTATTTTGAGCCCAAAACTAAGCGTCCTCTGAAAAACGTGCTTCAGTTGCCAGAGGCATGTTTGATGCTGTACGACACTATTGTAGCCTTCGACCACGTTTACCAGCGCTTTCAAATCATTCACAACATTGACTTACGTACGGCTGAATCGCTAGAGAAAGGCTACGAAAAGGCGCAGAAAATTGTTCGCGACGTGGTTTCTACACTGGAGAGCTCTGATACATTGGAAAACGTCATTCAACCACCAATCAAGCTAAATCAAAGCTTCACTTCCAACATTGGCGAGAGCGGCTACAAAGCTCATGTCACTACACTGAAAGAGCACATCAAAAAGGGAAATATTTTCCAAGCAGTTCCGTCTCAGAGAGTCGCAAGACCCACTTCTCTGCATCCTTTCAACATCTACAAGCACTTGAGGACTGTGAATCCCTCACCTTACTTGTTTTACATCGACTTGCTGGACTTTCAAGTCATCGGAGCGTCTCCCGAGCTACTATGTCAAGTTGATACCAAAAACAAGATCATTACTCATCCAATCGCAGGTACCGTGAAGAGAGGCAAAACCCCAGCAGAGGACGATGAGCTGGCTGACGTTTTGAGAAGCTCATTGAAGGACCGCTCAGAGCATGTCATGCTTGTTGATCTGGCTAGAAATGACGTGAACCGTGTTTGTGATCCTATGACTACCAACGTTGATAAGCTATTGACTGTGCAACGGTTTTCCCACGTCCAGCATTTGGTTTCACAGGTTTCAGGAACTTTGAGAAAGGACAAAACACGCTTTGACGCTCTCAGGTCCATCTTTCCTGCAGGAACTGTTAGCGGAGCCCCTAAAGTTAAGGCCATGGAGCTTGTTGGGGAGCTTGAGGGCGAAACAAGAGGCGTTTATGCCGGTGCTGTTGGCAACTGGTCATATGATGGGAAATCCATGGATACGTGTATTGCATTGAGAACTATGGTATACAAAGACGGTGTTGCTTATTTGCAAGCCGGCGGTGGTATTGTTTTTGACTCTGATGAGCAAGAAGAGTATGAGGAAACTCTTAACAAGATGCGCGCCAATCACAATACCATTCTACAAGCTGAAGAAATCTGGGCAGCTCGTGTGGGCACTATCGATTAGTTTTCTTGGTTCACATTCGTCTACGCGACCGTTGTAAGGTATTTCAGTAATTACAATATAGTTTTGAGATGAGCCATATAGATCAATGAACTTAACCTTAATTGAAGAAAATTTTGATCCAACCTAGAGAAATAAAGAGCTCCAATTTCCCCTAAACCGATGCAACCGTCCATCAATAGTCTGGCTACTCTGTTTGGGATAGCGGCAGTGTCGCTTGCTAGTGGATACTACCTAGGACAGGTGAGCACCACCGGCCCTCTGAAGAAGCATCATGTCAAAGACATTCTGAAAAGGTGTAAAGCCAAAGCAAAAAAGGAACAGGAAATGCAAGGGAGTGACAGCGAAGGCTACGAAGATGGGGACGATGAAGAGGATGAAGAAGATGAGGTTGAAATCAACTCTTTGTCTCTGAACGATATTCCCGGCGAAGTGCGAATGGCACTAGTAATTCGTCAGGATTTAGGCATGCAGAAAGGTAAGGTCGCAGCTCAATGCTGCCATGCTGCACTGGCATGCTATCGCTTGATAGCCACTGACCCAAGCCGCGAGTCTTACAATTTGCCATTGACAGAGAGGTGGCTCAGTCATGGCCAAGCTAAGATAACCTTGAAATGCCCTGACAAGGAAACAATGGACGAACTGTTCGCTAAGGCTCTATCTCTGGGCGTCAATTCCTATGTGGTACATGATGCGGGAAGGACTCAAATAGCAGCTGGCAGTGCGACAGTGCTCGGGCTGGGGCCTGCGCCAAAGGCAGTTCTGGATCAAATCACAGGCGAATTAAAGCTATACTAAGTGTTTACATAGAGAGTAACATCACAATCATTTTGAAAGACTCAGACCCATCTTTGGACCACGACTGCATGACAAAGTCCTTCCTCTTTCAAAGAGCTGTCGAAGTTCTCGATTGGCTTAACAGGGAATGCGTGGTTCAAGGTAAACGCTTTCGCATTGCCAGTCTCGCCTTTAACGTGATCATACAAGGACCGTACAGTATCTGTTGAGTTACAATGCAGCACTTCACGCTTTCCGCTAGCGTACCTAATCTGTACACTAGTGTCACCTGTGGGTTTGGCAGGTTCTTCTTTTGAAGCTGGTGACTTCTGGGCCGGCGGCTGTGGAGTAGCTTCTGGAGAGAGCGACTCACCAGGAATTGGAGAGCCCAGTCTTTGGCCGGTGCCATGGAATCCCTGTAGCTTGCGTTTTGGGGGCTTAAAGCTTTCGTCGAGTCTTTTGTTCACATTCACATCAACTTCCTGACCAAACTCGACATTCAACAAACGCAATGGTGCTCTTCCTTGGTTCAGTTCATTTAGATAGAAACTGTTAGCAGGGTCATCGTAGCGATACAATTCACCGTCATTAACTTGGAAGCCCTCCTTCCAAAACGTAATTTCTCTTGTAACTTTCTGCGGTCTGGAGGGTAGGGGTTCGGCAGGGATGTCGTCAGCCACATGAGCAGGAGCGTCGACAGATGATCCCAATCGAAATCCTTTTCCTGTGAAGTGGCTCTTCTTGCGTTGCGCTTCATCAGGGGTTGAATCATCCGACCTCTGACCGCCTCTCTTCGCCTTTTCTAACAGGTCTCTTATAAGCGAATCTGGATCATTTGGATCAGTAACTTCAAGCCCAGAAGTTTCGCCACCAGCGAATGTGTTTCTTGGCTCATCGTCGTCGTCGTTTGCGTTGGTCTCTTTCAAAATGTCCGAGAAGCTCTTGAACTTGGGATTCTGGTTCCCAGACTTTTTGGCGGCTCGAGAAGATGACTGTGACAAGGCAGGGGAGTTTTTAGGGCTCAAGCTTCGGCTGGGGCGAGAGCGGGGCTCTTGAGTGCTTGTTCCAGAGGCGGGTTGTGAACTAGGGTTATCATTTTGAGCGGCGTAAAAAGCATTCAAAGCATCCTGAATATTGTTCAAGTTAGTATAACTACTTTTGCCACATTGTCCAGTGAATTTTGGCTACCTGAACAGTCCAAAGGGCTGGCTTAGTGTCATGTTCGTGGTACATACTCCTAGGTCTGGGAATTCGCCCAAGTAAGACTGAGCGGTTTCGAGGGAGGCATTGGACAACGTCATAAACTGCTGAATGTTTTCGTCTGACATTGAGGCTATCAAAGTTGGACCAGTGATGATTGAAATGATGGTCCTTCTTTAGGGTCTTGCCACTTTATCTCAACAAATCACTAGACCATATAGAAAACGTAGCTGATGACTACGCCCTTTGCCAGTAGGTAAAAGAGCACAAGGGCTCGCAGAGACCGAGTAGATGCATATTTCAAGATGGTAGCCAGACGCCAAGGCTCCCGCAACGTATATCTCAATAACTCGTTAGCATTCTCTACCGCACATTTTTTGAGCCCTCGAAATTAATCTCGAGCACGAAAACGTCTAACAATCCAACAACTACGTACACGATTGAACTTCAATCGAAAGCAGAGATTTTGGGCCTCATGATTGAAAAGGCTCTGCAAGATAAGCGCTCTTGAGTGCTCGCATCGGCTTTTTTAACCCACTAACGAATTTAACACCAAGCAGCATCGTAAATCATATTTCTCTCTACACCCACAGCTGTCAATAGTATTTTAAGACTACGAAAACGTAGTTCCCTTATATCAACACTATTGATTCTCTTGTGCGGAATGCATCTGTCCGGTTCTGCAACTGGCGGGCCTGTATCTATATGCCCTGGAGTTTTTTAGCTTTTTGAATGAAGCAATGAATCAGGACGCATGCTGCGCCTGAGCACACTATAATACCGAACTGTGAGGGCATATTCCCTTGAGTCGTGACGTAGCGCCATGGCGACAAGCCCAAGGCGCCCGCTTCTTTTAAGATATTGTTGAAATTTATTATACACTAAACTAAGCACCGATGTTGAATCCCTAGCAAACAGCCAGACCTAACCCTCACTCAATGAGGGCCGGCAGCTTGCTAATATAAGCCCAATATTATTTGTAATAGTGAGAAAGAGTGCTGCATTTCCTGCAGCAGTTAGTGGGTTAAGCCACTAGTTTATTTCTTGGCGTAAACCTCGCGGAAGTGCTTGGCAGCCTCAACCATGTGGGTCAAAGACAACTTGGTCTCCTCCCAACCTCTGGTCTTCAAACCACAGTCAGGGTTGACCCAGAACTTCTCAGCTGGGTAAGACTTCATGATGGTCTCGATCTTGGAAATGAACTCCTCAGTAGAAGGAATTCTTGGAGAGTGAATGTCGAACAAACCTAGACCGATGTGGTTTGGATAGTTCTGGAACTCAGCGATGTAGTTTGGATCATCCTTCTTAGAGAATTCGATGGAAACAACATCAGCGTCCAAAGCCTTGATGTGGTTTGGATCCAAGTCGGAGTAACAGAAGTGGGAGTGGATTTGAGTCTTGTTAGCGACGCCGGAGGTGGCGACTCTGAAAGACTCAGCAGCCCATTGCAAGTAAGCGGCACGCTCGTCGCCAGCTCTCAATGGCAAACCCTCTCTCAAAGCAGGCTCGTCAACTTGAATGACCTTGATACCGGCAGCCTCCAAGTCGTTAACCTCGTCTCTCAGAGCCAAAGCCAATTGCAAGGCCTGAGTCTTCTGGTCAACATCGTTTCTTGGGAAAGACCATCTCAAACAGGTGACTGGACCAGTCAACATACCCTTAACAGGCTTGGTAGTGATGGATTGAGCGTAGACAGACTCCTTGACGGACATAGCCTTTGGTCTGGACAAGTCACCAACAATGATAGGTGGTCTGACGTATCTAGAACCGTAAGACTGGACCCAGCCGTTGGTGGTGAAGGTGTAACCGTCAATTTGCTCACCGAAGTACTGAACCATGTCGTTTCTCTCAGGCTCACCGTGGACCAAGACGTCTAGACCAATCTCCTCCTGGAATCTGATAACAGTCTCAATCTCGGAGTTGATGAATTTCTCGTACTCCTCAGCAGTGATGGTGCCCTTAACAAATTTGTTTCTATTGATTCTGATGTCCTTGGTTTGTGGGAAAGAACCAATGGTGGTGGTTGGGAACAATGGCAAGTTGAAGATCTTCTTCTGCTCCTCCAATCTCGCTGGGAAGGGGGAAGAACGAGTGGACATCTTCTCGTCAATAGAGGCAACTCTCTTTTGAACCTCCTCGTTGTTGGTAATGTTGGAAGAAGCTCTGTTAGAGACGGACTTAGCGTTGGTCTTCAACTCAGCGGAAACGTCCTCACCGGAAACGTTCTTGGCGATGACCACGACCTCCTTGACCTTCTGGGTAGCGAAAGAGAACCAATCCTTGATTTCTGGGTTCAACTTCTTCTCGTTCTCCAAGTCAACTGGGGTGTGCAACAAAGAAGAAGAGGTGGCGACAATGACTCTGTCCTTGCCCAACTTCTCAATAGCCTTCTGCACAAGGGCGGAGGACTTGGCGAAGTCGTTCTTCCAGATGTTTCTACCGTCGACAACACCGACAGATAGAGACTGGTTGTCCTTTAGGATAGCAGCAACCTGGTCGAACTGCTCTGGGTTTCTGACAAAGTCAAAGTGGAAAGCAGCGACTGGCAACTCCTTGATGGCGTCCAAGTTTGGAACCACAGTGCCGAAGTAGGTGGCGAAAGTGATAGCTGGCAAACCGGATTGAGAGGCTAGGAAGTCGTAGGCAGTCTTGAAAGCGGCCTTGACCTCTTGAGGCAAGTCCAAAACCAAGATTGGCTCGTCGATCTGGACCTCGGTGGCGCCGGCCTCAGCCAACTTCTTCAAGATCTCAGCGTAGAGTGGGACCAACTTCTGTAGCAAAGACAATGGCTCCAAGTCCAAAGAGTCCTTGTCGGCCTTACCCAAGAACAGGTAAGAGACAGGACCCAACAGAACTGGTCTGGTCTGGATGCCCAAAGCCTTGGCCTCCAAGAACTCGTCGACAGGCTTCTGGCCGTTCAGCTTGAACTGGGTGGAGTGGGAAAAGGTTGGTCTGACGTAGTGGTAGTTGGAGTCGAACCACTTGACCATCTCCAAGGCGGTGACATCGACGGCCTTCTCGGTCTCGGTGGCCTTTCTCTGCAAACCTCTACCCATGGCGAAGAAAGTGTCCAGTGGGGACAAGTTGTACTTGGCGTAACGCTCTGGGATGACGTTGAAGAGCAGGGACAAGTCCAAAACCTGGTCGTAGAAGGAGAAGTCGTTGGATGGAATAACGTCCACACCAGCTTCCTTCTGCAACTTCCAGTTGTTGGCTCTGATGTCCTTACCGACCTTCAGCAGGTCCTCGACGCTGACCTTACCTTGCCAGTAGGCCTCAGTGGCCTTCTTCAACTCTCTGTTGGCGCCGATTCTTGGGAAACCTAGGACGGATGATTGAACCATTTTGTATTATATGCAGAACCCCTTGAGTTTGATCTGTGAAGGAGGATGGTGAGCCTTGAACTTGAAGTCGAAGGGTAGTGAATCAATTGACCCGACTTATATACTTCTCACACTTTCACAGGCTCTAGCGATCGTTTAAAAAATTTTCCAATATATCCCAATTTCCTGCGGTAAGTGGCTTTCATCGCAGCTTAGTGCTTCTTCCCTTGATTCGTCGGTGTAAACTTGGGGCTTGAGCCCGGGCGGAAAGTGTGGACTTCGCGATTTGAATGAATCCGCGCGAACGGCGCGCGTCAGATTATGCGCGTACGCGACTCACACACTGGCGCGAGCTGCGTGCTCCAATTCACATGCGAGTAAAATGTCAGATGAGCCCGTGATATTTGTGGCTTGGCCAGGTATTAAAAACGGTGTTTTAATGATTGTGAGTCCGAGCCGATGCAGAGCCACCACAGCGTACGTATCACGTGCGCGTGCCAAAGTTGGTCGGAGTCGGCCAACGTGTACGAGCAGGAACAGACGACGGTGCGAGTCAGCATTCCAGACCTTCGGCGGTGAATTGGAGAGGCCGGCAGTTGTTGAAGCCATAATTGGAGTAGTCACGGGGTCCGGAAGGGTTCCGATAGAAGGCTGACAGCGACGCCGAGGGAGCCGCGGCGCGTAGAAGTTGCCTTGAATTTAGCCGAAATTGGCAGGTGAGAGCATATAGGCTTTCCGCGCCCAATTCCTCTCTTCTCCGAGCTGGCCTTGGAGGAGTCTCAACAGTGTGCTACTCTACGTAATAGGACGTCGAATTACTTGTGCGTTCGAAATGATATTCTTGCTTTGACTCGCACTGTGTACGATGCCTGAGTAAATCCGCCCATCTCAATTTTGGCGATGTCGCCGCTTGATGCCGTAAGCGAATCCTCTGACAACGGGGTTATTCTCAGCTTACGTGATCGATAGCTGACGATACTAGTTTCCTTCAAGACAAGGATTCTCTGATTGTAGGAGTATTCGACTGCTGTGAAACACTCGGTCACCCTGGGTAGAGAAACTGCACGGGGCACAAAGCGCTTGTGGCTTTTGCGACCTGCTACAGAAAAGCAAGACCTCAGCAACAAAGGCTTCAGTTTTAGGTAAATAGAATACTTGTAAGCAGCTTGAGGTTGATGATGAAAAGGACCTCAGAATGAGGAAAAAAGACCCAAGAATGAGGAAAACTTCAACCCACGTTTAGGGTTTGCAAACAGGTTGAAGGGGAGGTTGAAGATCAAATTCGGGGCAAATGAGCCCAGGCGCTAAGCTGTTGGAAGCCTAAAAGTTGTTGCGAACAGGGCAAAAGAAGACAAAAAACGCTTTTCCGAGCAGGCTCTCAGCTATATGCCAACGCAAAAACTAAGCTTTTTATTGATCAGACTTCCGGCTTGGTTTCTGGGTTTCGTTGTCGCTTTGGTGCCACCCTAGTGAGACCTGTAGCTGTTTATTATACTTGAAAAAGGATTCGCCCCGTGTGGACTGTATAAATTAATCACTTATGCAGTCAGAAATACTAGTAGAGATTCGTACACTAAACCAGCTCGGAATTCCCACCATGGCGACTGCTCCTGTGCAAAACGTTTTTGTTTTACGACTCACTGGCTCTGTGTGTAGCTTCGCTTTCTCAATGAAAAGCCTCAGTAAGAAAAGATATCTGAAGTTCAAGCACGAACATCCTGAGATTGAATGTACCGACGAAAGATGCCCCGAAAGGCTGAAAAACTGGGTACACCAGCAGCGCTACATTTATGGGCAGGGAATAGTGACAGTTGTGTTTCTTCCGTTATGCTATCTTTTCGCAAACACGTTGATCAAGGACAGCGTTTACGAGAACACTCCTTTCAACAGGGCCCGCAACCTAGTAATTTTGTTCGGTCATGTACAACACTTTTTTGTTTGCGCAGTGGGTTTCTACCGCTGCAAAAAGTGGACCGAAGATTTAGTAGACAGCATAGCATGCGATGGAAAGGCATCCAATAGTTGCAGTTGGTATGGGTATGCGAAGCTCGAGAGAGGGCAGGACAAAGCGCATAGGTTTTTAAGTATTATGTATGGGTCGCAACATACGCGGCGACATGCAAATTGAAGACTGGGAGACTGATCGAGGAAGTTTCAATGCTGCGAATACTCTTATCGAATAGTGGCTCCTAACTGTCTGTGCAGCATATCAAACAGAAGGAAACCTTCAAATTTTTTGATCCCTCAAACAAAGTCTGGCACGTTAAATTTATTGCCGGCGCCAATGAAAAATCATTTGCAATTCGATTTTTTTGTTAGGGCCAGATTTTTAACACTGCTCAGGTTTCTTTGGCATTTGAAGTGAGATGTCAGGGTTATATAGTAGAAAGGTGGTGGCTTATCATCTTTAACTTAGCTTTGAAGCTTCAAACATCTCTAAATTTCTGCTCATCTAGCTGATAATTCTCGAATCAATCCTTACGATTTAATAAATCCATCTCGAGTACTGGCATTCTAAGATTTTTGTCCCTAAGAAAGATTAATATGAAGGGGATGCTAAATTATAGTGAGGCTTCCAAAAATCATATGACAGCAAACCGCAACCACCGTAGCTTGGATTTTATGTTTTGCGCACCTATCTAAATTGTGCTGAGATTGAATATAATTTTCCGATGACGACGGCAATACAGAAAAATCTGGATTTGTCTAATATAGTGGGACTAGCGCTACCCAGATTGCCGCCTAAGTGCCTGGCATGGCTTGCGGAAATCGTTTGATTGAACGACTCGCCTGTGCGTAAGCATCGTCCAAACGGCAGCCCACCTTTTACGTGCACTCTCGTCACGAGCTCGTTGATGTCATTGTTTACGAATTTGTAACTTCCATCAAATTGACTTGATTAGCACGGCAGATCATCGGTGCTTTATCAGCTTATATGTAAGCTCGAGCTTGCAACCTAATGACCAGCTCTAAAATTCCAGTACCCTCCAAAGAATATGCAAAGCAACTATCGAGGCGGGAAGAGCTCACCAAGCAAGAGTCATCGTTAAAGAGGGAGTACACCACAATGCTGCGAAAAATGGCAAGTGTCATGGCCGTGCTACAAGAGCTTGATGATGGACAGGAGGCTTCACAGCAAACAATTTCAGAAAGCGCACTGCTCAAGGTCCCTGAACTGAAACAATACTCTCAGCTTTTGCATGACATAGACAGTAAAGCACTAGAGGATATTGAGATACCAGAAGTCCTGAAAGACTCGTATGCGCTTTATAAACAGTCGCCTCTACTTTACAAGGACCTGTGAACTTGCTTGCAACAATAGGGGCATGCATTGTATGTATAATGTGTTTTTTAGGCGGCGCGATTTCTGCGCACGATGCTAGTAATGTTACATGAGAAATGGGTATTGATAGCGGAAAAGGAGTATTGCAGCTTCGCTACGCCTCTAAGACTTGCGTTTTTTCTTATCCTTGCGAATCATGACTTCGAGGGTCTTCTTGCGCAGGAGAAGGTCGCACAGGAACTTGCGAGCTTGTGGCTTAAACCGGTATTGTTCCAAGAGCCCAAGAACCCAAAAGAACACTTTTGGAGTCTCGAACCTCGCCGCTCCGTACGTGGAAATTACTTCAGTGATTTCTTTTACGGCAGCGTTGCACAATATGTGATTATTGAGCTTGCTGGCGGCCCGCATCACTCTATCGAGCGCTTCGTCGGAGCTAATCTGACAAGCCTGCAGCCTGAACATCTCTAGGTTTCGTGTTTGGCGTTCAATTTCCGCTTGTAACTCTTCTTGCGCATCTCCCATCGTGTTTTCTGCCTTTGCCTTATTATTCAAAAGCATATCTAAGTCCAAGGTTGGTACTTCATACTCAAGTGGGGCGTCGCCGTCATTTATTTGCGTGCCCTGATCGGCAAAACGGTCATCGCTGAGGTTTGATTCTGGGAATCGCAAGAACCGCAGCACATCTCTTGGGAAAGTGAGCCCTAATGGGACCTTTTGTACATTCAAGCTGCAGTCCCAGCCAAGCTCGTCCAATATCTCGCAACCCTCATTCGTCTTGGCAACTAACCCTAATACAAAAAATGATGTGAACTTGATGGACATTGAAGACGTTCTTAAGCTTATGCTAACAATGTCGTTGACAATCGAGTAGTTGTCCAAAAGGTTTATCCCCGGCTCAGTTGAGCCAATATGGCCACAACACCATAGGGCGGCCTTTAGTTCTATGTCCTCATCCACAGTTAGGTCGGGAAAGTTATTATGACGATACCTCTTTATGATGTTTATGATTTGAACAAAGTCTCCTTTTTGAGATATCAAGTTTACTCCTTCCTCAGTGCTAGCGAGACTGTGGCAGAAATGCATTGGCAGTTTCTTCCGCGACGGTGTACTGTAAGATGTGTCGTTAGAAAATTTCGACGCCTCGGCTTGAATAAAAGCTTCAACTCTGCTAACGTACTCTTTGTTCTTGTGCGATATCCATTTTTCCCTCTCTGTCTCCACAAAACCAATGTCGTTCAATTGCTTGAAACCGGCAGGGGTCTTTAAGAATTCCAGAAGAATAGGAGACCGTATAAACATTAGCTGATCCAGCAGATGATGACGGGGTATATCCACTCGAGGAGGCCAGTCTTGTGTGGCGCAATAGTCATAGAGTATTTTATCAGCGGCTGCAATTACCTTAGGTGACAAGTCGTAAAGCTGGCGAACAAGCAGCTCAACGAGAAATTTCTCAAGGACCTTTTCTCTCCCGCTAGTGCTCGCTTTTTGTGGTATGTCTTGTATTTTGTTTCCGAGCAAGCGTGTTGCTTCGACGCGAACTTCTTCCATGGGATGAACAAGGGCTTTATTCAGTATGTTCCGACAGTGCAGAGAGTGCTCAAGATCCAGCTCTGGGAGAATGAGAAGCAAAAAAGAGTCGGTAAACTTTGAAGTGTGTTGAAACATTTTGTAGATGACAGTAAACACATTCCATTTTTCCAAAATTCTTACACCTCTGAGTGATTCGGTAAAGGTCCCTATAATTTTAAAGTAGCCTGCGCATACAGTTTTCGAGAGGCTTTCCCTGGAGAAAACGTTCCCAGCTGTGTGACCTTCCATCGCCTTGAAAAGAAGAGACGCAATCTGAGGTATTAACTTTGTATCATCACTCAAAACCTTAATGCCTTCTCGGTTTGATGTGAGAGTTCTGAAAAGTTGGCGCCCCACATGCACGCACTTGGGCGCAAGTCTAGAGCCTTGACGAATCTTTGAAAAACGAAATCTCATCGGTCTGTAGAACACCATAAGACGCCGAAAAAACTTGGTTGTTCTGGCGAGATCGTCAAGCCTCTTGCCATTCAAAAGAGGTCCCTCAAGGAGGTCAGATAAAATACTCCAGTTCCATAGAGAAAAATCTTTTGTTTGTAGGACCCTGGTATCGTAAACCATTCTTTTGAAACGAGCTTCGTCAACATCATTTATAAGCGCTTTGTGCTTTAGTTGCTCAGAAAAATCCATTATGTCTCGCAATGAACCTATATCGGACATTCCAATGGTATTTCTACTTTTGTTGAGCTTATTAGTGACCTTTTCATACTGGAAAACTTCAGAGAACACTTTCTCGAAATCGGAATAATTGAAGGAAAGAAGGCCCGCTGACGCGCTCGGTTTAAGCCCCGCTAAATTCATTGCTATGTTGCAGTATTCTGTTATGAGATACCTAGTTTTGGCCGCCACTCCGTGGTCCTTTTTGCCTGGCGCTAATTGAATTAAAACCCCCAACAGACAATCTATAAAACCGACCTTGTAAAGAACGCCCGCCAAAAGACCCACATATTGATTGATGGGCATTGTCTCAAAATGAAAGTGTGATGGAGAAATTTTGAAATTGTGGTTGGCAGTTTTCTTACCTGTAGGCGAGATTGACCTGATTCGAAGAACGTCTAAAAACAGGTCGACCAAGTATGATGCGAGCTGTGGAGCCTGAAAAAAGGCAAGAAGCTCGCGCAGAGGTCTGAAGTCATCTTGAGAGAAAAGTATAATACCGTTATAGTTTGTGAGGCATCGGCTAACAAGGTTGATTCCACTTTTGAGTCTTTCCGCGTTAAAGTTGGCCTTAATTTGGGAGTCTGATAAAGAAGTGAGCACTACGCGCACATCAAAGCTATCAATGAAACAACTTCGAGTTTCCCGAAATGTCATGAGGTCTAGCATGGCGTCGAGGACGTAAGCCGCCTGTTGAGGAGAAGAGCATTCACCTATGAATGACCCTAGAAATTGAATACCGCCGCAACGTCGTACAAACATAGGCTTAGTATAGCACAGTTCTAGTAATGTTTCTAATGCAACTTCTCTTAACCTATCATCTGGTTTTTCAATACAGCTTATAATAGCTTGAACAAGACCAAGGGTTATGCCTGCATCATGTCCAAGAAACGAGCGTATCAGTTTCAGAGCATGTAGCCTCTCCACGTAACACGAGTTCGGTTTTGCAAGTGAAATGATAAGGAACGGCTCCAAGTGCAATTTTAACAGCTCCTGAATAAATTCTTGACCAGTGATCAGATGGCGGCATATCCGGTACGCAGCAGCAACGGTCACATCAGCATCGCTCAGAAGCAACTGCTGGATAGTACTCGAGAATGCAGGAAGATAAAGATCAAATTTGATGGTAGGGTTCTGTTTCAAAAGCAGCGTGAGGTCATTAGCAGTTTCCAACAGATAATCTGTTGACGCATTTTTGTCTTGTAAACTTTGCAAATAGTCACTAACGAGCCATGTAGCATGCTTCTCGCTAGCTGCTGCGTCGCTACTCGACACCTGTTTATTTCCTGGAGACTCCCCATTGCTAGCTTCGTCAAGACTTGCCGAAGATACGTCGTCTTCAGATAAAGATCGGGCGGACAATTCTTCCGCAGTTGTGCTATCATCTGCAGTCGTATAGTCTGAGGTACGCCTCAATTCCTTGCTAATAAAACTGGGATTTGTGCTCGCAGTAGGACGTACCTCTTCCGTTGTGCTGTCTAATTTCTTTCTGAGCGATGAAAGAAGATCTCCAGATTTTTTGATCTGTTGGTCGAGCTTCCGTAACTGGTTGTTCGACTGCAACACCATTGAATGGCGTTGAAGGTGCTCTTGGGAATAGTTTCCGGGGTATATGTCGTTCGTTGCTGACTCCTTAAGTTTCTCGGTATCTTCCTTTGATTTCCGTAGCCTTACCAGATCTTGTTGAACATGGTGAATGTCATGCTTGAGATTATTTATACTTTTGGCTGTTCCGCTTCTCGTTCGCCTCGGTTTGTGAGCGCTCAATGGTGATGCAGGTTGCTCATCGGCTCTCCGTGTTGACACAAAAGATGTCGAGAGCACAGTATTGTGTCTGCTTCTCGTCAATATCTCATCCGCACTAGACCTAGATCTCGTGAGGTGTGGGCTCGATCTTTGACTGGTCATTTGGACCCTCGCTTGGCCCCCTTCCTAGATGGTCTTGGGCGCTTTGATGCCCTTTCCGGTGTTGTTTAGTTGATGCGGTATTCAAGATCGTCGACGTAGTGTATGATCCCACATTATATACAAGTTTACATCTCCATATTTAAAAATCCCATGCGAATTGCCATAGGTCTCAATCTTTCCGTGAGCCCTTGAGCATGTCTTCGAGCGCCTCTGCAACTTTCCTAGTATCTTCGTCCATGGGTGTGTTTTCCAAAAGTGCTTGATCAGTCACTGGCTCTCCCATGAGTTTCTTCATCTTTAGTGTGAACTCTGCCAGCGACGATATGTCCCATACCCAACAAGTGCCAAAGACAAGCATGGAAAAAGTGCCTGTGGCTAGGCCTGTCCCAAATGCAAGTGCGCTAACCGCTTCGCCCTGAAAAGAGTATGTTGGCGGTTTGTGATTTAGCTGAAACATATTAGGCACATCTGTAATACGTTAGTATGTGTTTGACGGTATATCTTGGTACTTCAGTTCGCATTTCAACATACACTTCCTAGATTGAACCCCTCTGAAGGCCAAACGTGCAGATATTAGAGTGAATGCCGTCGCACCAAAGAAACGCATCATCTGAAGCCTTCTTCGCTCTTTATATTCATTTGAAAACACAGAGATGTCTCTGGAACTGAGCTGCACACTGGCCATCCTAGCGCTAGAGTAGTTACAATGATGTTTTTTCTATTGGTATAGCAAGGCCTGTTTGAACGCAGAGAAATAATATATTGATTTAATCCAAGACTTTCCGATAAAAAAACAAGAACAGAAGCTAGCACTCAAAAGAGCGATATGCATCCCCAACTTGAATCCCAAAGGTTCCATTGTAAGTACCAAAGTTGCCGATGGCAAGGATAAGCTTTTTGACAACTAACAGATTTTTCAGCATGTCTCGACCTCATTGAGGCACTTGATAAGTGCCACCAGGCTGAGTATTATAAAAGAGCCCTTGGGCTATGTAATAAC